>NC_072416.2:84040000-84375000 GCF_028858775.2 Pan troglodytes | reverse complement strand
GGCAGCCCCTGCTAGAAAGATGTAAGACAGAATAACATTGAAGGAACACTCTCTCCTTGATGTAATCAGAAAGCTGGAAAGACTAGGAGAAATAACGTACTCACTTCTGATGAGATGTATTGACTCCCTGTCCTGTGGAGATGAGCAGGAAGCGTCATCAGCTTTAAGGCCTCGGCTCCCAGCTGTTCTCCTGAATCCTAGCGGGCTTCCCAGGCTGAAGGCCTACTTGGTTTTCATTAGGCCCCAGAACAATGGAGGGTGTTAAGCTGTTTATTATTTCAAGTCAGCAGAATTAGCGAAGACTTGGTGCATGGTACTTAAACCTATGCCACCCTCTAGAAATCCAGCCTCTTTCAAGAGATGCAAATTGTTCTGAAATCTCTTATTAGCAATACTCTTAACTGTTGAAAGATTACAGGCCACTAAGAGGTTTGAGAAACCACAGAGGCCCCTGAGAGCCGCGACAGAGGGCTGGAGACACCGAGGGGGTTTTCCTGGGCACTCGGGGTGAATGTGCAGCTCGCTGATCGTGCAGCCCCCGCCAGATGCCGTGTCCTGGACGCTGGACACCTCACATGGCCTCGTCCTCACCACCACCCTGCCCATGGGGAGTATTAGGCCTGTTGTACAGATTTTTCAGTGGAGCTCAGAAAGGTGGAGTCATTCTGTAAGAAAACTTCATTCATCCATTCAAAAATATTTACTAAAGCCTCCTATGTTAGACATGGTTCTGGGCAGTGGAGATATGACAGTGAAGCTGTTACAGCGGGTAGTTAGTCAGGTATGAGCGGGGCAAAAGAGGGCTCCCCCACACACACCAGGAGTGTCAGACAACCATCAGCTGATGGTCAGGTAGTTGTTACTGTCTCGCTAAAGTAATAATTGGTCACAGCTGGTGCCACGGATGGGCCTTCTCCTAGCAGATAGAAAACACCTGAAACTGGTGATCAGCTACTTCCCAATAAGATCCCAGGAGTTAGAACTAACACAAGACTGGCCGGGGCGCAGTGGCTCACACCTGTAATCCCAGAACTTGGTGGGAGGCCGAGGCCGGTGGATCATGAGGTCAGGAGATCGAGACCATCCTGGCTAACACGATGAAACCCCCGTCTCTACTAAAAATACAAAAAATTAGCCAGGCGTGGTGGCGGGCGCCTGTAGTCCCAGCTACTTAGGAGGCTGAGGCAGGAGAACGGTGTGAACCTGGGAGACGGAGCTTGCCGTGAGCCAAGATGGCGCCACTGCACTCCAGCCTGGGCGACAGAGTGAGACTCCATCTCCAAAAAAAAAAAAAAAACAAAGAAAAAAAGGTAACGCAATACCCGGAAGTACGCCAACATAGAAAGCCCCAGGTCAAAAGGTCAAGCTATGCACTTGATCTCTCAAGTCACCCACTTGGCCCCCTTCCAAGGGTACTCTCCTTCCTTTCGTTCTTGCTCTGAAGCTTTCTAATACGCTTTTACTCCTGCTTTAAAACTGGCCCTGGTCTCTCCTTGTGCTTTATGCCCCTCAGTCGAATTCTTCCTTCTGAGGAGGCAAGAATCGAAGTTGCTGCAGACCTTCTGGATACGGATTCTCCACCATTAACAGACGTAACAGGCAAAAACTACCTGCTTAATGGAACCTGCATTCTCATGGGGGAAGGTATATATCAGAGATTCAGAGTGGTGTCAGGTGGTGCAGAAAATGCCTGCAAATACGAGGTATAGGTTGGAAGGGGTGGGTCCGAACAGCATCGTCTGCACTTCACCTAGCTCTGGGTTCTTTGTCAACATTTTTCCTGAATATGCTAAACACATATTAAACCCGCGAGTGGGGTGCATCAAGGTCAGCATCCCGGTGGTAACACTGCACTGTGGTATGAAAGATGTTACCAGTGGGAGAAACTGGGTGAAGAGTACAGAGATCTCTTTGTGTTACTCCTCACACCTGCCTAGGAATCTACCATTATCTCAGCATAAAACGTTTTTTAAAAATTAAAAAAAAAAAAATCTTTAACCAAAGCCAAAATAGTAACAATGACTCCCATCTGTCAAGTGCCTGGAGAGGCTGATGGTGAACAAACAGCCCTGGATCCAGACCACCTGGGTTCAGATCTCAGCTCCACCTGTGGCCTTGGTCAAACGCTATCACTGCCCTGGGCCTCAGTGCTGACATCTGACAAATGGGTTTGTGGTGGTGACCGCCTCCTTCGGTTGGTGTGAGAAGGAGATGTTAATGAGCAAGGGCCCCACGTGCTGTTTGTTTTTTATTGTTTTGACTTTGTGGAGGGTTCTGGAAGGCTCTGTACTGACCTTTTACAAGCATCGAGCATTATCTCAGGTAATCCCCATAACCACACTTCAGAGGCAGGATGAAGCCCACTTCACAGTCGACAAGACAGGAGCACCTAGAGCTGAGGTTGAGCGGCGGGTCTCTGGGACCTGCAGGTTGCTGGCGGAAGGGAGGGGACTAAAGGACACCTCCTGGACAGGGGTTGCTACAGCCCAGTCCTGCCCACCCCTGGAGAGGCAGGACCCTGCCCTGGCCACACAGGCTGCAAGGATGCTGGCTTTGGGGCCAGGCTCTGTGCAAACCATCATCTCCCCCAAGGAAAAGCACCGAGCCACCGTGTCCTCTGGGGTGTCTGGGATTCAGAGACTCCCCAAAGCTTTGCAGAGCGAGGGGCCTGTGTGTCCTCCCGCCATCTTAGGGAGAAGCTGGAGCTGAAAGTTCACCTCATTCCCAGCATCCAAAAGACAGAGGGCCTCCCTCGCCAGCTGGGGTCCTACTTCTTTTCTAAGCCTGCTCCAATTTTTGTTTTGTTGCCGTGTTTTTGTCTCAAGCCTCATGTGTTGTCCCAGCAAAAATTGCTTTGATATTTCCAGAAAGGTTTCTCCTCTTCACTGAGAACAAACAGACCCTAGCTCCGCACAACTCAAACCCTCAGGGCTCAGGAACCAGAAAGAATAGAGGAGGAAATCGGTGTTGGAGGCCTGGGCGGGTGCACAGGGGAGAGAGGTGCGGCGGGTGCACAGGGGAGAGAGGTGCAGCGGGTGCCACATCGCGGGGCCACCCCACAGCCAGGCGCTGCTAATCCCAGCTATGGAAGAGGAAACTCAGACCTCAGAAAGGAAAAGTGACTCCCAGAGCAGCAGAACTGGCTGGGGCTGTGGCTCTGAGGACACCACTTAAGAAACTCTCTTAAATAATCATCACGTTTTCCAATTTAATAATCGTGCCCTTCTCTCTTCTCAGCACCACTGCCCTGCAGAGGTCAGGGGCCGAATCTGAGTGCTGGTACTTACTAGCTGTGTGCCTTGGGGCAAGTCTTCTGGGCCTCACTTACCCCATCTGTAAAATGGGCACAAAAAATACCTGCCCCATAGGGTGGTGGACACAGTGAAACAGATTAACCGAAGTGAGGCTCCTGAAATGGTGCCTGACTCACTAGATCTTCTCTCTCTCTCCTCTCTCTCTCCAAATATATATGTGTGTTAGCTGTCATTGAAGAGGTTTGTGGTTTACAGAAAAGTAAGTGGGCCAATGTAGCATTGTAAATACTTGTAACAAATAACTGGAATTCATCTTAATTCAACAAGGTTTGAATTTTTCCCAGAAGGCTTTTAAGTTTTCTCTTTTGTTTTGTCTTGCTGCGTTTACTAAGAAAGAGAGGCCCACGCTGATGAGAAGGAGCGTTCCTGAGGTCGCTTTGGGGCCAGTCCTGTGCATGCTCTTGGTTTGGACAGCAAGGCCCTGGGGCTAGGGTAGGGACCAGCACAAGATAACCAGGGGCCGCGTCACTTTCCTTCAGACCCAACCCACAAACAAGGGGACAGAACAGAGGCGGGCATCCTGGAAAACTCTCCCAAGCTGAGAGCGTTTCTGCTTCACAAAGAACCAGTCCCCAGCGCCCCTACTCAGCTCACGCCACATCCCGGGTGTCAAGTACTCCGCAGTGGTGCTTTACTCGCAGGCTGCTGTGGCCCTTGGACCACGGTGAGCCCCCACCCTGGCAGGGCACCCTTAGGGAGCAGGAATTAAAGACAAAGAAACAAAAACTCAGAAGTCTCCAGTTCTTTAAATGGAAGCGTATTTCCTAAGTTTGAATCTAGATGTTTAGGCTTAGAGCTGTTCTCAACCCCTGGCTGCACACAGGATTACCTGGGAGCTGGTAAAAATCAATCAATCAATCAATCAATAAAACAGCCGCATGCCCGCAGGGTCTTCTGAATCCCTGGGGGGCATCTGTGCTGTAAAACTCTCTAGGGAATGAGAACCGCTGGGCCTGGGATGGGAGCCTTGGGCTAGGAACAGCAGGAGACGAAGGTCTCTGCAGCAGAAGTGAGCGCCAGCGACAGGAGAGTGGGGCAGATCCCTGCCACCTCCCCCAGCCACCCACCCAGCCTCTCCTCATCCGGGCACTTTCCAGAGAGCACCGCCTGCCTCCTTCTCCCCTGACCCCGCCTCACTCAGCTCTGCCTGGCTGTTAACAGCACCAGGGCTTCTCCCCTCTCCCCAGGTATCTAGCCCCAAAGCTTTTCCAACTCCACTGCTTTCTTATCTGCCTGCCTGGAACCCCGTCTTCACCTCCTTCATCTCCCTCTTTCTGGTTTCCCTTCCTGGTGTCCCCGGCCTGCAACATACTGAGTCCTGCAGCTATGACCTTCCTCTGGCTCTCAGCTTCTCTCTTTTGATGCTCAAGAGGTGTAAGATTGTCACAGCCACAGCAGGGAAGAAAAACAGGCTTCTCTGTGCTCTTACTGATTAACTGAGGAGGCCCTTCTCAAGCCTGGCCTCCAGCTCTGGCCTCCAGGCCCTGGGAGGGGCATTAAACACACGGCCCACCCACCCTGGCTTCAGACTCTCATAGCTTCTGTCCTCACACACTTGCCACTACACCTTCCCCTCTGGCCTCATAAGGACCTTCAAAGTAAATCACGGAAGGAATCCTTAGCCTGTTTTCCTTGGATGTGGATATGGAAATTCAGCTAGAAGTTGGGGGAGCCAGAACTCAGCCTGGGGACTGGTGATTCTCTCCAGAGCCCTCGGAGCCGGAGTGGCCAGGTGCCAGGTGTGGCTGCTCAACCCCTAGGTTTTCAGTGTCCTTCTTCGGGGCCACTGTCCCTCCAGGCAGTATGCACAGTGGTTAGGAGCCTCACTAAGAAGAGGGGCTGTGACACCTCTGGAGGTTAATGGAGGTGACATGCAGAATGCACCTGGAACACACCTGGCCCTAGAGAGTGCTCCACAGTGGCCTCTGCTCCCTAGCCACCATTCTCTGTGGCGCTTTAAAGTCCGTCTGCAGGGTGATCTCATGTGCTGCCCTCACCGCTGGCCGGTAGGACTTACAGGAAGGAATCAGGCCGAACCTCTGGAGTGGGTATGGACTGAAAAATAAGCTGCTCATCTATCTGTGTTGTGGGGAGGGGAGGCAACTTCCTGGACGGGCCCTGGGAGAGGTTCAGTGTTAGCAGTGAATCTGGGCTAGAGACCTGGGGAGAGGGGAGAAGCCCTGGTGCTGTGTCAATCTTCTGTGTGATTTGGAGACGAGACATGACTGGCAGTTTCAGGCAGATCAGTCAGAGGAGGGCTGCCGGGCTGTGTGCCTTGTTGGGTTTGCATGTTCTGAAGTTATTTGACAATGAAAACAATAAAGAAGTGAATAAAAATATCCACTTATGTTTTTGAAGCACTTTTATTCTAAGACCACTTTCAGGGATGAAGGAGGAAAGACATAGTCATCTGCTTGCCCCAGCTCACGGCCGGACGCTGCGGCTTTTGGGTAAGATCTTAAGCAGTTTTCTTAAGGTCTGGCTTTTAGCTTCTGCCTAGCTCCGTTCTTCTGTGTCAGAAGAGTTTAATGAGTAAGAGGGTGGTCGCTGAGAGACGCAAAGAGTCTCAGGAGAAAACGTGGCCCAGAAATAAAGGCACGCCCGTGGTCACACAGAAAATGGGAATAAATGCTCAGTCTCCCACCTCCCGAACCTCCAAAGAGACCATAAACCCCAGCTCAGAACCGGCTTGTGAGCCACTGCCGCATTGCAGGGGGGAAGGCAAATATCTCCTCAGCTAACGAATGCGGGGAAGGGGAGGGATTTTATATTCCAAATGATTTTTTTTTTCTTGTGAACACAGACATCTGGTGTCCTATAAATAAAATTCAAAATGTAAATACCGTAAAGCCCATTAGAGAGTGGTTTTAGGTTTGGTGGGAGCACGGGTCAGTTGCTAACCCGCTGCACCGTGGTGGGAAAACACCACCCCACACGTGGGTGTTCTCGGCTCCAGCAAGCCGCCTGCGTCACTGCACCAGCCGGGCTGCACTTCGTCTTACGGATAAACATTAAAACACGGGTCAATTGTCTTATATTTATTATGTTGCATGAACAGTTTTAAATAGCTACCTAAAAACCTTTCTGCTTTCATTTTATACATCGGGGAAAAAAATACCTTGTGAAGGGAGAATACCACACTTCTTGCAAAGGACCCAAATTCCTGTGCTCACCAATTACGCCCCGGGACATGCGCTCGGCCAGATTTTAATATCAGGTTTAAAATGCTCTTCAAAAGACATTTGCTGTTTGAGACATATTAAACAAGCTTTATTTAATAATGCTCAATTTGACTTTTCCAATTTAAATATTTGCTCTGATCAGCAACCATTTGATCCCGGCTTCATTTCAGGCTGAAGAATAATTTCTTCTGGTTGTTTTTCTTTGGTGCTGGGTTGATCCTGGGGCCGAGTGGCTGCTCTCGAGTTCCCTACATTTCTCGAGTCTGTGCTGTGAGTGGAAAGAAACAGAGCCATAAAAAGCGTCTCCCAAAGCTGCTGCATAACGTTTACATTGTGCGTCCTCACATCTGTCTGGCTGAAGACAAAAGATACCATTTAAAAGACTCCTCCTAACTGGATAATTATACGGAGACATTTTATTTTTTAAAGTAGAGCATCTGAATGCAAAGAAATTCCCAAAGAGGTGTTCTTTTTCTGGATCTATTCTGCTATCTACCCTCTGCTTTTCCCCTATTTGGGGATTTTTATAAGAATTGTATACACCAAATGGGTGGTCATCCATTAGCAGTCAAGGATTTTGAGACAGCAGCAAGAAGAGGGAGAGTTATTTTAACATTTGAGTTCAATGTGTTTTACAAGAGGGAATGCCACTGTAGATTCCACTAACCTTAGGAACATTTCAGATAGATCTTTTGGTTCCCGTCATTACTATTCTGATTTTACTAGCATGGTATTTAAAAAGCAAACCTTGAATTTTGGTTTTATCTTCTCATGCCACCTTCAGAAAATAGCCACCATGAAGCCGGTGGCCCTGGTCCCCCTCTCGAGGTATCATAAAGCCATTCATAACGGCATAAACGCCTGACAACACTCCCTGATGCCAGCCCGGGGTAAGTCGGACAGTGGTGAGGGTGGGAGAAACGCTGTCGGTTGTCTGAGCACCCTCTCTACCGGGACCGTGATCCCAGCCCGGGAGGAGGGGTCTTTTGCTGTGAAAGGAGCATTTATTAGCGCAGGGCCAGTGCCTGGTTTATGGACCCCAGCTGGGTGGGAGGATGCCACCCCACCCCGCCTGCAGCCTGCGTCCTGGCCTGAAGTGTTTACTGTCAGGGTGATTTACACCATCCAGGTGTTCATTTGGGAAGCATCTCGGCTCAGAGCTGACGCGGCGATTGCAGTGGGTTTGCAGACTGCAGCGTTTTTCTATTCATCAGGGTCCAGGGGCCAAAAAAGACAGTTTTTGTAAATGCTGGCCCAAAGCAGGCTCCTGTCCTGTGATTCCACAAAGGAAGGCTGAGTGACCATGTTAGCCAAGCTCCCTGGTGCCCTGTCCGTGTTGGAGAAATGGGCACTTAGTGCAGTTGCCCTGCTCTCTCATGGATCCTCTCATCAGATCAGTTCCTCCTGGCAGTCTCTGCCCTCCGAGCTTTGGTGGCCGTGTGGATGCTAAGCCGGGCTTTCCTTCTGCTCCTTTAGCACCCCGAGGCTTTCAAAAGGGTCTTGCTAAGCAGTTTCTTTTCTTAATGGAATTTGGGGTTCACAGACGAGCCTGGAGTGTTGGCGATTGCTCCATTTCTCCCCAGCCCCACAGATCAGCCTCTGCCGGGTGCTTCCATGTTAAGGGAGGCATTTTTCAGGAGCCGCTTTCTCGAGATAACCACTCTATTATTTTTGCTCACATTTCAACGCAGGTGATGGTGTTATTGTTTTGTCACTGGGTTTCCACGGGGAGTCCCTGACACCTATGCCTGGCATAATTTGAATGCCGAATTAAAACATGCCCCTATACACTAAAAATGGCCTTTTCGTTTGATTAAAAAAGAAAAACAAAAACATATATTTTAAAATTTGTTTTATCATATCCATCTCACCTCCATTTAAAGGAGTTTGGACATTTATTAACATATCCATTTTTACACTTGTACTAATCTTTTCTCCAGCCGCTTCTGGTACTCTGATGAAAAAGCAAGAAAATGCATCTTGTGCCTCATAGAACTCTCTCTCTCTACACACACACACACACACACACACACACGAGGGTGAGGGGAGGATTCTTGTAGTGAAGTAAAAGATGATTCTTTGTCTATGTTTAATTTTTGCAAATAACTTCTTACTCATCCTGAAAGTAACTTTTTTACTGATCCTGAAAATACTGATGCTGAAATTTTAAGAGCTCCTTTCAACTTAGCTGGTTTTCTCTCCCTGACGAAATTCTTCAAGAATAGATCTTTTGCACCCTTGCAAGATCGGTAAACATAAAGCGTTTGGTCAAACACAGGTGGGTTAAAAAGGGGGAACCATTTGATCCAGCTTTAGGAAACAATATTATTCCTTCTGCTTTGAACTCTATGTTTAAAATAGTCTTTTACGCCAATGATTTGAATACTAACAAATTCACTTAAAAAGCATCCACAATTCCCGTTTGTTGTGCTCTTTTCTCCCTGGACTATAAATATGTAAACCTCCCCAACAGGGTAAAAATGCATTGATTTGCCACACTAAACAGGGAAACGTTTGCACCAGTGACAACTGTTTAAAATTACTGGTCCTGGGATGAGGAAAAAAATGGCAGAAATAAAACAAAATGTTTTATTTCCAAGCATCAAGTTGAAGCCCTTTGAAGCGATCATCGGCTCCCTGGGAAATGCCTTTTCTCTGTTACCTGGCACAGCCGAACATCAAGAAGAAACGTGGAAAACATCACACTGACCCCCCAGAAAAATGAAAGAAAAGTACTGAAGAGACCAATTCCCACCCTTGCTATAGACGGAATAAGTATGTGCGTTTGTGAACCTTAACTCTTCATCTAAATATGTAGCTTCAACGGAGATCCACTTGTGGATACAGACACACGAAAATACACGAGACCACGCTCTATTTTAAAGAATTGCTGAAGAGTGTTGAATACTCAAACCCACCGCACAGCACCCTCGCAGCTAAGAGCACAATTGAATGAAACCACCGGATTCATTTATTTTAACCTCCACTGGAGCTGTCCCAAAAAAGCAGGTGACTATTGAAAGTGTTTTTCTGTTTTTGTTTTTTTTTTAATTCTAAATAACAAGAGGGATAAAAATTAATGTCATTCTATGGGGTCTGAACATTAAAAGGTACGAGAGAGTGAGCCAGGGCCTGCTAAATGGCGAAACGGATTAGTAGCCTTACTTTTCAACATATAAACATCTGAAACCCGTTTCCTGTTTAAGAAAAAAAAAAGTCTAGGTGGATGACCTCGGGCACTTTTTTTTTTATTAACAAATGTGAATTGTACATCATGGTGGAAAAAAAAAAATGGTCCGCTCTTGGTGGTCTTTCTACAGTCTGTATATGGGAGACAGAGAAAAAAATACAAAAATAAACGTTACCTTCTCACTTGCAGGGTGGGCAATGCCATTTCTGCAGCCGTCCAGGGCTCTGGCAAATGTTAAGGCTGTCACTGTAGACAGAATCCCCATGGTCTGTCTGTGTGCCTCGATAGAGTCCGAAGAAAAACATTCCTCGCATTCCTGACGGTTGGTCCTATCTCCGGGCCTTGGACTCGGCCCTGCAGGCTCGTGTCACCCCGTCAAACGGCCTAGGCCACGGCTAATCTAAACCCCTGCCCTCCCCAGCCAGCCCTGCGGCAGGGTGAAAACTGGGACCAATTTGCTGCCTAAACCCTGAGGATACAGCAAGTTTGATTCTCGACCTTTAAGGACACCAGCTGCAATTTGTTCAGCCGAAAAGAGCTCAGCGGTTCTGGCACATTCTGACAAGATACATTTTATAGGGTTTGTGCTCAAATTTGATATTGGAAGTTAGGATTCCAATTTTATGCCTCCAGTGATAACAATAGCAGCTGGGACCTTTAAGAAATGTGTGTGTATGCCTTCTATTGAAGAGTTACATAATAAAAGCTATTTATGTCAAACACCTTATAAGGGAAAGATTTAGCCTAAATGTCAATATAACATATAATACTTTTTCATATTTAGATAGGACGAAAACATCTGCTATCAGTGCTGCATATAATTTTTGGTTTGGAGTATTAGATCTGTGGGGGCTTTCAACATTTTAAGTAAGTATCTCCTTGCCTTAATTTACGAATTCATCGAGGGGCCTTTTTTTCAATATTGTTTCTGTATAAAAAACAAATACCGATACATCATGATTTGGTTTTCCAAGTCCTTCTAATGAACGCACACAAAAGAAGGGCACAATTTCATGTTGTTTGATTTGACATTTGTAATTCCCAAGCATGCCATAAAGCCGTTCAGTGGTCCCTTATAAACCGAGGCTGCTTTTGTCTCCTGAAAATGGCTGTGGTTTTGGAGAGGACCTGGCTGACCAGAACCTTGATAATTCTGATGAAGGAAGAGATCAGCCGCTCAAGGAAGAAAACCTTTCCCAGCAAAGAAACAGCAGCGCCCAGTTCAAGAAAACATCTGCAGCTCGATTTTGGAGGGGCTTAAATTCCCTCCAGCTTCCCTGGTGACACCACAGCAAGCTTTCTGAGAAGGAATCCCACCACCAAATAGACAATGACTCTTGTTTACACCAGACGCTTAGGAGTGACCACACGTGGGCCTGTGAGGCAGGCTTGGCTGGAAAATCCCAGCTTCCCTCTTAGCTTTTCTGCTCAGACGGCAGAACCTAACTGAGATGGGAAGAGAACCCCAATTAGCAAAGCCAGGGATTCGCCTGCACCCATGCATGTGCCGGTTCTGTCCGTCCCCTTGCTTCAGGTTTCTTTGATGAATTGGACGGTGTGACCACGGGTTAATGAGAAAGCCCAGTGGACGGCGGCACGCACGGTCATCTGGATGTTCTCTGCTCCTGCCCCAGCCCCTGAGCCTCCCACTGTGGACCACAGCCCCCGTTGGGGAACACAGAGGTCACGGGGGCCAAATGCAAATACCACTTCTCCTTGGGACCTTTTGGAACCAGGCGACACCAACTCAAACTTGGCAAAACGCAAGTTCAATTTCTTTTGTTCTGAAGTCACAACTTGGATGTAACAGCTCCTAAGCCAATATGATCTGAAAAAGAACTCACTACTGAGCTGCCCCCTTCCCACGGTCCGAAAATTGCTTCAGTCTAAACGGAAGGCAATTTCCTTTTCTTTTATAACAAGAGAACCGCTAAGCTTCACTTAGTATTTTCGCCCAGTGTCACCACTAAATACCAGCACTTACGAAAAGATCCCTCGTTGTGTCAACTGCCAGGCTGTCTAATACGCTGAATTTTAAATATGTTGGCTACATGATTATTGTCAGAGAGAATCATGCTCCAGATAAGGACCAGGAAGTGCATCTAGAGTCAGCATGAATATTTAGAATAAAAATGCGCTGGTCCAGAGGTTTCTGCGGAGACTTAGATTTGAAACAACGGCTTTCTGTGTGCTGTGTCCCGTCCACTCAGTGACATTGATGCTGACTGTCATTATCTACATTTCACATCAGAGGAGATGGAAGGAAAGGAAGATTCAGTTTCACAAGGGGAGAACATAACAGATGAGGCTCGAAAGTAAATAATAATAATTGTATGAATAACCACCTTTACGGAGTTATTGCCAGATGCCAGGAGTTTTCTACTCCTGTTATACCATCATACGTGGAAAGACTCATTTGACCCCCACAACAACCCAGGAGGAGGGACTGTTATTAGCTTCACTTTGTAGATGAGGAAACTGAGGCAGACAGAGGCCAGCCCATCGCTGACGACCAGGCTGCTGGAGAGTGACAAAGTGTCAGAGTCAGGAGCTCAAGCCAGGCTGTCCAATGGCAGAGCTGGAAAAACAGGAGATAAACATCAGCAGCAAGAGCCCAGGTCACACTGCCCGGGATCACACCCCAGACTGCCAACTGGGTGAATGAACCATTCTGAGCCTTAGTTTGCTCTTCTATAAATTGGGGAGAGCAATGGTCCCTACCTCATGGGTTTTTTATTGGGATTGCATAAAATAGGGCCTGAAAAGTGCTGGACGTGCCCGGCAAACATGAGTGCTGTGCATGCGGTCTGGGCTGGCTGCCTACCTGCCCAAAGCTCATTCCTCTCACTGACCAGGTCATGACTGCAACGTTTGCTCCAGGAATCCATCTGAGAACTCTGTCCATGTTCTCAAATGCCTGGATGGCGAGGTGGCTGAGGGCAGTATCGTGCGGTCCCCAGCAGCCAGGACTCAGCCCAGCTGACCTGTCCCCAGCCAGCAGAAGATGATCCGCAGATGCCCGCAGGAAGGGGACGCATTGCCAGGTCCACCAGCTCTCCCACAGACAGCTCCAGGCCTCACTGCTGAGTCTGTGTCCTATATACAATGTCATCTGAGGGTGGCACCGAACACCTGGCTGGCTTGCTGGCCACCCACCACCCTTTCAGCCGCCCTGGCTGCCCTCTGGTTTCTATCGCGTCTGTTAAAAGGCAGACCCCTCTGGATGCTTTCCTCCACTCTTTCAAAGTGCCCCCACCCTCACCCTTCAAACATCAAGTTGATGGTTGTACCATGAGCCACAGGAACAATAAACAGCCCTGAAGCCACTCCACTCAAGGTCTCGAGGCCCTCCCGACAGCCGGCCGCCTGCCCTGCCACGGAGGCTGGGCAGCACAGCTGGGGGCTTGAGAGCTGGTTCAAATCCTGTGTCTGCCCCCTGCGAGCTGTGTTTGCTCAGGCAAGTAGCTTGCCCTCTCTGGATCTAGTTTCCCTGTCCGCAAAAGCATGGGCAGACATGGGCAAAGTGCTGGCTTGCAATTCTCAATAAATTACAGATTATCAGATAGCTATTTAACTCAGGCAACAAAAGGAAAATACTTGATTGTGTGGAGAGCAATAACTCTTAAAAATGGGGTGGCTGCCCCATAATAAGAAAAGCTAGAAAACAATAAACCACAGACGCAGTGATTTGGCAGGGTGATATACGGAGGAAATTCTGCCATCAGGAAACAGTATTGTCCCTAGGTTTTCTTCCTACTTTCTTCCTTTAATTACTAAATAAAATCTTCAATCACTGAAAAATCACTGTAATATAAACAAACATGCCGTTCCCAGTGGCATTAGGCTATTCTTATATTTAAAGTATCTATACATTCATAATTAAAATATTAACATTTTGCAAATATAAAAAAACTTGAAAAATAGAGTGGCAGGATTGTGGTTGAGTTCTTTCCTGTGATACATCTTTTATTAATGTCTTATGTTTTTTCTTCCTCAACTTTTTCTGTGAATTTCTTTCCATATACACGTAGTTGGAACCTCGATGCAGTTTTACATAAGTATTTTAAAGTGCTGAACAATATTCTAACACAAAACCATCTTCCTCCCTATTTTTGGGCATTCACGTTGTTAAATTGATCTCTGTTACAGAAAGATTTCCCCTGTAGAGCTTTTTACCATATTTTGGGTTATTTCATTGGGACAGATTCCCAGTAGTGATGAGAGTCGAAGGCTATCCACATCGGATGATCCTTGATAGAGCTCAGTGTCACTTATTACGGAGCCTCCCCTCGGGCACATAAGGAACCTACACTCAGGCAGCCCCTATAGGTCGCAATTCAGTGGAAATGACCCCACAGATGGGTCTTTGCCTCTGACTTGAATCTGCATGAACTTTTACTGGGAAGTGGAGTTCATGAAGATTTTTTTTTAATTGTCACAAGTTCTTTGGGGAGAATAGCTTTATGGATAAGATTAGAATTAAGAGAATTATTTACAGATAATACAGAGAAAACATGTCTGCTAATTAATTAACAACGAACTTTAAAAAAATAAAGGGAAACACACAAATGGCCATATTAATATAAAAACAGCCAGTCCCTGAGCCGCATCATCTCTTAAAACCCCTATGCATTCGCAGTGGAGGGAGCTCGTGGAGCCGAAATCACAGACTGAGGGCTGCGAGGGGCCTTGGAATACCTCCAGCCCAGCGGCGTGCTCGGAACCCCTGTGGATCTGACTAAAGGGCAGGTTCAGATTCAGCGAGTCTGGATGGGGCTGAGGGTCTCATCAGTAACTAGCACCAGGGAGGCCAGAGTCACTGGTCCTGGAACCACACAGGGTAGCCGGGGCTTAGAACAGAAAGGACACGGATTTCGTCTGTTTGTGGTAGTGGCTTCCTGAAGCCTTGTTTGAGAAGGATTTGGAGCAACAGATCTTAACTTTTACTATTCTTTAGAATCACCGAGTAGGGGGTGGGGGGTGGTGTTTAAAAACCTCCTAGGTGGGTTGCACCCTCGGCTAACTGAATCAGAATATGTGGGAGTGGGACCCCGGTACCGGGGCTTCTTCAAAGCTCCCATGTGATCCTAATGTGCAGCTGAGGCTGAAAACTGGTGATATAGATGTTTTCTCGAGCCTGGGCAGGAGGGAGCTGAAGGAGGGACTAGTGATGTCTGCCGGGAGGAAGGCGGTGGCAAACACTGTGAATTTGCCATCACTGATGTGAAGTTTGCAGGGAGTAAGAGACTTACCCAAAGTCTCGACTGTGGTGGAGTTGGGGAGTTAGGGAGGTAGGGAGTCCATCTTCAGACTCTCGCCTTCAGGCTTCTCTTTTTTTTGTTTTCTCTTTTTTCCTTTTCAGACAGAGTCTCACTCTGTCATCCAGACTCTCCACCCAGTGGCGTGATGATCATAGCTCATTGCAGCCTTGAACCCCTGAGCTCAAGCAATCCTCCCACCTCAGCCTCCCAAGTAGCTGGGACCACAGGCATGTCCCACCACACCTGGCTCTTTCCTCCTGGCCCCAAGCAATCCTCCCACCTCAGCTTCCCAAAGTGCTGGGATTACAGGTGTGAGCCACCATGCCCAGCCGGACTCCAGTTATAATTCAAGATTGACATGGACGGGTAGAGGTTCCAATCTTGAGGTCCCTATCAATCATATTGTACTGTTTGGCCAATAACAGTTAAGCAGGGGCCTGGCATTGAAGTTCTACCTCAGCAGTGGTGAGAGCCAAGGCTGCTGAAGAAGAGACTGAGAGAGGACTAAGTGACACCTTGAATTTATCCCAAAAGACAGAAGCCGGTCTGGGAAGGCTGGAAAATGGGGTGCGTTCAAGGGAGCCCCGCTGTCTGGGATCCTGGAAGGTCACAGGAAGGCTTCAGACCATGGCAGATTGTCCAGAGGACAGAGTTAACTGATACCAGCAGGTCAGGGCATCCACGTCAAGAACACGATTTAGGAATCTGGTGTTTTTCCAAATACACTGAGAGTCGAAATTGGAAGTGTGGCCATCTCTGGGATAGTATTCTGAGGTGGGTGCAGGATTTGCAGGGAGGACCCTCTGGGTGTCCACATATGTGACAGTCTTCAAGCTATACATTTAAGGTTTGTGTACTCTGTACCCTATTCCTGTATGTAAGTTGCATTTTAATTGCAACTTATAATTAAGTAAAAATTAAAAGAAAGAAAAAAATTAAAAGCCAAGAAAGATAAATCTACAGTAGTCCCCACCTATCTGCAGTTTTGCTTTCCGAGGTTTCAGTTACCCTCGGTCAATGGGGGTCTGAAAATAGGTGAGCACAGTACAATAAGACATTTAGAGAGAGAGAGAGGGAGAGAGAGGAATTCAGTCACATAACTTTTATTGCAGTATATTGTTACTGTTCTATTTTATTATTATTCACTGTTCTTACTCTCGTATTGTGCCTCAGTTATAAATTAAACTTTATCATGGGTACGTACAGGAAAACCCTAGTATACACAGGGTTCCATACTATCCACAGTTGCAACCATCCACTGGGGGTCTTGAACATCTCCCTCGAGGACAAAGGGGGACTACTGTATCTTACAAAGAAGATGACTGAAAAGGCATCAAAACAGAAAACAATTAAAAGAAGGAGTAAGTAACAGAAGATGAACCAATAAAGCAAATCAACACATGAAATATGATGACTGCAAAATGCAATTATGATCCTCTGCTCTTTGCTGGCTTTTCTTACATTTTTGGAGGTTTAGTATTGCATTTCTGTTGAATTTCTCAGAGCATGGGGGCACACTACTATCTTTTCAGTGCTTGTCTGAATCTGCTATGGGCTGGATTAAGTGCTGAAGTGGATCAGGTGACACTTAAAAGCCTGCAGGGAATATTCGCTCTAAGGAGGGAAGATCTTGGAGGTTTTAAGCAAAAAGAATCCTTGAAGTAGCCCCAGATGGATTATGCCAAGCCCCTAAATAAGGCTTACAAAGATGTGATTAAAAATAAAATCTGTCCTGACTGTAAAGTAGAAATTACATGGAAACTTTTCCTCCTCTCTTTGATGTATCAAATATCAAATCTATTTCTCAAAAATGAAAAAAAATATTTTCATTTGGAAGAGGGAACATGGGGTGGGGGTGGAGGGACTGTTTTTCCAGATTAGCTAAATAGAGGCTGCAGTTGGAAGAGCCACACAGGTGATAACAGGAAGGCTGAACAGGGAATTGGTTTCGCTGAACGTGTCTGTCATCAAAAGAGACTCAGAGTCAAGGAGGGGATGTCAGATATAGGGAGGTAAGTCCCTGGGATCCTCCCTAGAAGAGCAGGTGCAGCCACTGCAGCCCCGGGCAGCCTGGAGAACTGACGGCCAAGGGCTCAGTGATCCTCAGAGAAGGACAGCAAGGGAAATCCACGTTATCACAGGCACACCCCAAAAGTGTCTCTTGTCTCTGCCTGTCTCACTGAAACGTTTCACCACAAAATGTGATCCCTAAAAATGCACCTTCCCCCAAGAGGAATGAAAATGCTAGAACAGAAATTCACATCAAGGTATAAACGGCTGCAAAACCAGGATGGATAAGGAGCTTTGGGGACCTGAACGCAGGGTGGGGAGGGCCCTCTAGAGCAGGAAGTGTGGGCTCAGGCCAAGTCCTTGCCCTCTTCAGAGGTGCAAACCATAAAATAGCAGCATGAGCTCTAGGCCATGTCGGCCTTCACTGTTATGGAAGATGTCAACGAGTTCAGGCTTCATTATAATCCATGCATCTTTACAACTCATGCATCTTTATAATCCATGCATCTTATAATCCATGCATCTTTATAACCCATGCATCTTTATAATCCACGCATCTTTACAACCCATGCATCTTTATAATCCATGCATCTTTACAACCCATGCATCTTTATAATCCACGCATCTTTATAACCCATGCATCTTTATAATCCATGCATCTTTACAACCCATGCATCTTTATAATCCATGCATCTTTATAATCCATGCATCTTTACAACCCATGCATCTTTATAATCCATGCATCTTTACAACCCATGCATCTTTATAATCCATGCATCTTTACAACCCATGCATCTTTATAATCCATGCATCTTTATAACCCATGCATCTTTATAATCCACACATCTTTATAACCCATGCATCTTTATAATCCATGCATCTTTATAATTTTGGAGCCCCTTCTAGCTGGGTGCTGCGGGAGCTCCCAAGTAGGAGCAACAAATGGTTAACACAAAGCCTGTGCAGGTCCACCAGTGAGCCCAGACCTGAAGGGGATTCTGAAAATGGGAGGCAGCCCCTTCTGGACAGTCCTTACTCTCAGGTAACCCAGGACTGTGCATAAATGAAGAGCAGCCTGGAATCAGAATCGCTGTAATCAACTGTAACCAGAAATTGCCCGACAAACCCCTTTTCTCTCCCCATCATCTGCCAGCTAAATGGGTATGTGTATTCCAGTGATGCACCCTAGCACTGGGGAAATAACCAGAGGACAGGTTCAGGGACCCGCCGGGCCCACGTTAGGAGAGACCTAAGCTAGAACTCCACAGATCAGTTGGCTTCCATAAGCCCCTAGTCATATTGGTAAACCCAGTGACTTTTTAGGTCTCCTAGAATTAGTATCAGTTCAGAGCCAGTGTCTAGGAACCTCCCAAAGCTCTGATTATTTCTTTTCCCTCAAAGCCGTTACCCTGGTCAATGGCCATTTTTTCCCCATCCTCCCTCCCTGACTCTGAGCCATTCTTGCAGGGCAGCCTGAGTGCTCTTTCATCAGCAAGCACAAATATGTCATCTTCTTGCTTATTAAATCCTTTCTAGAGTGTCTGTATGGTTCGTTGCTCCAACCTGGACACTTTTGAGAGTCAAGGGGGATGTTGCCAATAATCACAGTGGAACCACAGTCACAAACTTGGGACGTGCAACAGGCAAACTGGGATGTGTGGTACCCGTGTGTTTTACAGGGCTCTGAATGCTGGGTCCTGGCTCCCACGCCAGCCTTCTCCCATCTGTGGAGCCCAGCCAAGCAGATCTACCCTCAATCCACCTGCCTCTGAGACATTGCACATGCAGGTTCCTCTCCATTGGTCTCCCCTCATTATCTGGATGCCTCTGATTCATCCCTTGGATGCATGCAGAGGCCGAACCCCAGAGTCTCGAGGGTTGCTGTGTTGTGAAATCCCCTTCCCATGGCCCTCACCACACCTGGCCTGCCATCTCTGCCAGGCGGTGAGGACAGGGCTCCCCACTGCCTCACCACCATGGACCTTCAGCATTGGCAGTGGCTGGTACATAACAAACAGCCATAAATATCTGTTGAATGAATAACTGGACTTCCTTACATGCCTCCTGCAGAAAGGAAGAAGTGAGGGGCTACAAAGCTGCTGGGAATTTCTGCAAGTTTCAGCAAACACAGTTTAGGCAGCTTCCTGGTGCTAGCGTGCTCTGATTTTGAAAGACGGCCATCCAGTGGAGAAAGATGAAGACTCTGGAGCAACGTGCACTGCTAGACTGTCTTCCCAGCTGCAAGTGAGACCAGGGATTTTCCTATCCACTGTTCCATGAGTGGCTACTGAGAGGGAACATCATTCTGGGGAACACGGGTCTCTGTGGACACAGCACAGAAATGGGAGTGGGCAGAGGTATCTTAGAGGAATAGAAGGACTGCCTTGGTGAACCCAGCAGGTGCCTTTGCCAGAATGATCAAAACAGTGTCCCTCTGCAGGCAGACTGGGCTCTCCATTGGGGTGAATAACTTCGGAGCTGCCCCCACTCCCCGCCCTGGCCAGGCTGCCCTGCGTAGTCAGCAAACCACACAACTGTTCCTGCAGCCCCGGAGCGTGGGAGCAGAAAGGGTCTAGACCAACGGAATGCTTCCCTCTCCCCTTTCCTCCCCTAAACCCCAGTGTTGGCCTTTGTGGAACCAAATCACAGTGGAACTTTCCAGAAAGCCTGCAATAACGACGCTATTTCTTTGAGGCTGTGGTAGGTGGCTTCTCTTTGTTGCCCTATGTCATACCAATGTTATTTCCTTTTATTATAAATAGGAATTTCGCTCAAAGGGGTGCAGCCTAATACCCCCTGGCTGCTTTGTACTTTAATCAGGGCTTTCCTGCTGAAATGTTTATCTTCCAGCAAAGAGGTGCTAATTTTATCTTGCAAAAGTGGATATCTGCTTACGTCCCCTTCTACCTTCAAGAAAGATAACCAAAAGCATATTATGTCATCTAAATACAGCATCCTCTGAGATCAAAAGGCATAATGTACACATCTGCCAGAGTTGATGGAGCGGCCATTGGCGTGCTCTTCCGCCCGACTCGCGTGTGCTCCATTGATAGACAAACTTGGCCATTTCTATGAAAGAAACTCCCAGGCGCTCTGTTTGTGCCAGTTGATTTCGATGATATTGGGAGGTTTTGAAATGAGAATCCAAAATAGATATGCCCTTCTCACCCCTCTGTGTAAGCCCTCACCACAGGAAATGGCACAGGTTCAAATGTTCGTATTGGAAGCAACGTGGGACTAGATAAGAAGTATGTTCCTGATGGACGTCTTCATGTTTAAAATCTAGTCAAAATGATGCATAGTCAGAGGCCACCTGAGTGTGTCTTCCTTGGACTCGAGTCCTACTTCTAGTTCAGTGTTTTGAACCACATTCTGTTACGAGAGTACGCATGTCAACACAGTACCCACACATGTACACACACCCATTTGAAGTAAATGCTCGAAAAACTAGATGTGATCTGATGTGCATTACATGCTGAAACGTTTTGTCCCAGTCTGGTCCAGCTTAACCCCTTGTCCTTCCCTACTCAAAGTGTGGTCCCTGGACCAGTGGCTTCAGAGTCACCTGAGTTGGAAATGCAGAATCCAGGGCCCCACTGCAGACCTGCACGGTGTCAACCTGCATTTTAACAAGCTCCCCTGGCAGCATGATGATGCATATTACAGTTTGAGAGTGCTGGTCTATTTCATTTTTCTAAGTGTATTTACTTTTCATAATTTGGCTGCAGCTGGCTAAATCGATGTCCCCACTCAGCAGTGCTTCATGACCCAGGATTGGACAAACCTACCGCAGAACACTAAGAACCAGGATTCCGAGGGCTCTGGGGTGGCTGCGTTGAGAAAAGAAAGCAGCATTTGCCTACAATGCTGCCCTTCGAAGGCAGTTTTCCCCTAGGCACTCTTTCAGACTTTGAACAAGGAAGGTGACATCCCGGACACTTGTTCCCCCTTCCCTGGCCCGCTGCTTCCTCCTCTGCCTTCTCTTCAGAAATTCCTCCAATGCTCCTCTCCTCGGCCTCTTAGGTCCCCAATATGCTCAGAAAAATGAAGATTTCCTATTTAGTGTGGTCTCTGTAAGCTTTGTCACAAATTGAGATTTAAGCTTCCAAGCTTGGTGGGGTATACAAAGACTCCTAGAGATCAGGATGGCAGGGGGTGGGGCGGGTGCTGGCCTGGCGATGTGGCTCCCTTACCTGTCACCTTGGTGAGGGTCTTCTCTCACCCTGGGTGAATGCGTCACCAAGGGGCCTTGGATTCTGGAGGGTCTGGCACGAGGCCACTCCTGGGAGACAGAGTATTAAGGAGTGTGAGAGGGACATATCAGATGTTAGGTGAAAAGGCCAACTCTTCCCTCCTCGAATTAGAGTTGAGAATAAAATAAAAATGCCTAAAACATCTTCAGGCACCCTCACACGAAGGCCGATTAGCTCCCTCAGCTCAGGATGGATTTACAAGGATAAAATAAAATTATAAATGGACATAGCTTTGAAAACTGAAAAGCATATTGAACTTGCCTGGACTTAACAGCAGGAAGACTGCTTTCCCTTATAGAGTAGATAAATATGCTGTAAAACTCATTATCACTCACGTGCTGATTTTTAACTTTTTTTAAATTTCAAAAGTAATCTCTATCTGGAAAAATAGACAAAAGCACAGAGAAATGATGAAAACCACCTATAAGCTCTACACCAAGAGAAAACTGCTGGCCAATTTGCTATGTATCCCTCAAGACAGTGTTCTACGAATCCACACACATATAAATGTGTATCCATACAATATTTACCACCTTGTGTTCTTACACATAAATGGCATAATATTGAACACATTATTCAGAAGCTTATTTTTCTCCCAGCAATATATCTTAGAGAACTTTCCATGTCTACAGTACTTCACAACCTCGTTTTTTAAACCAATGCACAATACTCAGTGTAGAAATATCATCGTTTGTTTTACCGTTTTTATACTGATAGTCATTTCGGTACTTCCAGTTGTCACAAATCGGCATTTAAGCACCCAAGCTCGGTGGGGTTTACAAAGATGCCTAGAGATCCAAATGAGCTGCAGGGAGTGGTCACATGTTCATGCATTACTCATGATACTATCATAAAAATGTTTCCAGTGAATATCTCAGACCTGCCTCTTTGTTCACATGTGGGTATTTATTTTCCAAAATGGATACCAAAATTGATGTCTGTGGTGAAGAGTTTAGTAGTTTTCAACTAGAATAGGTATTGTTTAATTGATTCCAAAAACAACATACCAATTTATGGGCCACCAATAGGGTCACCCTGCTCTCCATCCTATCCCCAATGCTGGCTATGATCAATTCTTTCATTATTACTGATAAAAGAAAAACAATATCTTGGGGTTGTTTTGTTTGTTTGTTTGTTTGTTTGTTTTAAAGACTGGGTCTTGCTCTGCCTCAGAGACTGGAGTACAGTAGTGCCATCATAGCTCACTGAAGCCTCAAAATCCTGGGCTCAAGGGATCCTCTCACCTCAGCCTCCCAAGTAGCTGGAACTACAGGTGTGCAGCACCATGCCAATGTTTTTTTTTGGGGGGGGGGCGGGGGATAGAGACGGAGGTCTCACTTTGTTGCCCAGGCTGGTCTCTAACTCCTGGCTTCAAGCAACTCTCCTGCCTCAGCCATCCTCCTGCCTCAGCCTCCCAAAGCTTATCCTTTGATCATTTTTCTATTTATACATCTATGTGTGTGTCTATCTTTTTATGCCTGATTTTTAAGAGGGCTCTATCTTGGATATTATTCATTTCCCTGTTTCATATTTTGCAAGTATTTTTTCCCAGTTGGTTACCTGAATTTTCACTTTTTTATGGTGTTATCATATTATTTTTTACACAGTTCAATTTGTCATTTATTTCCTTTTTTACTTGTGCATTTATGTTG
Organism: Pan troglodytes; assembly: GCF_028858775.2. NCBI lineage: Eukaryota > Metazoa > Chordata > Mammalia > Primates > Hominidae > Pan > Pan troglodytes. The sequence goes on along the minus strand of NC_072416.2, from coordinate 84,352,138 downwards.
TAAGGAAAGTTTTTCTATCTTCAAAGTTGCAAATATGTTCTTCTACATTTATTCCTAACATTTTTAGACTTCAGTTTTTTACTTTCATGCTTTTTCCAGTTGTCCCAACACTACTGAATGCTAGATACTCTTCATGATGTATTGGAGTGCCTTCTTCACTGTGTAATAAATCCCTCAAAAAGCACCTGTTGATGGACTCTGGTCTATTTCATTGGTCTATTTCCAGATATTTGGGGATTTTTTTTCATATACCTTAATGTTGATAGTTTCTAGTTTAATTTCACTGTGGTCAGATTTAAATTTAAATTTAAGTTTAAATGTGGTCAAGTTTAAATTTAAATTTTAAATTTTAAAAAAAATTTAAAAAATTATTTTTAATTTATTGAGGCTTATTTTCTGACCTAGAACAGAGGCAGAGAAGGTTTTTCTGGAAAGGGCCAGAGAGCAAATATTTTAGGCTTTACCAGCCACAGAGTGTCACTGCTGCATGTTCTTCTTTCTTTAGTTTTGTTGTATTTTGTGCAACCCTTTAAAAATACAGAAATCACTTTTAGGTCATGGTCTGTACAATAAAAAACAGGCCATGGGCCATAGTGGCCTAGAACATGGTCTACCTTGCTCAGCACGCCATGTGCACATTCTTTTCATGTGCACATGGGCAGCGTGTTCTGTAACTGTCAGTTAAATCCGGCTGGTTTTTAGTGTTGTTCAAGTTTTCTGTATGTCATGATCATTTTTGTCTATGTGTTCCATCAATTATTGGGATAGGAGTATTGGAATCTCCAACTGTAGTTATGGATTTTATCTTTCTCCTGTTAGCTCTATCAGTTTTTGTTTCATGCATTTTGAAGCCGAAACACTTTGTTATATGACCTCATGAATAATGATTACCATCAAATCAGATTGTTGAATGAGTGACAGAAATACCATGAATGTCCACGTTGTCAGCAATCCTCGCAATAACATTTTCAGATGCTCGGTCGTGGAAACAGCACTTCCCTAGTCTGCAGTTCTTCCAGAAACCAACGGTGAGGTCACTTTGATCAGGGTTGTAAGAACCGGCCCTTGGTTTTCCCATGTGTAAAATGGCCATGATAAGACCCCACCGTATGTGGGAAGGATTAAATGGGACAATATATACGTGTAAGACTTAGAGTGGCCACTGTCAGAGAGCGTGTTCTCAGTGCACTTCGCTGTTGGTATTGGTGTTAGGATCCGTAATCGCATTATTTCCTAGCGGGGTAGAGGAAAATAAGAGAGGGCTTTTGCCAGGCACGTGGCCATGGTTGAGCAGGAAGGAAACGGGCTGACTGGGGGCCTCCATCTAACAAGATGAGAAGCAGACCAGGACATGTGGGCAGGCTTCCACGACATGGCACGGGCTATATTCTGACTTCCACAAACTGTTGAGATCACATCCGTCCCACTCGCCCTGCCAGCCTCAATAGCTAAAGCCCACTCACCCAACAATAGCTTCTATATTCTCCAAGAATTTAAACCCTAGGCTTCAGTGAGAATGCTAATAATTATGAGAACCACAGTACAAACTGAGTGGGAGGCACAGGGATGCTGGAGTCAGACGTGGGCACAGGCTGTGACCTAAACACTTGTCAGGTATTACTGGTTATGCTTGATGGGACAGTACCACGTAACAACCAGCACAACACCTTGGGAACAGAAGAACAATATGCGCAGAGGGTGCATGTGCCCAGGGTGAGCTCGAGTTTGCTGGGCAGCTCCACTGCTCTTGGCCTCACTGACCTGGGCGGCCGTCTCTCACTGCAGCCTTAGCCCAGCACGTGCTCATGGCCTGGCAAAGAAACCGTGAGCCCCGCCCCCTGTGGTTGCTGACATCCCATTGGCCAAGTGAGCCACGTGGCTGAGGCCACATGAAGGGGCGGAGCCTGTCATCCCACCCACGTGGGCTCCCTCAGTTCACCAACAGCAGGCTGAGGGTTGGGGAGCTGGAACCAAGGGCACAGTTCACCCTACACCTGTGTACATGGACAATGGCTTCACCTCCGTGGTTCAGCCTGTTGACTGCCATGGGAAAGCAGCTCTGCGTCTCAGGCAGGGAGGAGTTCTGGTTAGGCAATACTGCAGCATCAGCAGGTGCTCTGGTGCCCACCCCATGGACATATTCAGCAAGGCGCACACCCCAGTAAGTGCCCGATGCTCACCCCAGTGCAGGTGCCTGGGAAATAGGTGGCTCTTTGTCCCACCTGGCCCAACTCTGCCCATGCTGCATTTCTCTAGAGGAGACACCAGTCTCCATGTTCTGTGTATGGGGGTGTTTCTGGTATGTGTGTGAATGTGTGTGTGATGTGTGTATATATATATGTGTGTGTGTACATATATACACGTGTGATGTGTGTATGTGATGTGTATATATATATGTGCATGTGTGTGATTATATGTGTGTGTGGTGTGTGTGGTGCATGTGAACGTGTGATGTGTGTGTACGATGTGTATACATGTGTATGTGGTGTGGGTGTGTGTGTGGATGTGTATTTGATGTGTGGATGTGTGTGTGATGTGTATACATCTGGGTATGCATGTGTGTGATGTGTACACATATGCATGTGGTATGTGTGTGTGGTTTGAATGTGTGATGTGTGTACATGTGTGCAAAGTGTATATATATGCATGTGGTGTGTGAGTGTTGGTGCATCATGTAGGTGTGTGTGTGATGTGTACACATGCATGTGGTGTGTGAGTGCATGGTGCGTGTGGATGTGTGTGTAATGTGTGTGACGTGTATATAAATGCAGGTGGGGTGTGAGTGTGGTGTGTGTGGATGTGTGTGTAATGTGTGTGATGTGTATATAAATGCATGTGACTGTATTGTGATGTGTATATACATGCATGTGGGTGTGTGTGATGCATGTGGTGTGAGTGTGATGTGTATGCATATGTGTGTGGTGTGTGTGCATGCGGTGTGAATGTGTGTGCTTGGCAAACCGAACGCCAACGTAGAGTGAATGGTACTAGCCCAGGGAAAACAGCTTAAGCTTCCTAATCAAACTGCCAACTCACCTCTCTCAGGGACTTTCCAGTAAACGAATCCAGTCTGTCCTTGTCCCGCGTGGGGAGCATCTTATAAAAGCCTCCCCTGCGTCCCTCGGTGGAGCCCTGAGCAGCCTGCGATCTGGAGTTGCCTGATCCGTGAATCTCTGTTTGCTCAATTACACTCGTTAGAATGTTGATGTGCCCAAGTTTATCTTTCAGTAGGTGTGTGGGTGTGAATGTACGTATGCAAGGGGTAGTGTGTGTGGTGTGTGTCTGTGTGTCTGTGGTGTCGGTGTGAATGTGTGTATGTGTGTCGGGAATGAATGTACATATATGTGTGTGCAGGTTGTGAATATGTGTGTGGGGTGGCTGCATATGTGTGTGTGTTTGTGGTGTGACGGTGAATACGTGTGTGTAACCAGAAGAGTTCCCGAATCTTGCCTTGGAGAAGCCCAGAGTGAGCCTGAGGCTGAAGCAAACCCTGATTGCATGATGCAGACAATTTCCCAATAAAAAACCAATTCAAAGCTCTTGCCTAACACCCAACTGTGATACTGGAGTTGTCCCTGGAAAGATCTCAACTCTCTCTACACCTTCCGCAAGACGAAAATACTGCCCCCTTTTAAGCAGTAGAAGCAGACATTTGCATTAGCCAGAGATAACATGTACACCCTTTTCTGCCATTGGACAGATTTTTTAAAAATCAATCTTACTGAGGTAAAACTGATTTACGATGAAATGTGCTCATTTTAAATTTTGAAAAATATATGTGTCATGTGATCATAACTCCAACAAAGATGTCTTTTACTTAGTTCATTTATATCACCATGAAAATTCCTTTATGCCCCTTCCCAATCAATCTTCCTCTCTAGGCAACCACAGATCAATTTCTATAGCTACAGATTAGCTCAACCTGTCCTAGAACGTCATAGAAATGGAATCATGCAGCATGTACCCTATTGCATCTGACTTCCTTCACAAATAATAATGTTTTAAACTTCATAGACAGTGTTTCATATATCACGAATGTGCTCCTTTTTATTGTTGAGTAGTGTCCCCTGGTATAGATCTACCGCAATTTGCATATTGATTAACCTGTTGGTGGGCCTTTGGGTCGTATCCAGCTTTTGGCTACTATAAATGAAACTGCTCTGACCATTTGCATATACATCTTTTTGTGAAGAAATGTTTTAATTTATCTCGGGAAAAATACCTAAGAGCAAAATTGCTAGGTCATTAAGTAATTGTACATTTACTTTATAAGAAATTGCTAAACTGCTATTGAAAGGGGCTGTGCCATTTTACACTCCCACAGACCCTGTATGAGGGTTGCAGTTGCTCTTCATCCTCTCCAACACTTGGTAGTTTTAGTTTTTTTAATTTTAGCCATCTGGCAGGTGCATAGTGTTACTATACTATCATTTTAATGTGCATTTCCTGATGACTAGTGATGTCGAGCATTTTTTTTTTTTTCTTGAGACAGGGTCTCACTCTGTCACCCAGGCTGAGGTGCAATGGTGCGATCTTGGCATACTGAAACCCCCACCTCCTGGGTTCAAGCGATTCTCCTGCCTCAGCCTCCTGAGTATCTGGGATTACAGGCACCCACCACCATGCCTGGCTAATTTTTTTATTTTTAGGAGAGACATGGTTTCACCATGTTGGCCAGGCTGGTCTCAAACTCCTGATCTCAAGTGATCCACCTGCCTCAGCCTCCCTAAGTGCTGGGATTACAGGTGATGTTGAACATCTTATTGTATGCCTAATAGACACTGATATATCTTCTTTGTGAAGGGTCTGTCCAGAAGTATTGACCATTTGTAAAGTTGGATTGGTTATCTTCCTAATATTGAGTTTTAACAGTTCTTCATGTATTTTGGATACAATCCTCTCTCCAGACATACTCCTTGCAGCCTGAGAGGCTTGCTTTTTAACTTTTAGTAGTATTTTTAAAGTTTTTTTTTTTTTTTTTTTTTTTGACGGAGTCTCACTCTGTTGCCAGGCTGGAGTGCAGTGGTGCTATCTCAGCTCACTGCAAACTCTGCCTCCCGGGTTCAAGTGATTCTCCTGCCTCAGCCTCCCAAGTAGCTGGAACTACAGGAGCCCACCACCACGCCCGGCTAATTTTGTATTTTTAGTAGAAATGGAGTTTCACCATGTTGGCCAGGATGGTCTCGATCTCTTGACCTCGTGAACCGCCCACCTCGGCCTCTCAAAGTGCTGGGATTACAGGCGTGAGCCACTGCACTCAGCCTTTTTAAAGCTTTTAATAATATTTTTAAAGAGAAAACTTTTAAATTTTGATAAATATCAATTCATCAAAATTTTTTCTGTTCAGTGCTCTGTTAGGTCTAAGAAACCTTTGTCTGCTCTGAATTTGTGGAAATACATTCCTTATGTTTTTCTTCTAGAAATTTCAGTTTTAGTTCTTACATTTAGCTCTTTGATAAATTTTAAATTAATTTATGTATATGGTGTGAGGTAGGGGTAAGATATCTTTTTTCTATATGACTATTCAGTTGCTCTTAACCAAGTTGAGGAAGTTTCCTTCTAGTTCTTAATAACCAAGTATTATGTTTTGTCAAATGCTTTTCCTGTGCCACATCACACATTAAAATACTGACAAACATGAACTGTGCGAATAGTCACCAGGACTACATTGTTGGGAACGGAAACAGGTCTCATTCCTTTTGATGGGTTTACTGCCTTGACAGCTGGAGGTTTGCCACAGACAGTGTCAGTTGGTGGCCCAGTAGCCATTTGCAAATCCTCCTTCCTTGCCTCCCAGATAACCACTTTCCCAACCTCTCTTGCAGCCAGTGGTCAGCATGTGACCCAGTTTGAGCCAATGATCCATAAGGGAAAGCATACTATAGGTCTCCTAAAAGAGAGTTTTTCTTCCTAGTAAAAGGACAGAGGTCACTTTTCTATCTACCTCCCTTTAGAGGTAGTCATAGGAGGATGTGATGCCTAAAGAAACACCTGTCACATTGCAACTATGCTGGAATGATCAGGAGAACTGCAGACATGCTTCCCAGGATCCTGACATCACTTGGAATTAATTCTATCATGGGATGCTGAACTTCAGACTTTTCATTGTGAAAAATAATAAGTTGTCTTTATTATGTGTGCTACATTAGTTAGTATTTTATTATTTATAAATCATATAGTCTTCTCCTCTACCCACCCTCACCCCCCAAAATCCTAGTCCAGTATAGAATGGACCTTCTCTCGAGCAAAAAAGCTAAGTATTTTCATCACCAATCCTTTTCAAACATGAAAATGAGACAGACTGATTCCATAAGCCACAAAGTCATGGGATGGGACGTAAGGAATAAAGTGGAAAGCCTGGGGATTACAAGCCTGGGTTCTCACGCTGCCTGCCTCCCCAGCATCTCTAGGCTTCCTTCATTTTCTCAAGGTTTCATGCACCTTTCTATAGTCTTCTGTCAGCCTGAAACACTCCCCTTTACCTAGACTCTTTTCTTTGTCTGGCTTGTCCTACTCATCCTTCAGATCTCAGTTTAAAGCTTACCTCCTCAGGGGTGACCCCCCAGACCCCCCAGATTCTCTCTTACCATTCTGAATTTTTTCAGTAATCTCAATTGAAATTAGGTGTGTGAGTTGCTGTAATAATCTCCTCCACTGGAACACAAGTCTCTGAGGATGGGGATCAGACCTTTTTGTTGTAGCCCCATGCTCAGCACATACTGCAGTGCCTGGAACATCAGAGATGTTATGCACTTATCCGGGATGGATGGGTGGATGGGTGGGTGGGTGGATGGATGGATGGATGGATGTGTGGATGTGTGGATGGGTGGATGGGTGGATGGGTGGATGGGTGGGTGGGTGGATGGATGGATGTGTGGATGGGTGGGTGGGTGGATGGGTGGATGGATGGATAGGCGGATGGATGGATGGATGGACGGATGGATGGATGGATGGATGGATAGGTGGATGGGTGGATGGAGGCTTGAATAGGTAGATGGATGGGTGCATAGGTGGATGGATGTGTAGGTAGATGGATGGATGGGTGAAAGATTTCAATGGCACTGTCATCAACTTGCTGCATACTTAGGCAATTTATTTCCGCTTTCTGGGCTGTAATTTTCTCATCTGTCATATGTTAGCTTGAACTAGGTGGAATGTAAGAGTCCTTCCATTGCCAACTGTTTATCAAACGGAACCCAGATGTTTGAATGTAGTTTTGCTTTTAAAATTGGCCCTTCCCCCATGTATTCATTTATCTCCCTCCACTGCTGATGACCCTGCAGTTGTCCCAGAAACTCATTCCATAAAAGCATCCCATGGAGGACAGCTGGAGCCGGTCGCCTTGACGACTCCAAGATGCAGGGTGCAGTGGTTTCCAGGCTTGGGATAGTTTCAGCATCTGCTGATTTCTCCACAGTGCCAAGTCCCTAGTCCCTTCTCCCACATTAAGAAGGCAGAATTTGTGGTGGGTTGTCAGTAATCATCAGAGGAGGCTGCATCTTTATTAACCTGATTTCCAACACATCTGTTCATCATCAAGCAGATGGCAGATAAGAAGCAAAGTCCTTTTTTCAGATTAAAGATTGCAATGAGTGCAATTGCCTGCGATGCCCATAATGTGGCTTTTACATCTGCATAGTGGGTGCTGGAGTGGCTTAATCCTGAACATCTGTCTTCATATGGAAACCAGTCCTAGAAACTCACAGCATAGACACTTCTGTATGAAATCCTCTTATCATAATTCAGAGTGGAAACAAAGGCTAAGACAAGTTCCATCACTTTTTTTTTATATTTTAAGTTCTAGGGTACATGTGCACAATGTGCAGGTTTGTTACATATGTATACATGTGCCACGTTGGTGTGCTGCACCCATTAACTCGTCATTTACATTAGGTATATTTCCTAATGCTATCCCTCCCCTCTCCCCCCCACCCCACAACAGGCCCCGGTGTGTGATGTTCCCCTTCCTGTGTCTAAGTGTTCTCATTGTTCAATTCCCACCTATGAGTGAGAATATGAGGTGTTTGGTGTTTGTCCTTGCGATAGTCTGCTGAGAATGATGGTTTCCAGCTTCATCCATGTCCCTACAAAGGACATGAACTCATCTTTTTTATGGCTGCATAGTATTCCATGGTGTATATGTGCCACATTTTTTTAATCCAGTCTATCATTGATGGACATTTGGGTTGGTTCCAAGTCTTTGCTATTGTGAATAGTGCCGCAATAAACATACGTGTGCATGTGTCTTTATAGCAGCATGATTTATAATCCTTTGGGTATATACCCAGTAATGGGATGGCTGGGTCAAATGGTATTTCTAGTTCTAGATCCTTGAGGAATCACCACACTGTCTTCCACAATGGTTGAACTGTTCCATCACTTTTTCATTTTCTTTTTCATCCATTTCCTCAGGGAAGAGTCACCAGCTCATCTGCTCTTCCCCTTCTGGTGGGAATCACATTAAGAGATGACCATTCATTGAGCCCCACTGAGCCAGGAACAGTGCTGAGGACATTTCATTCATTCTCTCTAATTCTCACAATAATTCTTTACTGTGCATTCTCATTGTCATTTGATAGGTAAGGAAACAGGCTTACAGCCATGCTCAGACTTGCCCAACTTCTGCAGCTAAAGTGGTGAGTCTGAGATTTGAACCCAGATCTGAGCCTCTGAGGCTGAGCCTGTCTACTACTCCAGGTTGCTTATCCAGTAATAGTCTGTGGCAGGAGGAAAGATGAAGAGTCAGAAGATGGACTCAGAGCCAAGTGGCCAGCTGCTCAGCCACCTCCTTGCCTTCCTGATACCTGCAGGTAAGGCAGGAATGAGCTCTACAGCAGACCTCATCTCTTCACAGAAAGCCCAGTGACCTTCGACTTGAACCCACAGACTCTACTCTGAGATTGTCTGCAACAGGGATGATGGCATTTTTTGAATAAATCAAGAGGATCTTTTCTGTAAAGGGATTGGTGGGGAGGGAGAGGGTGTGAAAATGAGATATTTAGATCTGCTGCAACATCTTGGGATGGAGGTTAAGAAAATCACCAAGATGCCACGGCAGAGCATTGATGTGGCTTAGCCTACTGCCACATCCAGCCTTCTTGTCCCACGAGAAAAGCAGCTCCCCATGTCTACCTTCTGTTAGCCATAAGTGAGTTACTTGCAGCTGACAGTATTCTTAACTGATGCACAGTTTCAGCCAGAAACCACTTTTAAACACACCCAATCCCTTCGATGGCTGTCCAAAAGAGAGATCTCAATCTTTAGCTTACATTCAGGACCCCTCATCACATGGCCCCTTCCTAAGTTTTTGAACTTCCTAGTTCATCTCAGGCAAGCCACCCGGTATACTTTGCCTCTCTCTTGCAAAACCCTGCAGCAAATTCCAACTAATATACTCTCAAGGGTCAAGGGATCCTTACCAGTGGGAGTAACAGACACTGTCTGTTCTCTAGCCACACTCTCAAATTCTTTTAAAAATCAGAGTTAGTTTCCCCACATTCCCAGCTCAACAAATACAACTGAATGATGGGAGATGAAGATGAAACAGCCAAGCATTCCATCTGAATCCGGAATCTGTAGCCCAGATCCTCCCAAGTAAGGCATGACTCCCATCACCACATAGCTACCCAACCCTACCATTAGGCAAGGCAAACCACTACTTAAAATCAAAATGAACTTCATGTGTAACCAGGAGGCCACTTGTTTCCAGGAACACGAGGCAGAGCCCTCCTCATCCCCAACCCTGCCCCACAAGCCTCCTTTCCATCCCCAGCTCTTTCCATCCCCTTTTCTTCGTATTCGATGCTAGCATTTGCTTTTTTAGATGAGACTCACACTCCCTTCAATGGGACTGTGATAGAGTCAAATCTCAGAGACAGCAATTTCATATTTTAAAATGAAAATGCACATAGATTGGGCATAGCACAGAGGAAAGAAGAAACAAGCGACCTATATTCGGCTTCAAGGAGTATAGATTAGTGCACCTTGACTGGAGGGCAAGTAGGGGTACATAGCCAGATCCCTTAAAGTGTGTGAGTTCACTTCTGGTAACATCATCTAAGGGGAAAAAAATGGAGATTACACACAAATGTGTGTACAAAATGAATCAGTGTTTTTTTAACGAAGCATTGGGAACAACCTAGATGTTCAAAAAATCTGGAATCATTAAATTGATAAATTAGAAATTGATGAAAAGCAAGAATGCAGTCATTAAGAAACACTTCTGTAAAGAATACTTAATGCCAGCTGGGCATGGTGGCTCACGCCTGTAATCCCAGCACTTTGGGAGGCTGAGGCGGGTGGATCACCTGAGGTCAGGAGTTCGAGATCAGCCTGGCCAACATGGTGAAACCCCGTCTCTACTAAAAATACAATCATTAGCCAGGCATGATGGTGTGTGCCTGTAATCCCAGCTATTAGGGAGGCTGAGACAGGAGAATGGCTTGAACCCGGGAAGCAGAGGTTGCAGTGAGCCAAGATTGTGCCATTGCACTCCAGCCTGGGCAACAAGAGTGAAACTCAGTCTCAAAAAAAGAGAAAAGAATAGTCAATGCCAAGAAACATTCATAACCATTCATATATTCAACTATGAAACAAGGACTAGAATGAGATATGTAACTGGATACCACTTATGTAATCTAAATATTCAGGTATGCAGAACCAAATACATCTTTTGCAAGAATACACTCTGTAGCGGACACTTCTTGAGTGCTTACTGTTTGCAGGAAAGTGTTCCAAATGCATCTATTTACTTACCACAGCCACCCTCTAAGGTAAGGTTTGTTATGACATAAACTGAGGCTCCAAGTACCACAGCTAATCAATAACAGATCTGAGATTCAAATCCAGGAATCCCAGACCCCAGGCCTTTTAGCTGAATGCTACAAATAAAAAGGTTTACATTGAATATATTAGAATGATTGTCAGTGAAGAGTGGGAGGGGAGATGGCGGATAAAAGGAATAAACAAGCTCACCAACGAGACGGGGTTTTTGCACAGCATGGCAAGGCAGCTCTGCATAGGAGGCCCAAGGAGGGGAGGAAAGAAGGGAGAAGAAAGAAATGGAGGGAGGGAGAAAAGGAAGGGAGGAAGACACACATGAAGATATAGGTATAGATGTGCGTGCGTGTGTGTGCAAGTGTGGAAGGTCTTACAGTCTTAGTTCAGGGTGCTATAACAAATATCATAGACTGGGTGGCTTAAATAATAAACATTTATTTCTTAGCATCCTGAAGGGAATTCAAAGATTGGGGTGCCAGCATGGTCAGGTTCTTGGTGAAGACCCCCATCCTTATTCACAGAGGGCTGCCTTCTCACTGTGTCCTCACATGGCGGAGAGAAACATCATCTCTCCGTGTCTCTTATAAAGGCATAACCCCATTCAGGAGGTCTGCCCCACGACTTAACCACCTTCCAAAGACCCCACCATCCAACACCATCACATTGAGGGTTAGGATTTCAAGAACATTCTGGGGGACACGAACATTCAGTCCATAACGTTCATACATAGGCATATACATATATTATATTATATATAATTAAATCTGTATTATATAATTATATATGTTATATATTATATTATAATATGTAATAATATATGTAATATATTATTCTGTGAAATATATGTCATATATATTTATACATATATGTTATATATGAATATAGAATTATGTATTCATGACATATACATATATAATTATATATAATATAGTTATATATTTTTAATATATAATAATTTATTATATACTGATATATTCATATATTATTCATAATTATATAAGTGTATATATAACATATTGCACATAATATATTATATTATAATATATATGTATATTGATCTCTCGCATGGCCTGTGACTTTGCTTCCTAGGAGGGTGTGCTGTGCCTCAGGACCCATGTTCCCACCCACTCACTCACCACCTTACCCTGGTCACAGCTGACTACATCAGGGATTAGCAGTGAACCCAGACAAGAAACATTCCCAGTCTGTGCAGCAATCTCTAACCTCAAAAGGTCATCTGATTCACTCAAGGTCCAGAGAGTTTGGACTTGAGAACATGGAAAGAATCTACAAGTGAGGGTGGAGCTGGAGCGGAGAGAGGCGGCGTGTAGGGTTCTGGGAGGCGATGACGGAACGGTCTGGGGGCTGAAGCCTGTGCCTCCCACCAGTGCTGTGAGGCAGGCTGGCAGGGCAGGAAGAACAGTGGGGCTGTGCAGAAGGTGCAAGAGTCAAACCTCACAGACACACAGGGACCCTTGGGGGAAGGGAGAGACAGGGAGAAGGAGAGGAGAGAAAGAGACAGAAAATGGAGACAGAGAGACAGAGAAAAAGAGAGGCAGACAGATGGATGACACTAAGCACACTGAGCTTCCCCAGGTCCAGGAATCCTGAAGACGAGCCCATTCATTCCTAACAACAGCCCTCTAAACAATCCAACAATGCCAAATACCACATTATCTACTTCACCGTTTGTCCAATGCACTATTATTTTGTGAACCACAAGAAATACACTGTAATAATTTATAAGAAGGCATCGATTATACAATGCACCCTGATTTCAGAGATGTTAAAAAGTGGGAAAATGTGTATCTTCGGCTAGATAAATTTCTAAGTATGCAACTACTCTCCCCTTACTCTCTCCATGTAGACATTACTAATCAATTATGGCACTGTTTCTGGCCAAGTCTACTTCTCAGCACACCATGACAGGCAACCATCAGCTGATTTAAGTGGGCACATGAATGACACCTCTGTGTGGCTTCTGGTCTGTGCCTAGGGTTTCTCAAATGAGATTAGGAAGAAGTCGCTCCCTCACTGTGGTGGGGGACCATGGGAGAAATCTCAACTTCCTGTCCCAGAGAAATAAGTCCATAATTTAGGAAGGCCACTTAGAAAATAACTTGAGGCCTGTGTTTCATTTTAAATAGGCCTCCACCTAATCCATCTCTTTCCTCCCCAGGGAGATGTCTCAAACGGGTTCTCATGGTTGACTGTCCAGAAATCTTGGGGTTGCTTCTGGAACTCCCCGTACAATGCAGATAATTTTGCCAAGAGAAAATACTCTAGTATCTGCGTGTAATATGAAATTATGAACGCACACACTCGGCCATCCCACCAGACACAGTCAGTCATTTTGGGGTTTGCCATCAAGGGTCATTTGTCCGTTGCTGGCCTTTGCTAGCAAACAAATACTCAGACTCGCCGAGGATTGAGAAATGCGTCTGGTCACACATCGCTGATAAGAAGGTGATAGGGCACAGCCACTCTAAAAACACTCTGGAAAAATTAAACATGCAACTCCATTCGACCCTGCAGTTACACTCCTGAGCATTTTGTCCAGAGACGTGAAAGCTTATGTTCACCCAAGAACCTGTACAGGAATGCTTAGAAGAGCTTTATTCCTAATCGCCAACAACTGGGCACACCCAGATGTCCTTCAGGGAGTGAATAGGCAACTTCTGGGACATCTACGCCATGGATCACTGCTCAACAGCAACAGGGAACAAAACTATTGATGCACGCAGCAGCCTGGATGTCTCTCCAGAGCATTGCGCTGGGAGGAGAAAGCCTATCTCAAAAGGCTGCAAACTCTATGATTCCATTTACAGAGCATTCTTAGGCTTGTCGCCCAGGCTGGAGTCAAGTGATGCTATCACAACTCACTGCAGCCTCGGCCTCCCAGGCTCAAGTGATCCTCCCACCTCAGCCTCCTGAATAGCTAGGACTACAGGTGCACACAACCAGGCCTGGCTAATGCTTTTGTTTATTTTTTGTAGAGATGGGGTCTCACTATGTAGCCCAGGCTGGTCTCGAACTCCTCGGCTCAAGTGATCTGCCCATCTTGGCCTCCCAAAGTGTTGGGATTACAGGTCTGAGCCATGGCACCTGCTCTCTAGAACATTCTTGAAATGACAAAATTATAGAAATTGAGAGTAGATGAGTGGTTGCCAGAGGCTAAGGAGAAGTGAGGATGGGAAGGAAGTGGATGAGGATATAAAATGCCGAAGGAAGTGGTCCATGTGGTGGTGGACACGCCCTTTGTCTTGTCTGTGTGATAATCAGTATCCTGGATGTGGTATTTTTCTGATATTGTACCATAGTATAGGATCATACAGTACTCTACTTTAAGTTCCCATTGGAAAAAAAACTGGGTGAAGTGTGTATGGGATTTCTCTGTGGTATTTTCTATAACTAGTTGCATGTGAATGCACAATTATCTCAAAATAAAAAGTTTTTTAAAACAGAGAAAAAAAGCCCCTGGCAGAAAAAGAGACAGTGGTGCTCACCAAACACGCCATCTTCCCTCCTCACTTCTCATCCCCTTTCAGCAAGGCAGATGCATGGGACTAGGAGCTCTGGGGCGAGTGAAGACATCCCTTCCCCTGCCTTAGTGACTGAGGGGCCTCCGTGCTGGCTTGGTGCAGCCACAGAAGTACAGAGACTCCCCCTAGGAGAGAGAGGAGCCTCGAAGTCTCTGTGTGAGCAAGACACAAACCTAGACTGTGCAAAGCCGCTGAGATTTGTGAGCCTCCCATTACTGCAGCACACCCCAGCCTGCCCTGACTCCTCCACCAAGGACAGGCCTTTCTCTTGCTTAGCTTGTAACGTGACTGCCATCTGACACTGGGCTCTGGACACCGCTGGAGTACAGGCATACTCATGAGAGAGCTGAACATGTCTCTATTCAGGGGACTGTGACCCTCTGGGAGGAGACTCATCCTGAGGGATGAGAAAGCAGGATGATTCTGGCAATATTTGGTGGTTGAAGTAGAGGGCAGTTCTGAGGACAGCAAGCTGTCTGTCTCTAGAATTCACCCCAAGCCTGGCCCCATGGGTGAGTACTAGGGAGGGGGAGAAAGAGATCTAGAGGTGAAAATTGAAAGCAATGTTTTCTTAAACGTTCTAACACTTTGGAGCCCAAACAGTGCTATTGTGCTGTCTCCCAAATTGTGCAGGACATGAAGTGGGCAAAGGCCTCTCCCCAGATCATGCACAGACAGCCAGGGCAGATAAGGCTTATGGGAGACACCAGGACAGTGATGGTGGATTTGGGGGTCACTGGCAGTGGACTCATGGCAGCATCTGACAGACGAAACCCTCTGGGATTCCCAGTTATTAGTGAGGGGATGGGGAAGTCTTTGTCCAGCTTAGAAGTGCTCCTTTAGCAGAGAAAGGACTAATGAAATTTGGACTCTAACTTCCATCGACGCCCATCTGTCTTCACTTAGGGTGCTTTGGAAGCAGGCGCTGAGACAAGAATTGGGTCCAGGTAGTTTATTTTGGAGGTGATCCCAGGAACCCCAGTGTGGGAGGGAAGGAAGACAAATTAAAGCCAATAAAAGGCATGTGAATGAATGGGGGATGCTGTGAGCACCAAAGCCTCAATAACTCTGGAGAACCTCTGAGAAACCACACAGAACCTGCTTCGTCCTTCCAGAGGATGGGGGACTGAGGTTCTTGTCCAGACACCTGCTCCTGCCAGGTGAGAGGTGGCCCCGGGAGCATTTGTTCCTCAGCACTTTCAGGTCACACCTTGCTCTGTGGAGCAGGCTGTCAGCCCTCAGGCAGAGAACGGATGGGAACCGAATACCACTGCTCAGACCTGGGCTCCAAGGACACAGCGTGGGTGCCAACAGCCCCTGGGCCACCCAGGCACACTTATGGTGCATTTTCCTCTTGCGGATTGAGAACACAATGTCATTATTTAATGTTAGCACAGTTTAAGGCCCACCCTTCTAGGCGAAAGCCACTGAGTCCCCAGGATGAGTAAACTAGGGCAGTTTTTTCAGATTCACCCTTGGGAGAGAACCTACAGACTAGACAGTGAATCAGAGTCACGGAGAACAAACTCGTGGAGAAACTAAGAAAAACTCTTGGCTCATAAACTCTCACTTGTCTCATAAACGGCCCCAATCCCTCCCTACCATGGCAATGTCAAGTCTAGCCCCTCCCCTAAAAGGTACATGAGGTCTTGTTTTTTTACGAGGAACATGCAAGATCAGGGTCATTTTTAACTTGAAAGAGAGTTTTAACCAGATCAAAAATGTTAAAGTGGAAGAAAGATGCTTGTTTTAATTATCTATTGCTTCAGGACACACCGCCCCCCAAAAAAGTGGCTTAAGTAAAAAATAACTATTTCTCATGATTGAGTAGGGTGATGAGGTTCAGCTGGACAGTTTTACTCCCTGAGATGTCAGCTGGGTTCTGTGGTCATCTGAAGGTTCATCTTGACTGGACGTTCCTGGTGACTTGCTCACACACTGGCACTCGGTGCTGGCTGTTGGCTGGGAGCTCGGCTGGAGATATCAATAGAAGCACTTCAGTTCCTTTCCATTGCCTCACCGCAAGGACTGCGGTTCTCACGACACTGCATCTGAGCTCCAAGAGAGGGAGTCTGTGGAGCTGCAACCTGAAGCTGAGCTCTCCTAAACCCCAGCCTCAGACATTATACAGCATCACTTCTACCATGTCCCATTGGGCAAAGCAAGGCTCAGGCTATTCTAGATTCAATGGGAGCGGAAATGAACTCTGCCACTCAATGGGAGACGTGACAAAAATGTCTAGCCATATTTAACCCATCACGGCCTGCTACACTCTGGGTATGACTATTTACAATTCTCCCATGTCCAAATTACACTCACCCCCACTCCATGAGGCCCTCATAAGTCCTATTCCATTAGGATAGCAGACCCAAGCTAGACGTCAGGATCTTGTCATCTAAACCAGGTCCAGGTGCATAGGAGGCACTTTGGGTTTCATTGCTTGAGTGTAGCTTCCACACTGATTCCTTGAGATTCATAAACTGAAAATACAAATCATCTGCCTACACACACCCAGTATACAATGGAAGATGGAACCAGGATGTCCACAGTGGATACTGTCATTCGAAGGATGGGATGGAAGCTCATGGTTGTCACTGGTCCAAAGCAATTCTGAAATCTAGCTGGGCCTGTTTTACCAATTCTCCCTGCTCTTGGAGAAGGAAATGTGTCTTTATTTGAGCCCAGTTCTTCCTCTGGGTGTGGGGCTCTGCAGCTATTGACTCTCCCCTTTGAGTCATCCTTCCTTTTCCATAAGAAGTGGCCCATGTTTGTAGCTGAGTAGTTTCCTCAGCCTGCTTCCTCCTAAGAGATCCCTTTTATTTTGGGCTTTCTTTTGGTTGAAGCTGAAAGAGTTCTTTCAAATGAGGGAAGAGATGTTTTATATATGACATTTTAATCTACTCCATAAGATACAAGATATACTCATAAGTCCTCTTGACACAGACATTTCCCTACTTTGGATTTATGTGGATCTGAGTTGGATGTTATAAGACAATGCATTTAAGATCCTTGAAAGCCCATCAGTCTAGCTTAGAGAGTCTAGGGGCACCACTTAAAATCTTTCCCAGTTCTTACAAAGAGTATTCCAGCTGTGCCCTTGGACTGATCTTGATCTCAAATCCACATATTACTGACAGCACCTGGATTTGATATTCTCTCCAGGATTTAATTTATTTTCAGGATACTTTGCTGCCTGGGGAGACTGTCCTGAGCTCTTCTAGGTCCTTTAAATTCGGTGTGAAAATTGAACAGCTGTTTCTCCAATTCTTCTATGTCTTTCTCTCTTCATATGCATCTAAAAGAAGTGAGTTAGGAACTCGAACAATGAAGAAATAGCCTTGGCCAAATCCACAAGTTCATGGGGTACCTTTCCTATTCTCCACATTACCACTGGCAAAGGTTTTATTCATTGTACTGGTAGGTCCTCTTTTCCCTAGTCCCCAGTAGTGACTTCTTCACTGCCTTCATAGCCTCTGCTAATAGTCTCCTCATTGACCTATAGGTCTTCACCTATCTTCTAATCTCAGAGCCAATACCACGGGTTTAAAATTTTTGTTACAGTTGCACCCCACTTCTGGTAACAATTTCTGTTTCATTATCTACCACTGCATTACAAACCACTTTAAAACACGGTGGCTTAAAACAGCAACAAGCAGAGTAGCTTGGTTTTCCTCTTAGAAAGTGGCCTGGCTTCTCACTGAATGGCAGGGGCTTTCAAGAGGGAGTGTTCTAAGCATATTCAGATGTTTTAAGACCCAGCCTCAGAAATTATGCAGCAATGCTTCCACCACATCCCATGGGTCAAAGGAAGTCTCAGAATGATCCCAAGTTCAAGAACCCACCTTTTAATGAGAGAAACAGCATAGAATTTGGGTGTCTCTACCACAATGCTCATACAGAACCCTCCAAAGCCACTACCACTGCCAGGAATGACCCTGTCCACCAGCTTGAGTCCTTTCTCTCTCTGCATTAGAGATTTTCATGGGAAGCACCAGACTAAAGAATCACTCATTATTGCATCGGCTCTAGCACTATTTCCCCACAGGACCCCAAGCCTTTTCAACTCTGAAAGCCTGTACCATAGATTCCACCACCTACACCCTGCTGCACCTGCTCCTGTTTAGCAAATTCCCTCCCATGACTGTGAGTTTCTGCGCTCTCTTTTTTGCATTCAGTCGACCTCTTACCCCTTGCCCCCACCACTGTTGCAGTGTCTCTTAAAACTGTGCATTACTTACTTAGACTTAGTCCCCTGATAGGCTCTTCTTTCTACTGATTCCTATATACTTATTTATCTCTTTTTCCTCTCTATAATTCTTGGGGGGGAAAAACTCTGAGATTGACCTTGAAAACACAAAACCCTTCACCAGTATTGACGATTTGTCTCCATCAACCAGTTTAGCATTGGAATGACATCCCCAAGGGAGTGTGAAATGGAGTGTATGGAGTGGTGAAACTAAACCATGAGCCTGGGAGCCAGCACTCCGAGGCCTCTTCTCGGCTCTGTGGATCTGTGTGGTCTTGAGGGCCATTCATTTGTGACCCTGGTGCCTCTGTTTCCCAACAGAAGTATAAATATCAATGTTCTTTCCTGCTTCAGGATTTTGTCCTCCAGAAACTAAAATGTTAGACTAAAAATACTTGCTTGAATGTGAAAATGAAACCACAGGAAGTCATATGCATATAAGACAACTGTATTATCTTCTTCTGTGTGGATGTGTGGTGGAGTCCACAAAGCACTGACACATAGGAGAAGACTGGGGTTCTAATCCAGCCTGGAGGTTAATATGCGGCTTTACACAAGTCATTTAGCCTTCTTAGCCTCAATTTTCCATGTGTAAAAACAATACTGGACCAGATTAGCAGTTTTCAACCTTGATGGCACATTAGAGTCATATGAGGAGATTTTTTTAAAATTTCAGTCCCTAGACGTCACCACTGCAGACTCAGTAAGTCAGAATTTCTGGGTGTAAGTCCCGAGTGGACTTGGAATTTTAAAAAATTCCTTAAGTGATTTCAGTGTGCAGCCAGGAGTAAAAACCCCTGAATTGGGTTCATAGTTTTAAAACTATTTTTAAATCAAGATTCATTTTTTTAAAATAAAAGTTACATTTAGAGGCCCTGTGTGTGGAGCAAACGCCCATGCAGTTATTGTGTTTGAGCAGGAGAGGGGTCCAAAGTTCTGTCCATGCAGCCACACCCAACCCTGGAAGGGCCCAGGAGACCCCTTCCAGGGGTCAGAGAGTAGACAGCTTCCAAGATCATTTAAAACCGTCAGAGAGTAGACAATTTCCAAGATCATTTAAAGAAATAAATGACTGGTCGGGCGCAGTGGCTCATGCCTATAATCCTAGCCCTTTGGGAGGCCGAGACAGAGGGATCACTTGAGGTCAGGAGTTCGAGACCAGCCTGGCCAACATGGTGAAACCCCATCTCTACTAAAAATACAAAAATTAGCCAGCATTGGTGTCGCGTGCCTGTAATCCCAGCTACTCGAAAGGCTGAGGTGGGAGAATCGGTGGAACCTAGGAGGTGGAGGTTGCAGTGAGCCAAGATTGTGCCACTGTACTCCAGCCTGGGGGGCCTGGGCGACAGAGCAAGGCTCTGTCAAAAAAAAAAAAAAAAAAAAAAAAAAAAAAAAAAAAAAAGAACTAAATGACTAAAATCGTATGATAATAGTCAACATTTGGAGTGTCATCTGGATCATAAATATTCCCACAAATCTACCTTCTTGAGGAAACCAGTTTCCACCCTATATTGTGTCTGGTGATGGAACCATGGGGCAAACTTGGCTACAGTCAGAAAACTCAGCCAGCTACTGATTTTCACAGGTGCCCTCACCAGTCATGGGGCTTCCCAGGGTCCACTTCTTCCAGAGACTAAGAGAAAAGAGTCCACAGTGCTTCCATTTGTGTGGCAGTGGGCAAGGAATGGTTTCATCAGAAATACCTCCAGAACACTGCAGCTAATGATGCAGAGGGAAGATTATTTGTGTTACACAGGAAGTGCAGGGAATCAATTTTCACATGCAGTGAAGGGGGCATTGTTGTCAAAAAACAGAACCAATCAGGAGGTCCCAGTTCTAGCCCTGAAGTATTTAAAAGGAACTTCCCTTTGCTGTACAAGCTCAGGGCAACGGGTAATTCTACATGTCATCTTCACTGAGCCATGGGGTGCCCAGATTAGATGCTGTTTCTGGGTGTGTCTATAAGGTTGTTTCCAGATGAGATCAGTATTTGAATCACTAGACTCTGAAGACTGGCTTCCTCAATGTGGGCAGGCACCATCCAGTAAGTTGAGGGCCTGAGTAGAACAAAAAGGTGGAAGGAGGTTGAATTCCCCCTTTTCTTCCTGCCCGCCTGCTAGAGCTGCGACTCCGGTCTTCTTTCGCCTTGGACTGGCGTGTACACCATTGGCTCCCCTGGTTCTCAGGCCTTTGGACTGCAGCTGGAACCACCCCCCACCCCCGCTTTCCTGGAGCTCCGGCTTGCAGATGGCTAAATGTGTGAGTTCTCAGCCCCCGCAATCACAAGAGCCAATTATATTCTGCTGGTTCTGCTTCTCTGGAGAACTTTGACTAATGCAGTCAGAAAACATAAACGTGGCTGGGCGCGGTAGCTCATGCCAGTAATCCCAGCACTTTGGGAGACTGAGGTGAATGGATCACCTGAGGTCAGGAGTTTGAGCCCAGCCTGCCCAACGTAGCAAAACCCCGTCTCTACAAAAAAATTACAAAAATTAGGCAGGCGTGGTGAGTGGATGCTGGTAGTTCCAGCTACTCAGGAGGCTGAGGCAGGAGAATCCCCTGAACCTGGGAGATGGAGGTTGCAGTAAGCCAAGATCACACCACTGCACTCCAGCCTGGACGACAGAGTGAGACTCTGTATCAAAAACAAATAAAAACAAAACAGAAATGTGCCAAATGTGGCCTGGAGAGCACAGGGCCAGAGTCCTCAGATGAGTGCCAAGTGGCAGGCAGAGGAAAAAGAAGGACCGCACAGAGCCCTTGATCAGATAATAAGAAAAGTCAGCCTCAGTGCCAGCAACCAGGATCCCAACCAGGTGAGGTGATCGAGGCATTCACCTCACGTGTAACTGTAAACCAAAAAATAAATGTCTAAGCCCCCAACCAACTGAATGGGCCCCTCTTCTCTACAAGGGCATTCCAAAGTTAAAATGAAAAACCAGTTGAGGCCATCATAGGAAGGGGGAGCAGACATGCCTCATTATACTTGCTTCCCTTTTGCAGTTACTGATAGAACAGACTCTTGAAGTCTGATAAGAAACACTGACAATCTATTCTCCCTGCTACCTGGAGATTTCATCTACGTGATAAAACCTTGGTCTCCACAACCCCTTAGAATAACCCAGACATTCCTTCTCATTGATAATAATTCTTTCAGCCAAGTGCCAATCAGAAAAACTTTGAATTCACCTATGACTTGGAAACCCCCACTTCCAGTTGTTCCACCTTTGCAGGCTGAACCAGGGTACATGATTGATGTCTCATGTCTCCCTAAAATGTATAAAACCAAGCTGTGCCCCTAACACCTCGGGCACACATTCTCAGGACCTCCTGAGGGCTGGCTCATAGGCCATTGGTCACTCATACTTGACTCAGAATAAATCTCTTCAAATATTTTATAGAGTTTGACTCTTTGTTAACATAACCTTTAAGTGACCACCAAAAAAATTCAGTGATCAACATAAAAAATATTCTAATGCAATATTTTTGAAAAGTCTAAATTAATACAAACAATTTCATGATAAACAGCATCAACAACATATGAAAATTTTAAATAAAGAAAGGATCCATATTCCTGACTTTTAATATTGCCACGGGCTCCAGCATAGCTCAGCTTGGTACTAACAGGGTCCTTTGGAGACAAGCAAAGAAAGCTTCATTGAGTCTCCTACAAATGACAGTTCCACTGACAGTAAACAAAACTATGTCATCATGTCATCAGCAGCCCATCATCATCCTATTTGTTATGATGACTGAGGACACACCAAGGGCCAGGAATTATACAAGCATTATCTGCATTTAATTTTCACAGCCATTCTGAGAGGTATAAGTTTATTATCATTTTACTGATGAAGAAACTGAGGCCTCAAGACAAATCCTTTATCCAGGTGAAAGAAGAAAATGTGGGCCCCCAAGAAAACCATCTGCAGAGCCCAGCAAGGGAGGAAGGCTCTAAGCCAGACAAGAACAGAGGCATCCTGGCCAAGGTTCTCCCTGCCTCCTCAGCCAGGAGTAACTGGACTTTAATACTGAGGCCCACTGCATAGTCTCAATCATGGCCAGGCGTAATTGGGATTGTTAGCTTTACAGAAAAGAGGATACAATGTTACACTATATTATGCACTTAGTCAAGTCATTTCAGCTTTGCAAGTCAGTTTGTTCTGCTGTAAAAAAGAAGGACCTAATTCCAGAATCACCTACTTCTTAAGTTGCAGCTGGGTAACAACCTGTGCTTTTCCCAAGAAAGGAAGTAATTGCCCCAAGGCTGAGGGGAGAGGAATCTTTCAGTTTTGCTCTCAGTCTTTTGTAAATTTTTTTTTTTTTTTTTTTTTTTGAGACAGAGTCTTGCTCTGTCGCCCAGGCTGGAGTGCAGTGGTGCGATCTTGGCTCACTGCAAACTCCGCCTCCTGGGTTCACGCCATTCTCCTGCCTCAGCCTCCCGAGAGGCTGGGACTACAGGTGCCCGCCACCACGCCAGGCTAATATTTTGTATTTTTGGTAGAGACAGCATTTCACCATGTTAGCCAGGATGGTCTCAATCTCTTGACCTCGTGATCCGCCCACCTCAGCTTCCCATAGTGCTGGGATTACAGGCGTGAGCCACCGCACCCAGCCAGTCTTTTGTAACTTAAGGGGCCATCTTTACAAATTTGTCTTGACCATCACATCCTCGATTCTGGTGGGCAGATCAAGTAGTTAACCCCCTTGCTGAATGTTGCTATAAGAGGATGATTCTCTGACTCAAGTTTCTGCTCAATAGGTTTAAGTAAAGCTGCAAAGCACAGCACAGCTGTGCATACCCCCAACTCTGTTCATCCAGAGACCTGAAGACAGAAGGTACAGTAATGACAGGGAAAGCCACAGAGGCCTGTGTTGGGCCAAGGGGTCCCTCATTCAACAGGTGAATAGATAAATAAACTGTGCTATGTTCACACAGTGAAATACTATACTGCACACAAAAAGAATAAACTAGTAATACCTGGCTGAATGTTGAGTGGAAGAAACCAGGAACATGAGAATATATCCTGCATGTTTCCATTTATGTGAAGTACAGAATAGTGGTTATCTGAGAAGTTGAGCCTTGACTGGAGAGGAACCCCAGAGAGCCTCTTTTGGGTGCTAGAAATATCCATAGCTTGAGCTAGGTGGCTATATGGGTATAGGCAGATATCCAGTTCATTGACCTGTATGTTTCAGATTTGGTCACTTCATTACAAGTAGGTAATTCTTCAACTAAAAATAATAAAAGATGCTTCTTGGCCAGGCGCAGTGGCTCATGCCTGTAATCCCAACCCTTTGGGAGGCCAAGGTGCGCGGATCACAAGGTCAAGAGATTGAGACCATCCTGGCCAAGATGGTGAAACCCCGTTTCTACTAAAAATACAAAAATTAGCCGAGCCTGGTGGTGCGTGCCTGTAGTCCCAGCTACTCGGGAAGCTGAGGCAGGAGAATCGCTTGAATACGGGAGGCGTAGGTTGCAGTGAGCCGAGATTGGGCCACTGCACTCCAGCCTGGGGACAGAGCGAGACTCCGTCTCAAAAAAAAAAAAAAAAAAAAAAAGGTGCTTCTTCCCTGTTCCACTGCCTTTAGTGGCTCCCGTCACCTTCAGGAGAAAGGCCATGTTCTTTAGCGTGGCACAAAGGCTCTTGTTCATGACTTCCAGTCCTCTACCATCCTCATCATCCTCATTCTGTAAATACCAAACTCCTCAACATCCCAGACAAGCTGTGCCCATTGTGTCTGTGTGTCTTCACATGCTCGTCCTTCTGCCTGGAGTTAATCTCCCTTCTCTTTTCTGCCCTGGGAATTCTCTGGCATCCTCAGGGCTCAGTTTGACGGTCACCTCCTCCTTGAAGGCCCCCCTGATCTTCCAGGGAGGAGAAGTCACTCCTCCCCTGTGCGCCCACAGGTCTTCACACACCTGTATTTGCTGTATTAGTTTTCTGGGGTAGCCATAACAAATTACCACAACACAAGAGTGGTGGCTTAAAGCAAGAGAAGTTTATTCTCTCACAGTTCAGGAGGCCAGAAGTTCAAAATCAAGAAGTCAGCAGTAGCCTGCTCCCTCTGGAGGCAACAGAGGAGAAACCCACGTCATTCTCTTCCGGTATTCAGCTTCCGGTATTCATTCAGCTTCCGGTATTCATTCAGCTTCCGGTATTCAGCTTCCCGTATTCAGCTCCCGAAATTGGAGTATTCCTTGGTGTTCCTTAGCATTCCTTGACTTGCAGACATCTTCCCAGTCTCCCTTCCATCTTCACATGGTCTTCTCAGCTGTGTGGTCCCTGTATGTCCTGTCTCTTTATTAGGCCACCCTCATTGAATTTAGAATTCACTCTAACAAAGTATGATCTCACGTTGATCCTTAACGCATGACATCTGCAAAGATCTATTTCCACGTAAGGTTTCATCTTGAGCTTCTGGTGGATATGAATTTGGGGAGACACTCTTCAGCCCAGTACAAACCTCTTTCATCGCAATTTCCATTTGTGATTATTGTCCATCTGTTTCAGGTGACAGTGAGGGGCCTCCCTGAGAGCAGGACTGTGCCATCCTCATGCTGCGTCCCCAGCGACTAGCTCAGTCCTCCGCAGGCAGGAAGCTCCAAGCAAACGTCTAGTAAATAAGTGAATGAATGAGTGATCAGAATGCACTCTTCTTTGTTGGTGCCATCCCTTAAGCCCTTCTAATTGTGACTTGTTTTGACTCAATGGCAAGTCCATTGACTTAAATACCTTGACCAGTTCTCTCATCCTAAAGTGTCTGGGAGTGTACAAAAGCAAAAAGAGAACACCAAGTTGCTTAGTGGCTCTTCTGTTTGTTTTACTTTAGTTGGGTCCCAGAAACTCTAAAAGCCAACAGCCAGGGTGATTTAGCAAGTCCTGGGAACTTCAAGCCTCTGCCACTGAGCAGTATGATAGGAAATGACCAAATCTGTGCTTTTCTGTGTGGGTGGAGAAAGCCTGCTGTGAACATTTTCCAGGAGGGCAGAAGCTGGGGGACTTTTTATGAGTGTTTGTTCCAGCTGTTGGTTGGTGATTTGGTTCCTGGAGCAGCTGGAAGCTGGCAGCAAAGGCCTCAGAATTCCAACCTGCTTTGAAATTACCAAGAAATTATGTGGCCTACAAATTGGGTAATCCCTGTAAAACCCAATCCCATTCGTAGGAATACCCCACCTGTGTTCCTAGGGAATCCAGCTTGCACATACTCTCAAGGTCTCTGGGTTTTTCCTGGGAGCCTGCAGGATGTTAATCCGGGGTCGCCAGCCAGGCCTCTTGTGTTTACCGGTGACTCCGGTCACCTCACTGATGCCAATTTCCTGCCCAAAGCCTGTCTCCTGGCAAGCTAAGAAGCCCTTGGACAAAAACAAGAAGACTCTTCTTCCTCTGGCCTCATGTGTCCTCCAGCATTCCGGGCTCTGTCCATCTTGTTAGTCCCCAGCATGTGGTCCCACCTCCTGGATGAAGGTGGTTTCTGGGGAAAGAGAGGAAGTGGCAGGGAGGCAATTTCCTTAGAAGCAAGAGACACAGCAGCTGTGTAGCTGTTTCCGCTCACGTCCTAAAGGTGTGAATTTGCTCACATGGCCATACCTGGCTTCAAGGGAGGCTGTAGATGGATGACCAGAGACCTGATTAGAACTTGGGGGGACTTTATTAACAAATAAAGAGGGAGAGAAAGGTACTAGGAGGCAGCTAGCTCTGGTCTACAGCAGACCTGCCTGCCTAGCAGTGGGCTTTTGTGAAGACTGGACACATGCTCACTGAGTGAGGACAGGAAGCGCTCACTGAGTGAGGACAGGAAGCACCCACTGCAATCTTGAACTCCTGCCTCTGTCTGGCTCTTGGAAGGGGAGGAGAACATCTGTGTCCAGTTCCCTTGTAGGAGCTACCAAAGAAATGTTCAAAATTAGGTCAGAGCAGGTGACCTTATGCACTGTTGGAGGGTTACAGTTTGCAATGAACTATTCAATTTGGAAAGAGGTATCAAAAATTTTTAATGTAGAAATGATTTAATCTAACAATTAGATTTTGAAGAATTTATTCTATAATTGCATTCCCACAAGAGGCAAAGATATATCTTTAAAAATGCTCAATGTAGCATTATTTGTAATAGCAAAATTCTAGAAATAAAGTGTCCACCAATAGGGAACTGTTTAATAAATTCTGGTATATTCATAGAGTGGAATACTGTATACCCATCAAAAAGAATAAATCACATCAGTGAATGCTGATGTAGAGCAATTATCAATATATATATATTTTTTTTTAATTAAGAAGCCAGATAAACAGGAGATGACATAGCATATTTCCATGCATCCATGGGTAAGCAGAGGGGGATAAGCTTGTTGGCACCCTTGTGTGCTGTTTATAAGGTCACACAACAAACTGACAACTACTGCTGGGCTCCAGGTGGAGACACAGAGACTGGGAGTGGGAGAGAACTGCTTCCACCATCTACTCTTTGTGTATGTCGATTTGAATACCCATGTGCATCCTTTACTTATTTTAATTTTAAAAACCAGACAAATAAATAAATAGGTAAGTAAGTAGGCTTTAAAGATTCCTGTGGGTGAAAGCTCACTGGTGGGTGGACTTATACTGTCACCCACTGGTCTCCACCAGAGCTTGCCCACAGCCTGGCCAGACCTTCACCAGGACTGACACTCAGCTCTGGAAATCATCTCAGGGATTCTCCTGTTTACGAAACCTGAATTCAGCAGCCACCCAGCAGAAACATCCCAGATCTTTTGGCCAGTTAGTTTCCCAGCAGGCGCTCTACTGCTACACGGTTTTAATTGCAGTGTTTACTGGGTCTCCACAGTCTAATTAGATCTGTTCTGTCCACAAAGCAGATATTTCAAAGACTTCCCAGGACAAAAGCCACCCTAGACAGTGGGATTCTACACTTGCAAAAAAACAACATCAACAACAAAAACAAACCAAGAGACACAAAAACATCAAAAGTAAAACAGCAAAATGTGTGTATTTGGAATTATAGGCACCAAGGTGCTCATGTGACTTGGTTTCAACTGGTAGGATAGTATTGTCTGTTTTCTCCTTTTCTCCGACTATGTGTAGTTTTTAATTTTTCTGAACTGAACCAAAAAAACAAAGAAGTTTGTTTTTTAACTGCTTTGTTGAGATACAATGTAATACTTTATAACTGATTTACTTAAAGAGTACAATTCAATGGTTTTTAGTATATTCAGAGATAATGTGCAACCATCACCATCATTGATTTTAAAACATTTCATCAGCTCAAAAGAAACCCTGTGTCTCTAGCAATCACTATCAATTTCCCCCAAATTCTAGGCAACCACAAATCTACTTTCAGTGTCTAGGCATTTGCTTGTTCTGGACATTTCACATCAATGGAGTCAAGCAATGTGTGGTCTTCTGTGTCTGGCTTCCTTCAAGAAGCATCATGTTTTCAAAGTTCATTCATGTGTCAGAACTTCATTCCTTTTTATCACTGCACAATATTCCCTTAAATTAAATATTCCATTTTTTTATTTAAAAAATTTTTAATTTGAGACAGAGTTTCACACTGTTACCCAAGCTGGAGTGCAGTGGTATGATCTCTGCTCACTGCAGCCTCGAGTCTCGGGCTCAAGGCTTCCCCCCACCTCAGCCTCCCAAGTAGCTGGGACTACAGGTGCACACCACCATGCCTGTCTAATTTTTGTGTTTTTTGCAGAGACAGAGTCCCACTCTGTTGCCCAGGCTGGCTTCAAACATATGGCCTCAACTAATCCTCCTGCCTCAGACTCCCAAAGTGCTGGGATTACAGGTGTGAGCCTAATTTCAAAATTTTAACAGCTACCATAAAAGCAGCAATGAAATGTGATGTGACTGCCCAGCTGCTCTCAGCCTCTGGAAACATTGCACGACTGTTTCCCAGATCCTCTCTCTGCTTGTGGGGACCGAAGCCCATCTGGGACCCTCCCAGCCCTCCCCTCTTTATGAGGTTTTGGGGACAGAAGTTCACTTCTTAGCTTCCTGCTGCTTTTAGTCCAGGCAAGTCAAGGGACCAGATGGGGAAATAATTCAGCTTGTAGAGAAAATATTTTTAACTAAAAATTGGACATTTAGAGGTCTTGCTCTCCACTGGACCTGCCCCATGCTGTAGCTGCCAGTCTGCATGAAGGAAGGAGGGGGATAAACATGAGCCCAATGCAATCATTGGTTTGTTCAGCAGTGATTGTAACTGCAGTTGGGGAACGTTAGGAGAATTGAAAAAGCAAAATCGTGTGCCAGGGCCAAATGGAAGAAGAGCTTGCTAAGCCTTAGCTCCCCTTTTTCTCTTTGAACTCCTGTGCTATTTGTTATCCAAGGAACACCTAGGAACTCAAGAACACTAAGGAAAATTCTGGGCAAAACATATCCTGTCCACAACTGTACTATGGGTATCAGGAAGGCAAGAACCAAGCTTTCCTCATCTCTGTAGAGCAGACCTGGTACATCAATTGGAACATGCTGAATGAACACAAGAATGAATGAATGTGGAAACACCTGGAGGGTAGAGACTAGGCTGTCATCTCTGGGACCCCAAGGCCTTGCACACAGTAGGTGCTCCACTGATTCTAGTTCATAACTTGACAAAAACACCATGATCATTTCTCTTCAAGAGCTTTGAACTTTTCCCCTTAGTTGGATTTTTTTTCTAAAACCCTTTACTTTTTAAAGGATAGTGTGGTAATACAAGCCAACCCTGAACTATCTGTTTAATCTTCTTTCCCCTAAATATTAGCTCAGTGGGAAAAGGAGTCTAACCTCTCTGTATATTTTTCTCTGTGTATACTTTTGGCCAGAAGGCTGGAAAAACCAGGACTAAAGCACACTGCTTAGAGATTCTGAGAAAAGATGGGGAGCAAAGGCCGGCCAGAGGCAGGAAGAGGGGTGTCAGGAGGCCAAGAACAGATGGGACCCATCTCCCCTAGAAGGGCTCTGTCTGAGGGTTTGCTTGTCTTACGTGTGAGCAATTCTCCATGACAAGCCACTTGCACCTCTGTGACCCGACCCGAGGTGAGGACAGTTTCCAGCTGTCGCCAGTGCTCAGACTCACCTGAGCCCGCTGGGAGTGCCCTTCACAGAGCCCAGAAAACGCACAGCGGACACCTTTGTGGTGCGCCCCTGCTCACAGTGCCATGTGGGCGCCAACTGGGGCTGGGTGGTAGTGATGGTTGTACAACCCGGTCAATTTACTAAAAGTCGATGAATGGCACATTTAGCCTGGCTGGGTTTTATAGCCTATAAATTGTAGCTCGACAAAGCTGTTAAAAAATAAAACATGCTCACTGGAAAAATTATATATACATATATACAAATATATATGTGTGTCTGGACACATATACACGTACACACATATGCGTGTCACATCTACATAGACAAATATAGACATACATATATGGGTATGCAATTGAGGTTATAAAGAAGAAAGGCCCTTTCTAATGGAAGAGTCCCGCGTTGCCAGGCAGGGGACCTGATGAATGGGCAGGGCCCTCTTCCCTCCCTGGACCACGTCTGTGAAGCTCTCCCTTTCTCTCTAGAATCATTTCTCAGCGCGGCAGCCAGGGTAACCTTTTGAAAACATCAGCCCTCTGGTCCAAAACCCTGCAATGGCTTCCCTCTGTCTGCGTAGAAGCCGAAGCGCTTACGATGATCTTTACCAATCCTTACAAGGCTCTGGACTAGAGCTTTCTGTGATGATGAAGTGTTCTAGACCTGGGCTAGCAGCCACCAGCCACTGGTGACCCTTGAGCACCTGAAATGCAGCTGGTTGATGGAGGAGCCGATTTTTAGCTTGACTTTCTTTTGATTAAACTGAAACGTAAGGAGCTGCAGGAGGCTCCTGGCTACCGAATTGCCCAGCGCAGCCCCAGACCACCTGCCCCTTCCCGCCGCACTCCACCACTACTTCAACCTCCTCTCCCACTGTCTCCCCCCTACTGCTGCTTTTTTCGGCCCCAGGCACAGTCCTGCCCCAGGGCCTTGGCATCAGCTGTCCCCTTGGCCTGAAGCACCTTTTCCTAGGCACACACCTGGCTTGCTCACTCCCATCCTTCAGGTCTTTGCCCAGCGTCACCTTCTCCCTGAGGCCTACTTTGGCCCCTGTCTGAAGCCACTCCCTTCCCCATTCTGTGTCCTGTGTCCCAGCACAGCTCACCCGGTTCACTGGCCAGCTGTCCGGGAATCACTCTCTGTCTCCTGCCTCCAGAACCCAAGCTCCGTGAAGAAAAGGGGCTGCTGCCTGCTTTGTGCATTGGTGCTTCCTGAGCTCCTAGAACAGTGCCTGGCACATGGCAGGGGCTCCACAAACATTTGTTGAATAAAAAATTTGAACAGACTTCTCGTATGGTTTTGCTGGTGGAGAAGGACTGTCTGATCATTGAACTTGCCACATCAAACATTCTTTTGCTCTTTCTGCCTCCCAGGATCCCAGATCCCCTAATTCTGTCATGTCCAAGGACATGGGAATCTTGGGACTGAAATGGCAAGTGGCCCACCCCCAGGTGTCCCGGCTCCACTCACACTGTTGACCTGGCTCTAACAGGCTGTCGGGAGAAGGGGCTCTGTCTGGACAGGCAAGGTCCCCCTTGGGTGGCTGAGCCCTGCAGCCCTCTTCCCCTTCCCCAGCCCCCCAGCATCTATGTTTCCTGAACACTGCTGCCCTTCTGCCTTGAGTGGAGAGGCTGGGATGGCGCATGCGCTGTGCGGGACCTTCCAACCCACTTCAGTCCTCACGGCTCCAGGTCTGCGAGAGGAGGCTGGCTCTTTAGTGGGGCCGTAAGTTTGAATTCCCAGAAACACCCGCACACACCAGGGAAATGAGAACTCATTTCCCTCCTGGACCACCCCCAGTCGTGTGTTTCCTGGGCAGGGGATTGGTCTATTTTTCCCCTGGAAAATTCACCCTTAGAAACTCTCCGTGGACCTGAATGCTCCCGAACTGTCGCTGCACCCTAGACTGTGTCCCCTCTAGAAATTCTGTTTTGCTTTTCTTTTGCTCCAGAGCACTTTGTTTCTGTGACAATACTCAGATTCCCTGAGATATTGGGGAGGCTGTTTGTTTCCTGGTTGATAGATTCCCTTATCCCGAGCTCACTGTGGCTCGGACACCAATTTATAAATACAAGGCCGCTTTCCTCGCTCAAGAAGTGCGTTAGTCTTGCGGCCAAACGAAATCTTTAAATGGTAGAGAGGCATTTAGATTTCTCTTCTGCCCAGCTGACAGTAGGTTTACAGTTTATAATCTGGCCTTTGTAAAAGCATTTGTCAGCCTGGATATTTCATTTTTAAGCCCGACCACCCATGCAGAGGGCCAGGCAGGAAGCGGCCCTTCGTCTGCACCCAGTCAGCTTAGAGGTTGGCCGCAGAATCCCAGGATTCAGTCACAAAGGGGGACTTTTTTGGCATTATCTACTTCGCATCTCTGCAGCGAAAGCAGCCCTTGTTTATACGAAGCTATTCCTGAATGCTAAATTTGGAAATTCCACGTATTCCTCTAATCCGCCAGGCCCGGAGCCGGACGGGGCCGCCTCTGAGAAGCCTCACCACTTTCCTGGCGTTCCTCAGGTCTCCAGTTGAACCTCCCAGCGTGACAGGGGAGGCTTTCAGTGCCGGGGACCCAGCAGTGAGGCCCCAGCCAGCACCCAACCCAGCCGCTTCTCCCGTCAGCCAAAGAGGCGCTCTGTAGCCAGGCCGGCGGTTTTATTTTTAAGTGTCTGTGTACAAATGTATACAATATGGCTCCCTCTGGGCCAGCCCGGCCTGATCTCTGGCAGAATCTCAGGGCTCTGGTCCATAGGAGGGGGCCCAGGAGGAGGAGGTGGAGGCTGGGCAAGAAAGCATTAATTGATAAGGAATCTCCGGAGCCCAAGCTGGCACGATAGCAGGAATGCAGAATCATAAGTCACACTCAGGTTTTATCTATGCTGCTTGAAGATGTTTTCAAGGGAGGAAATCACACCGTTTCAGGCCACAGATAAAGGGGATAGTCAGAGATGGTTCATTTACAGAGCATCCCCCAGCCTCCTCTACCTGGGCAAAAACGCTGGAATTTGGCCCCCAGCCTTCCTGCTGCCGTTGCAACCTCTTATCACATACCGGCGGCCTCCCCGAGGCCCAGCCTCTCTCTTCCACACCTTCTGATGCTCTGCTCCCACCCTGCTCCCGCCTCCTCTCCACTGCCTTCCCGTCACGGCTCACGCCTAGGGTGGTCTGAACTCTCCCTGACATGGTCACCTTCAGGGAGGCAAGGACCAGCTGGCTGATGGAGACAGACACGAATGAGACCGAGGCACAGCTTCCCAAGGCACTTCCTGACTTTTTGTCTTCACACTTTTTCTTGCCCTGGAGCTGGGGTTACCTTTCTGTCCCCTAAAACTGGGCACTTCCCAGGCTCCAGGACTACGCAAGACAGAAGGAGAAAACTGATTGTCAGTTAGGATCATGTGCCACATGCCAGAGGTACATGCTCGTTCACTTCTTCCTGTCCCAGGTGGGGTTTTTCCCAAGCAGAGCCTGAGACAAGGATTCTAGCACAAATAGATTATCTGGAAGGCAGTCCTGGAAAACGCAAGTCAGGGAGCTCGTGCAAGTGACACAGGGAAGGAAGAAGGCAATACAGGGGGTCTCAGTGAGCAAGTTACCCCTGGGGGGTCCCTAGAGCACTGTCTTGGGAAGCCCCATGGAACAGCGCAGGGCATCCTCCTGGGATCGTTCACCTAAGGGGACAGGAGCTGGGGATGTGACCCACTCATTCCATTACCACTGGCTGAGGGACCCTCCCTGCAGCATTATTTCGCCGACACTGCCATCCTGCCATGGGCAGGGCTAGGGCTAGTTCCTGTAGCCAGATGGAGCTCAGGCAAAGGAACACAGGTGCAGGCAGTTGGGAGCCAGATTGGCATTTGCTAAAAGTTAAAGATGAGGGATACGGGTCAGGCGCAGACAGCCTGAGATCACTCAATTAGAAAGGAATGGAGACAGAACCCAAGCCTAGGTGGTCTTACATCCTTACCCATCACACCGCTGCCTTATCCATCAAGCGTGAAACCTGGCTTGTTTGGCACAGTGCCCTCTCCCCAAACCAGGCTTTGGTTTCTGTTCATGCCTTATTAATTCAAATAAATGCCCCAGTTTCTTATAAGAGAAGCATATTTTATTTGGATAGATTTCTCATGCACCATGTTGCAAATACTCCAGCTTCAAAGGCTAATGCTACTCTTAAAGTCTTCCTAACCAAATTCTGTTAGGAACATCCATGCTATAACCAGATCCAACAGAAGTTTATGCCAAAACTTATCCTCTAATAAATTAAGACTAATTTATAGCAGAACTGTGGAGATTGATTTTTACTCAATGACTACATGGACATTGGGTTGGGCTGAGCCTTTTCTCATCTAGATGTGTGTGGAGTAACTCCTGGTCTCCTAGAATACAGATGGCCTAATGCAGTTTTTTTCTCCAAGGAAAGACAACCTAACCTAGAATAGGGATAGAATCTAGTAATGTCACCAATAATGATATTAAAAATCTGGGGGTGAGGGTACTTCTATAGGGATGGATATGAAAATTGTTCAAACTCATTTATCCAAATGAATAGGATGGTGTTACTCTACTATTTGTTTTGTTTTATTTTGTTTTGTTTTGTTTGTTTGAGACAGAGTCTCGCTCTGTCACCGAGGCTGGAGTGTAGTGACGTGATCTCGGCTCACTGCAGGCTCCGCCTCCCGGGTTCACGCCATTCTCCTGCCTCAGCCTCCCGAGTAGCTGGGACTACAGGCACCCTCCACCATGCCCAACTAATTTTTTTGTATTTTTAGTAGAGATGGGGTTTCACTGTGTTAGCCAGGATGGTCTCAATCTCTTGACCTCACGATCCGCCTCCCTCGGCCTCCCAAAGTGCTGGGATTACAGGCATGAGCCACCACGCCCAGCCTCTACTATTTGTTTTTAACAGTGTAAAATTACTTAAAATTTTTCAAAAGACATAAAATTCTTCTTAATCCGAGGATCAATTTAGCTCATAATGTTAATTATTATCCTCACACTGTTTGATGTTCTAAAAGCTCTGTAAGGATGGCTGCATTCCCAGGGTCGTTTGTTGACAATGCTCATATGGACCAAGATACTGATTCTGCTGAATGAATGTCACATAGACCTGTCATGTCACCCAGATATTTTTGTATAGTTATTTCTCAATTTTTTTATTTAACAGCAATTCTTCATATGAAGTCTTATATGGAACATGCATATGTGAAGTAAATATACATGAAGTGGTTTTGATATAAATAGGGTAAGGAGTTCTGGTTGAAATCTATATTTTTGGCCAGGTATGGTGGCTCATGCCTGTAATCCCAGCACTTTGGGAGGCCGAGGCGGGCAGATCATGAGGTCAGGAGATCGAAATCATCCTACCTAACACGGTGAAACCCTGTCTTCACTAAAAATACAAAAAATTAGCCAGGCATGGTGGCAGGTGCCTGTAGTCCCAGCTACTCAGGAGGCTGAGGCAGGAGAATCGTATGAACCTGGGAGGCAGAGCTTGCAGTGAACCGAGATTGTGCCACTGCACTCCACCCTGGGCAACAGAGCAAGACTCCGTCTCAACAAAAAAAAAAAAAAAAAAAAAGAAATCTATATTTTCACACACCCCCAAGGTATTTGCTCAGACACCTCCATGCAACCACAAGGACTGAGTAAAAGAGAATAAAAATCAGAAATTAAGGCTAAGTTCTATACCTGACATATGGGAAAAGAGAATAAAAATCAGAAATTAAGGCTAAGTTCTACACCTGACATATGGGAAAAGCAAGGCCAAGTGATGTTAAGTCATTTGAGTAACACTGCAGAGAAAGTCTGCAGGCAAACCCAAACTAGGACTCAACTCTCTTGACTTTGTGCTACCCTCTAGAGCCATGGATAACGCAGGGTATTCAGTAGAGCTCCCAGAAGGGTCACACCTTAACAGTAGGGCTTAATTGGCCCTAGAGTAAAGGATCTTCCCTTTAACAAACACTTAAGCCTCAAAAGGATCAAGTAACTTGACTGCCTGCCATGATAAACATCAATTCTCTTTCAAGGAAAACTACTGAGTCCAAAAATTCAAAAACAAGCATTTGTAATGCCTGGCATCCAATAAAAAATTACTAGACATTTGAAAAGCAGAAAACATGACCCATACCAGGAAAAAAAATCAGTCAAAAGAAACAGAGTTCAAAGTGACAAATGATGGAATCAGCATGGGAATACTTTAAGCAGCTTTGATAGATATGCCAAGGATTTAGATGAAAATATGAGCATAATGAAGAAACAACTGGAAGATATTAAAAAAAAGAACCAAATGAGATGTTCAGAGCTGAAAATACTATATCTAAAATAAAAAATTCACCGGGTGGCTTTTACAGAAGATTAATCATTGCAAAATAACAAATCAGTGAACTTGTAAGCAGAGCTATGAAAACAGTATAAACTGAAACAGCTTCATGGGACAACATCAAAAAGTCTAATATGCTTGTAATTGGAGTTCCAGAAGAAGACAGAGAGAGAAAAAAGGATAAAAAAAATGCTTGAAGAAATGATAGCCAAAATTTTTCCAAATTTTATTAAAGCTATAAACCTACTGATCCAAGGAGCTCAATAAAATCCAAGCATACAATGTGGTAGGCACATTATAATTAAATTGCTCAAAAACAGTGATCAAAAGTAAAATTTTAAAGCTGGAGGAAAAAGAACACATTGAATCTAGAAGAATAAAAATAAGAATCCCCACACATTTCCTATCAGAAAAAAAAGCCAGAAGACAACACACCAATATATAAACTGTTGAAAGAAAAAAATTATCAGTCTAGAATTCTATGTCTAGCATAAATCTCTTCCTTAAGGAAGGCAAAATGAAGATTTTTTTTTCAAACAAATGAAAGTTGAGAGAATTCATCACCAATGGACTTGAAATACCATACAAGAAATGTCCAAGGAAATTCTTCAGGTAGAAGAAAAATTATACTATGTGGAAATGTGGGAACAAAAACAAGGGTGCCAGAAACGGTAAACACATGAGTAAATATGAGATATTTTATCTTGCTTTTGAAAAAGTTAAAAGACAGTTGACTAGTTAAAAACATAACAATAAGCCTGTAGTCCTAGCTACTCAGGACACTGAGGCAGGAAGATCGCTTGAGTCCAGGAGTTCAAGATTACATTGAGCTATGATTGTGCCACTACACTCCAGCCTGGGTGACGGAATAAGACCCTGTCTCTAAAAAACAAAATAAAACAAAAACAACAAGAGGATTTTAAAACATGCAGGAGTAATAGTAAAAAAAAACACAGGGCAGTGAATGGAAATATGCTGTTGTAATGTCCTTACACTATATGTGAAGTGACATAATATCATTTGAATGCAAACTATCTTGAGTTAAATAGTCACATAATAAACCCCAGAGCAACCACTACAAGTGTAAAGCACAGAAAAGTAACTAGTAAGTCAAGAATGGAGATAAAATAAAATACAAAAAAAGTCAATCCAAAATAAGGAAGGAAAAAAGAACAGACAGAACAAATAAATGTATGCTTGGCAACCAATTTCAGTTATAACTTAAGTATAAAACATACATACAAGGATAACTGCACGAGACTGTCTGGTCAGCGAATTTGATATCCTCTTTAGTGCTCTTTTAAGAGTGCCTTACTCTTTTCCCCTAGGTCCTCAGGCTCCTGTCCCACACCCTTGGAGTCTGGAAGTAACAGCACCCGTTAGTCATGAGCACACCTCATGCACACCATTCTCCAATAACAGAAACTAGGGCTTCTTGAGAAAATGGATGATTCCAGGACCAGGACACGAAATATATCAAATGAGCTTGGAGTACCTTACAGTGCCAGGAAGTAAGGAAGTGCCTCTCTCTCTCCCCCCACCCCACCCACACACACACACATACACCCATAAAGATGGAAGTGTGTCAAAGGAACACAGGAGCCAAATGAAAGAGCTCTCAATGGTCAAAGACAGAACTATCTTAGCAACAAAATAAACAAAGTATTGGATTATAACCCAAAGTGTAAAACAAATATCCATGGGTTCATAGAGATATAAATAAATGATTGAATAAATAAGTAAATGAGGGAGAAAAGACAAATCTCCTATGCAGAAGAATATAGTTCACACAGACACTACACCTGAAGGAGGAGGAACGTCACTGCCCACTCTTTAAGTGTAGGCTCTGTATAGTAACTCACTTTCAGGAAGTACAGGATGAAAGGGGAAAAAACAGAGTAATTCTACAGTGGAGAAACCTGGCAAACACCATCTTGGCCAGCCAGGTGATCAAGATTAATACCAATAGGGCAAGTCATGTCGATAGTTGATGCACCCTTGAAATAATGAGGCAGTTTATCTCTGGGGTCTTCCTAAAAAAAATTATATATATTATATATAATATACAATATAAAAATTATATATATTTTATATATAATACATATATTCTATATATAATAGAATAGAATATATATTATATATAAAATATTCTATAATGTATAGAATATGTTATAGAACATAGATAGATAGATAGATAGATAGATAGATAGATAGATAGATAGATAATTCATCTGTAGTTCAGGTTGCACTCACTCCCCTGGCTTGGGGAACGTTTTCCACATTCTGGCCCTTTAGCTCTGAGGCCAACTTTGTAGCCATTGAATTTGTGCTTCCTAGGCTTTCATCAGTTTGTTTTAAAATGTTTTGGCTACCACATCTTCCCTGTCTGCAAAAGAAATAAGACAATACTAAATATAATACAATACAATATAATACAATACAATAAAAAGTAAATCTCTGAACTCTTCTGATTCTCCTGTCTTTGTCCAGTATTTGATCTGCTGCTTCTCTCTAGTGGGTGTCTCAGGGTGGGTTCCCCTGGAGGCAGAGGCTGAGCCAAGGACTTTAGCTCACATAATTCCTTTGGGAGGTGACCCCTGGAAGCACAAATGAAGGAGTGATGACATGAGTCAGGAAAGAGAGACAAGCTGGTAAAGAGTGCATTAACGAGAGGGTTACCTCTGTACGTAACTGAGGTTCAGTGCCCCAGACATCCTCCAGTGAACCCTGCGGAAAGCGCTTGGAAGTTGTCCCATTGAGAGGTGGGGAACCTGGAGCATTTTCCTGCCAACTCCCACTCCTCAATGGTTGAGGGTTACTCTAGAGGGGCATTAAATCTTGGAATTTCCAGGCTGCCCTATGTGAGGGCTGATAAATGTCCCAATGCTGGAGAAAGCTGTCAGGGAGAGGTGAAGAGAGATGCAGAGGCTTGAGGTGGGCAGTAGTCAGGGTGCACGGGGACTGCTCAGCACCGCAGCTGGTGGACTCCAAGAGGAACAATGGGGCTGTGGGAGGGGCAGCACCCACACCTGCTGCAGAGGCATCATCACTACCAGGTAGCAGGGATCCAAATATGGCAGACACTGTGGACACTTCATATGCACTATTTTATCTACCTTCACAAGGATTCCACACGAGAGGTATGATCCATCTCCCCATTTAATAGATGAAGAAGCTGAGGCTTTGGGAGGTTAAGGATCTTGCCCAAAGTTGTATAACTTTTTTTTTTTTTTTTTTTTTTTTTTTTTGAGATGGAGTCTTCCTCTGTCGCCCAGGCTGGAGTGCAGTGGTGCAATCTTGGCTCACTGCAAGCTCCGCCTCCCAGGTTCACGCCATTCTCCTGCCTCAGCCTCCCGAGTAGCTGGGACTACAGGCACCCACCACCACACCCGGCTAATTTCCAAAGTTGTATAACTTATGACTGACAAAGCCAGGATTTGAATCTAAGCCTGACTCCAGCCTCATAAAAAAAGGTTACTTCTCTCTTCCTTCTGCCATGACTCTGGGAGGTCTACCAGTTTCTGACCTCTGACCTCAGGCACATCCCAGCTTCATTAAAGCATATCCTGCCCTCCTCCCAGTCCCTCTGTCCATGTTTGACACTCTTTGTTCACAAAGGGATGCTCACCACCTTAACCCCAGAGCTGTGAAGACTTCCAAGAGGCCACCCATGCTGGGCCCATCTCTGAGGATGCTGCAGGCCTGCTGTGCTCACAGGGCCCTTGCCCTCATGTGCAACTAGGGGGAAGAGGAGGACCCATGTAAGAAATAATTGTGCAAAAGATGCCACAGGGCTTTGTTAGGGAATGCCAGCCTCATGTGACCGGTGCCCGGGGACAGAGAAGTCAACCGTAATGACTCCTGGGACAGCAATAAACCCTCCTCTGACCGCACTGAAGAGGAGAATTTCAGAAAGAACAAAGAGCTGGTGGACTAGAAACCAGCATGATCCCGGCCTGGTTGGTTAGGGTAATTCCAGGACAGCCGATGATTAAACTTCTTATGGTTTTGGCTCTGAACCCACAGAGCTCGAGGCTAAAGGAGATGATCTAAGAGCCAGGCCCCTGTGGAACCTTCAAAAAACGATCAGAAGGCTGTAGCAAAGCCCACCCATCCCATCCCACAGGCCCTCTCTCCTCACCACCCAGTGCCTCATGGCTGAGTGAGACTGCAGGAGAAGGGAGGACCCAGGAGTCAGTAAGACCCAGGTTCAAATCCCCATCCTGTCATTTACCAATTGGTGATGGTATCAGTTCCCTAAGGTTACCATTACAAAATACCATAAATTGTGTGGCCTGAAAGGATAGAAATTAATTCTAACACAGTTCTGCAGTCCCGAAATTCAAAATCAAGGTACCAGCAGGGCCTCACTCCTTCTGAAGGCTCAAGAGAAGAAGCCTTCCTTGCCTCTTCCAGCTCCTGGTTCAGCCTACAACCCTTGGTGTTCTTGGGCTGCAGCTGGGTCTTTGCAATTCTTGCCTCCGTTTTCACGTGGCTGTCTTCCCTCTGCGTGTGTCTCTGTGTCCACATCTTTTCTTCCAAGTACACCAGTCATTGTATTAGAGCTAATTCCAGTCCAGTATGGCCTCATAGAACTTGATTACATGTGCAAAGACCCTGTTTCCAAATCCAGTTACTAAAGGTTAATACATGGACATATCTGTCGGGAGGACTCGATTCAACCCAGAACAGTGACTTTGCAGAGGTCCTTTAACCTCTCCAGACAATTCCTTCTCAAAGTGTGTTCAGAGGAAGGACCGCTGCTGGTCTGCTCAGAAACATTTACAACAATATGACAGGGCCATGCCACCCAATGTTCTTAACTATTTGGTGAAGGATTAGATTTTGTTACTTCAATTCATCCTGGATGGACCCACAGCCCAGCTACCCACATCTAAGGACCTGCCTCTTATGCCCACAGCCCACCTGGTGGGTTTGGTTGGCAGAATCTGGACCGCTGTTTTCTGGTCAATGAGATGAGTTCATGGAATGGATTAACATGGAGCTCTGTGTCACACAAGCACACACATACACACGCACACACACACACGTGCACACACACACACATGCACACACACACAGAAGCACACAGACAGCATCTGCCCCTCCAAGAGCCAATCCATCATCTTCCTGCCGAGTTCCCTCCCTGGTAGCCGAGCCTTCACCTCCCGGACCAGCCGCAGTCCCTAGTGCTATGCATGCTGGTCCCATCTTCCCTGTGGAAGATCATTCCATCCTTTCCAGAAATTCCACAGTTGAGAAACTTTAGTTTCAGAAACAGGTTAGAACATCTACAAAACTGGGCTGCGACTGGATTTTATAATAGATTGTATGGCCTAATTTGACATTGAAGAGTGTCCCATTGATAAATGAAAATTAAGCTGCTCTTCAAGGAGGAAGCCACTGCTTCCTGTGCCATCATTCCATCTTTAATTAGTTAATAATGCAGGCATGCAAAAAGTATCTATACTCACTTAACACCCGTTCCGGTGCTGGCTATGGCTGAACCCCTACCTCATGGAAGGTGGCAGCAAGTGGAGCCTCTGAAGGTGACAACTTGACAAGCTGCAATGTGGCGCTCACAATCACAGGGCCAGAAGACAGCCCTGACCCCGAGTTGTGCAGGACTAGCTGAGTGGCACTGAGTAAGTCAGCTGATAGCTCTACTCCTCATTCTTCATCGAGGTCTGGGACCAAACCCACCTTCCCCGGGCTGTCATGGAGATTCCATGCGATGATGGGCAAAGGGCTTCGCAAAGTATCTGATGCTTAGAAACCAGCCCATGATATAGTTTGAAGGTTTGTCCCCTCCAAATCTAATGTTGAAATTTAATCCCCAGTGTTGGAGGTGGAGCCTGTGGGAAGGTGTTTGGGTCATGCGGGTGGATCCCTCATGAATGGCATGTTGCCTTCTCTACAGTAATGAGTGAGCTCTTGCTCTGAGAGTTCACCCAAGAGTGAGTTGTTTAAAAAGAGCCTAGGCTGGGCGATGTGGCTCACACCTGTAATCCCAGAACTTTGGGCAGCCAAGGCAGGTGGATCACCTGAGGTCAGGAGTTCAAAACCAGCCTGGCCAACATGGTGAAACCCCATCTCTACTAAAAATACAAAAATTAGCCAGGCGAGGTGGCATGAGACTGTAGTCCCATCTACTTGGGAGGCTGAGACAGGAGAATGGCTTGAACCCAGGACGCAGAAATTGCAGTGAGTGGAGATTGCACCACTACACTCCAGCCTGGGTGACAGAGCGAGACTCTGTCTCAAATATATATATATATACATATATTATATTATATATATATGTGTATATATAAATATAAAAATAAAAAGAGCCTGGCACCTCTTCCTCTCTCTGTTGCTCCCTCTCTTAGCATGTGACTGTCTGCTCCCCCTTCACCTTCTTCCATGAGTAAAAGCTTCCTGAGGCTTCACCAGAAGCTGAGCAGAGGCTGGCATGATTGTATTATACCATCTACATAACCGTAAGCCAAAGAGATATCTTTTCTATAAACATTGCCCAGCCTCAGGGAAATATATAGCAAGGCAAAATGGACTAAGACAGCTCGTATTTTATGACTGTGCTTTCAGTACCCTACCCCTTGCTCACTGCTGTCCTGTCATGCCCATTGCTAAGAGTCCCTCTAAAATAGGATGTTTAGAACTTATTTCCTAATCCTACTAGCCAGGTCTAACAGATCAGGCAGCGTAGAAGGGATAGGACTTTCTTTACCTATTCAGGAAGAGCTTTGGGCTTTATTAATTGTTATTCTAGCTTTTAAAAATATTTTAATGAATAAATGGATAAAGAAAATGTGGGGTTTATATACAGCAAATATTTTTCACCCATGAAAAAAGAAATCCTGACATTTACCACAACGTGGATGAACCTGGGCAATTTCATGCCAAGTGAAATAAGCTAATCACAGAAAGACAAAGATGGCATAATCTCACTGAAAAAAGATGACCTCATAGCAGCAGAGAGAAGAATGGAGGTTGCCAGGGACTGTGGGCGGGAGAAATGGGGAGATGTTGATCAAAGGGAACAAAGGTTCAATTATGAGTACGGGGGATCTAAGTAAGCATGGTGACTCTAATTAATAAAACAGTATTGTTTACTTGAAATTTGCTAAGAGAGTAGCTCTTAAACATCCTCACCATCACCACCACCCCCATAGACGGTGATAACTATGCAAAGTGATGAATCTCCATGTAGACTAGATCATCATGTCGTACACTTCGAATATATGCAGTGTTTATTTTTTAATCATATCTCAATAAAGGTGGAAAAACGTTTTAATGACCATCACATTCATGCAGAAATGGCACATGGTATTAAGTGTAAGAAGGGTAGGAGCCTATCAACAAAGGTAAATGCCTGCTAACACCAGGAAGTCATCTACAATTGTGTTAATTTCTGCAGTATTTACAGAGAAAATGCACCGAATCTATAAATGTGAGCTCCCATTAATGTGTCCACCTTGCAATAGCTACATTCCCATGCTCACTTCACAACCAAGAGCTGCCATCTCTAGGGTGTTGTCCATGGGCCAGGCACTGCTGGGCACCTGGCAGACATCATCTCATTGAATCTTCAGTGCCCACCTCCCACCCTTGTGGTA
The DNA here is from genome assembly GCF_028858775.2 of Pan troglodytes. NCBI lineage: Eukaryota > Metazoa > Chordata > Mammalia > Primates > Hominidae > Pan > Pan troglodytes. The sequence continues at coordinate 84,308,573 of NC_072416.2, read as the reverse complement.
GGCGTAGCCATTAACCTCACTCCAAGGACAAGGACACTGAGGCACAGAATGTGTCCTGGACTAAATGTCCTGTCCCTCCAAGTTTGTATGTTGAATCCCTAACTCTCAATGCGATGGTGTATTAGAAGGTGGGGCCTTTGAGAGGTGACTAGGTCATGAGGGCTCTGCCCCTATGATTGGAATTCACATCCTTATAAAAGAGGCCCCAGAGAGATCTCTTGCCCCTTCTGAGGACACAGCAAAAAGACGGCCGTGGACGGACCAGGAAATGAGCCCTCACCAGACACCAAAATCTGCCAGTGGTCGGCCAGCGCCTTGATCTTGGACTCCCAGCCTCCAGAACTGTGAGAAACAAATTTCTGTTGTTTACCAGTCACCCTGTCTATGGTATCTTGTCATAGCTGCCTGAACTGATAAGACAGATGAGGTCACAGGGGAGGAGGGCCCCCATGCTGGGATTAGTGTCCTTATAAGAAGAGGACGAGAGGCCAGAGCTCCCTCCCTCTCTGCCGTGTGAGGACACGGTGGGAAGGCGGCTGCCTGCAAACCAGGAAGCAGGCTCTCACCAGGAAGACAATCAGCTGATACCTTGATCTCGGTCTTCCAGTCTTCAGAACTGTGAGAAATAAAAGTCTGCCTTTTAAGCCACCCCATCTGTGGTATTTGCTACAACCACCTGAGTAGACTAAGACAGAGGGGCCCAATCCCTCACCCAGGGCCACTTTTTGCATGCCTGCATGATTAAGTAATTAAAGATGGAATGATGGCACAGGACTATCCAAGACCACCCACAATGCAAACATAATCAGTGCATCAGGTCCCACTGCTCTGTGAACAAGGTCACGTAAGGCACGAAACACGGACAAGGCCACCCTCCCTGACTCCTGTGTCAGTGTGAACTTAGCCCCTGCCAAAGCATCTCGCAATTATTTCTGGGACACCCCACCCCATCCAGGGAGGCCTTGCATGTGGAAGCCATTGGTGAGAATCCACGTGCATTGGTGAGAATCCCCGTGTGGGGTCCATTCCAGGCTTCCCCTACTCCTCGGGCTTCCACTGGCCCCGCACACCCAAAGCCCTCTGAGGGCAGCTCAGCCCTGCCCTTTGGAGAGTGCTGTCAGTTTCAAATCCAAACACCTAGGTGCATCTCTGCATAGACCACACCTTAGCCATCAAATACATCCTCTTCTTCTACAGAAACAGAACAGTGGGTGAGCACACAGCTGCCCGTGCTGGAGAACACATCACCCTCCATCCTTTGCAGGTCAGGGACCATGTGCCTAAACCTCAATGTGAGCGTAGGTGATCTGAGATGCTTCTCAGCCTGGGCCTTCTGTGCAGGTGCCCCTCCATTATCGTTGCCTCCCCAGGAGGTGGAGCACGGAGGTGGATGCCAGCTTCCACCTTGTAGATGAGCCCGACCCTATGGGAGATGGCAGAGCAATGGGATGGAGGGGACCTGGGTCCCAAAGAGCTGCCATGACACATCCAGGCCCCTGGGCCACTGTCTTTAGGACCACAGCACGGGAGATAAATCATACGCTCTGTTCTTAAGGCCCTGTATTCTGGAGTGTTTCTGGTTAAAGCTGCTTGGAGTTTACCCTCACCAACACAGCGTGAGAGGATACAAACTAGATGGCGTGTGAGTGTGTTCTGCTGCTATAAATATCACCTCGATGTTTAAAAAGCCCCTGGAGAAACACCCAGTACAATGAATGTCAATCTCTCTAATGCTTGTCACAGTCTGCATATTAGGGAGCTTTGGGTGGAATCAGGAGGTCCTGGGACCTAAAGGGTTGGTAACTGAGTACAAACAGAACCAGTATCCACTGGAAGATAAGAAGAGGCTTCAGGGAGGGGACAGCTGGCAATTCCCAAACAAGGGAGAGCATCAGGATTGCCTGGGACACTGGTGGAGATTCAGATTCCAGGGACATGTTCCCTGTGAACACTGGCTTGGTGGACCTGGGAAGGGTCAGGAAATGACAGGCTTAACAAATACCCCCCAGTGACTCTTTTAGGTTAAATTACATTAAAATCACCCATATTGCACATTTTTTAACTTAAAATGCCAATTTCATATGGTTAGAGGCTTATTAATGCAAATAACTAATAGGTTTGTGTTTGTGGATCTCTAAACTAGATTATTTTAATGACCCTTCCTTCTGTATTCCTAAAGATAGACAGATAGATAGGTAGATAATAGGATAGACAGGCAGATACATTATTAGATTGATGATAGATAGATAGACAGATAATAGGATAGGCAGATGCATAGATAGGCAGATAAATTATTAGATAGATTAGTTAGATGATAGATATGATAGATAATTTTAGATAGAAGATAGATAGATATTTTAGATAAATAGATAGGTATTTTAGATAGATAGATATTATTCTCAAGCCTCCTTCCTGCTCTCCCTGCTGAGAATTTCTGGACATGGTTGCCTAGATGGTTCCCCAGGGATGTTCTACATCTTGTCCTCCAGGTATCTAAGTTCAGCTTCATCCCTTTCCTTCCTTCTTGGGCAGTGCCTTCTCCTCTGATCGCTGCACCTTTCTATGAAGCGGGGCAGGCAAAGCTCTTCCTTGATCCCTCCAGCAGGGACAGCAGCTGTGCCCAGAGCAAAGGGCACCAGGTACCCTCCCAGCAGGAAGACAGGCTGCCTACACTCCCAGGTCATTCACACAACCCTCCTGTGGCTGGTTCTCTCCTCCAGACCCTTGAAGCTCCCTATGGAAACATCTCTAAAACCCCACAGCTATCAGCTACTCACCAGAACACAGCCTCATGGAAACTGAAAAGCTGTGGGACATGGGGTCATCCTAAATTGAGTGAGCATTTGAGCCAAAGAGGCATCAAAGGCCGCCTAACTCCAGCCCTCCAATTTTACAGATGAGGAAGCCAAAGCCTCAGGAGGGGGTGGCCTCAGGGCGTGGCATGGGTTGTGGCTGTCAGTGTGCCCCCGACATAAGTCCTGGCTCAGAACCCACTGCAGGGACATGGGGTAGGAGAGGGGACCTGCAGAAAGAGCCTGCATTTCTTCTCTTCCGACATGATGGAAATAATACATGCTTGAGACTTTTGTGATCTTTTCGTTGGAAAAATTAAAGGTGGCAACTGAATAGCATTCCCCAAGTTATCTATATTTACTTCTCAGAGAATCCAAATCTTTGGGAACTTCTGAGCTACAAGAACCTGGTCCTCTGTCTTAGATTGTATGACCTTGTCCAACCACCCCACCTAGCGACCTCCTTTTACAGAGGAAGACGTTTTGGCCCAACGAGGGAAACCAGCTTCCCAAGATCCTAGACCAAGCGAAGGACAGAGGCAGAGGGCAGCCAGGGTAAGAGCTTCACCTACAGGCCTCATTTTCCTGTGTGCAAAGTGGGCGGAGTGATGGCCCTTCCTCATGGGCTGCTGTGAGGATGAAGTGGAGGAGTCCAGGTCACGGGTATGAATATTCTAACCAACAGAGCTAAACAAGGCTCATGCCTTCAACAGTAGGGAAGAGGCTACTCTATGCTACAGCAGGTTGATGGAAATCTTGCTCCAGCCGGTGACTCAGAGATCCAGGCTGTTTCCATCTTGTGGCGTCCACCCCATCACCATGTGGCTTTTCCTGTGTCCACAGCAGGGAGTCAGATTGCTGAGCATGGAGAGCTCTGACTGCTGCTAAGCTCTCGGCATAGAGGGGCCACTTCACTTTCACTCCCAGCCTGTGGGCTGGAGTCAGGTACACGGCTCAACCCAACTGCAAGGGAATCTGGGAAATAGAATTTTCCCTGTGCCCAGGAAAAGGAACAGACACGGAACATGGAATTGCTCCACCAGGCCTGCACAGATTTGTTCCTCCAATGGTGAAACAAGGCCTGAAATCCCTCCCATTTTTTGCATTCCTCTGAGGCCTGTGAGGCAACTTGCAGAAAAACCACACTGCCCAGGAAGAGCAGAGTGGGAGGGAGGGGTGTGGCGTTCAGTGGGCCCAAAGCAGAAGTTTGTTCTGAGCGCACGGTCCAGGGATCTGGCTAGTTTCACTATCATGTTATCACTCCACAGCATGTCAGCAAATTCTTGAGCAATCGTGATTAAGTAGAAAGAGCACATTTGATCATTCCTCTTTAATAGTCCAGAATGATAGCCTGTTCCATCTGCACTGGCCTCACAGCCAGCCTGGGACACCCGGGTGCAGGGAGGAGGCAGGTGGGAGGAGGCCCAGCCTCCCGGGTATGACCTGGCACTGTCCAACCTGCTGGGCTCTGGGCGGGGAGACTTGGACCTTCCTGAGGCTCACTGCAGCGCTTCCCCCCAGTGCAACCAGCAGGCAAGACCGGCTGATGATTCCTTCAAGGACCATGAAGCTAATCAGAAATTGGTGCTCCTAGAACCAATTTCTCCTGCATCTGGTCCTGCAGCTCCTCTGCCCCTGCTAATGCCCAGACAGCTCAGACCCAAGCTCTCCAGCTCCTTCCCATCTGCATGCCCTCCAGCCCTCCCTGTCTGTCTCTTCAGCCCTCAAGACCCAGCTTAAATGCCCGCTCCCCAAGGGAGCCACGCCCATGAGATTGCCCACTGCGAGAGGCCTGTCCCTCCCCTGAGATCCTACAGCCCCTCCTCCACTTCTCTGCCAGCCAAATGCATGGGTGCCCACCACGGCAGAATCTTGCTGTCTTCCCTCTGCAGCCCGCGTCAACCACCGCCTCTGGGCCAGGCCTTGTGCTGGGCACTTCGAGCTCTAGTATGTCACTAGGTTGAGGGGTTGAGGGATGGTTCTGTATCTGCCCCTTCCTCTGTCCACACCCTGTGCCACAGGTCTTCATGGCTGTTCCCACGCAGAGGTGGCCTGTATCTCCTTACTCCGTTCAGAGTTCAGCACGCGTGTGCCAGCAGATGCAGCGCAAGCAGGGCTGGAGCAGGCATGTGTGCAGCTGTACTGGCTCCCTTGTCCCAGTCACTATATCAGCAGGATGTGCCTGGGCCACCCCTTGGTCCCAGGAGTGAGCGGGAGTCACAGGAGCTGAGCCAACCCAGTGGCACTGCCCCGCTCAGCCCCGCCCAGCCCCACCCAGGTCCCTCCAGAGTAGATGCTTGCTGTTTGTAGCTACTGAGTTGTGGCTGGTTTGTTATTGTCTTAGGCTGTTCAGGCTGCTGTAACAAACATCATGAAGTGAGTGGTTTATAAACAACGAATGCATTTCTCACAGTTCTAGAGGCTGGAAGTCCAAGACCAAGGCCGCGACAGATTTGGTTGGTGTCTAGTAAGGACACACTTTCTGGTTCATAGATGGTGCCTTCTTGCTGTGCCATCACTTGGTGGAAGGTGTTAGGGGTCTTTCTCAGGCCTCTTTTACAAGGGCACTGATTCCTTCAGTCAGGGAGGGCCTCGCTGAGGAGTGACAGTGGAGCTGGGACCTGCAGAGGAAGAGATCCAGGCCTGAGACTATCTGGGGAAGGGTGTTCCAGGAGGACAGGCAGGTGGTGCAAAGGCCCTGAGGTAGAAAGAGCCTGCCTGGAGAACTGGCAGGAGGCCAGGGCACCAGGAGGGATACAAGGGGGACCGGGCTCAACACGCAGGGCCTTTAGGCCAGAATGAAGGATTGTATCTCAGGACAGCAGGGCCGCCGCTGTGCTGCAGGCTGGGGTGTGGTGCCATCTGACTCATACACTGAGGCCTTGGTCCTTTCAGGGAAGAGGCTACTGCAGGGGGCTCACTGATTGTGCTGGACGAGCCCATCTGCATCATCTCCTGGAAGACAGACAGGCTTGTGAGACAGCATTAGTGTTCCCATCATAACAGAGGAGAAACCTGAGGCTCAGAGGTTGCCAAGATTTGCCCAGGTTCACACATGAGAGACTGGGGCAGGCCTGCCTGATGCCGGGTGTAACCGTGGCCAGTGAGAGGTGGGCTCCACTCTCTGCATCTGCACGTTTGTTCATGGAAAGCGTGGGATGATGGGATGTGATCCTCAGTCATCTATTCCAAAAGATCGACAACCCCCAGCCTGATAGAAAATTGTGAAGGCTGGAGGGTTTTGTCCAGGTGTGTACATCACACCCTTTTCTCCACTTTTCTCACTCCCAGCCCAGAAATGCCTTCTCTCCACTCACACGAACATGCCCTTGTGTTCTCTTCTGTCATCACGCTGCACTCACGAAATATCCTGGCAGCCTCATTCACCGTGACATGGAAATGACTGAGGAGGTTTTAATGACCTCCAGTCCCTGAGGGGTTGAATTTTAAATGGAGTAGGAGAGTTCTTAGGCCAAAGAAAAGAATTCCTAATGGTCAAGTTTTCAGAATCAGCCAGTCTTGCTGGGTGGCAGGCTGAGGACAGGAAAGATTCCCTAGGACCATCAGGGTCCCAGGTGGAGGTGGTCTCGTCTACCCCACCCCACCCCCGCCGGCTCTCTCAGACCCACCTCATCCCCACTGATACTCTTTATCTTTTAATATGTTCCCCTTTTTGTGGATCAAACTTCCCCCAATTTCTCCCGGGCCCCAAATTTTCTGCACATAAGATACTCCTTGTGGCTGGCCACCTTTGAAAAACTTATTACATATTCCAGACGTTAAACGAGGTATAAAGAATAATAAGGCCCTGTACACTCACCATCCCGATTCAGGAGCAATGCATTATGGTTGAATCCCCCGTGAGCCCCCCTCATTCCCGTATCTCCCCCTTCTCCTGCCAAGGAAATATTTTCCTGAATTTAGTGTCCATCATTCCCATGAATTTCAATACCGATATTCTATTGAATTCTTTTTATGAATGCCATGTAGTATTGTTTTCTCTCTCTCTCTCTCTCTGTGTGTGTGTCTGTGTGTGTGTGTGTGTGTGTGTGTGTTGAGACAGGGTCTCCCTCTGTGTCCCAGGCTGGAGTGCACTGGTGCAATCATAGCTCACTGCAGCCTGGAACTCCTGGACTCCAGTGATCCTCCTGCCCCAGACTCCCAAAGTACTACAATTACAGGTGTGAGTCACACCACCCAGCCCATGTTTTTCATCTTTGCTCTGCTGCAATGTTTCTCCTCCAGTGTTTTATCTGTGAGACCCTCACATGTGGGTGCATGTAGCTCTCCTCATGCAATGTCGCTGCTGTGCAGTATCCCATCGTTTACAAGAATCATCTCATTTCTCCATCCTCCTGTTGGCATCCCCTGCAGGGACATTGGCCACGGGGCCTTGGCACATGGTGGAGCTGCCTCAATGTCACCAGGTGACATTTTTAGCGATGTCTACACCAACACAGACACAGGAACACAGACCCTGCCACTTATTATCTCAAATTCGTTCTGGCTTCAGTTTCCTTATCTGGCACATGGACGTATTAATAATACTGACTTCACAGGGTGGTTGTGAAGACTGAAAAGTTGCGAAGCACAGACACACCTTGCTTTGCTGCATTTTGCAGATAACGCTTTTTTAAAAAACAAATTGAAGGTTTGTGTCAAGCAATTCTGTTGGCACCGTTTTTCCAACATCATGTCCTCATTTCCTGTTCCTGTGTCACATTTTGGTAATTCTCACAATACTGCAAATTTTTTGTTATTATTATATCTGCTCCGGTGATCTGTAATCAGCGATCTTTGGTGTTACTGTTGTAAATAATTATCTTGGGGTGGCACAAGCCGCACTCACAGAAGATGACAAACTTAATTGATAAATGCTGTGTGTGTTCTGACTGTCCCACTCACTGGCTGTTCCCCCGTCTCTCTCCCTCTGCTCGGGCCTCCTTATTCTCTGAGACCCACACGACAATATTGAAATTCAGCACATTTCAATAATGGGGGGCCTACAGTGGCCTCCGAGTCTTTAAATGAAGGGGAGAGTCACATATAACTCACTTTAAATTGAAAGGTAGAAATTATTAAATTTAGTGAGAAAGGTATGTTGTAAGCTGAGATGGGCCAAAAGCTAGGCCTCTTGTGCCCAACAGTTATTAGCCAAGTTTGAATGCAAAGGAAAAGTTCTTGAAGGGAATTAAACCTGCTACTCCAGGGAACACACAAACGATAGGAAAGTGAAACAGCCTTATTCCTGATATGGAGAAAGTTTTAGGGTCTAGATAGAAGATCAAACCAGCTACAACATTCCCTTAAGCCCAAGCCTGATCCAGAGCAAAGCCCTAACGCTCTTCAATCCTGTGAAGGCTGAGAGAGGTGAGGAAGCTGCAGAAGAAAAGTTTGAAGCTAACAAGAGGTTGGCTCATAAGGTTTAATGAAAAAAAAAGCCATCTCCATAACATAAAAGTGCAAGGCAAGCAGCAGGTGTTGACAGAGAAATTGCAAGTTCTCCAAAAGATCTAGCTAAGGTCATTGATAACGGTGGCTACACTAAACCACAGATTTTCCATGAAGACAAAACAGCTTTATATTGGAAAAAATTACACCATATAGGATTTTCATAGCTAGAGAGAAGTCAATGGCTGGTTTCAAAGCTTCAAAGGACAGGCTGACTCTTGTTTGGGGCTAATGCAGCTGGTGACTTTGAGTTGAAGCCAATACTCATTTACCATTCTTGAAATCCTAGGGCCCTTAAGAACGATGCAAATGATGCTAGATCTACTCTGCCTGCAGAATGCCAGCACATCTGTTTACAGCATGGTTTACTAAATTTTTTTTTTTTTTTTTTTGAGACAGAGTCTCGCTCTGTCGCCCAGGCTGGAGTGCAGTGGCGCAATCTCAGCTCACTGTAAGCTCCACCTCCCGGGTTCACGCCATTCTCCCGCCTCAGCCTCCCGAATAGCTGGGACTACAGGCGCCTACCACCACGCCTGGCTAATTTTTTGTATTTTTAGTAGAGACGGGATTTCTCCATGTTAGCCAGGATGATCTCAATCTCCTGGCTATGACCTCATGATCCACCTGCCTCAGCCTCCCAAAGTGCTGGGATTACAGGCGTAAGCCACCATGCCCAGCTGGTTAACTAAATATTTTAAGCCCACGGTTGAGACCTATTCCTTTCAAACTTTTCCTGCACATTGACAATGCATCTGGTTGCCCAAGAGCTCTGATGGAGATGTACAGGGAGATTAATGTTGTTTTCGTGTCTGCTGACACAATCATTCTGCAGCCCATGGATCAAGGACTAATTTTGACTTTTGAGTCTTACTCAAGACTCTTACTATTACTATTACTGTTCCTCTTACTATTTAAGAAATACATTTTGTAAGACTATAGCTGCCATAAAAAGTAATTCCTCTGATGGGTCTGGCCAAGAAAATTGGAAACCTTCTGGAAAGGACTCACCATTCTAGGTCCCATTAAGAACATTTGTGATTCATGGTAAGAGGTCAAAATATCCAGATTAACAGAAGTTTGGAAGAAGTGGATTCCATCCCTCCTGGATGACTCTGAGGGATTTAAGACTTTAGTGGAGGAAGTCACTGCACATGTGAAGCAAATAGCAAGAGAACTGGAATGAGAAGTACAGCCTGACGATGGGGCTGAATGGCTGCAAGCTCACGATCAAATTTCAACAGATGAGGACCTGCCGTTTATGAATGAGAAAAGAAAGCAGTTTCCTGAGATGTAATCTACTCCTGGAGAAGATGCTTTGAACATTGTTGAAACGACAACAAACGATTTAGGCAATTATGTAAACTTAGTTGATAAAACAGCAACAGAGTTTGAGAGAAGTGACTCCAATTTTGAAAGAAGTTTTACTGCGGGTAAAATGCTATCAAACTGCATTGCATGCTACAGAGAAATCCTTTGTAAAAGGAAGAGTCCATGGATGCAGTAAACTTTATTGTTGTCTTGTTTTAATAAATTGCCACAGCCCCCTCAGCCTTCAGCAACCACCACCCTGATCAGTCCAGCAGCCATCAACATCGAGGCAATGCCCTCCAGCAAAAAGATCACAGCTCTCTGAAGGCTCAGATGATTGTTAGCATTTTTTAGCAATATTTTTTGGTAAGTTACGTGCATTGGTTTCTTTAGACACAATGCTATTGCACATTTAATAGACTACGTACAGCATAAGCATAACTTTTTTTTTTTTTTTTTTTTTTTTTGAGAGCGAGTCTCACTTGGTAGCCCAGGCTGGAGTGCAGTGGCATGCTCTTGGCTCACTGCAACCTCTGCCTCCCAGATTCAAGCAATTCTCCTGCCTCAGCCTCCCAAGTAGCTAGGACTACAGGCGCCCACCACCACACCTGGCTAATTTTTGTATTTTTAGTAGAGACAGAGTTTCACCACATTGGCCAGGCTGAGCATAACTTTTATATCCACTTGGAAATAAAAAAATTTCTGTGACTTGCTTTATTGTGATCCTCACTTTATTGCAGTGGTCTGGAACAGAACCCACATCTCTGAGGTCTGCCTGTGTAAAGGGTGTAAGATAAAACCCAGCAAGTGTTTCCTGAGTGTTCACCATCCGGCAGCTGCTTTCATTACTGATCCTGTGATGTCCTGGGGAACTCTCATTGGAGATAGCACCTGGGAGACTGTAACACCACACTAGAATGTGACCTCTGGAGCAGGGAGTACTGGGTTTGAACCCTTGCTCTGCCATGTACCAGCTGCTGTTCAGGGGCACTAATCTAAATGTCCATGCCTCAGTTCCTTCGCCTGTAAAATGGGCTCAATGACAACAGTACCAGCCTCGGGGGGTGACTGCAAAGGTTAAGTGGGAGAATCTAGGCAGAGCTCCTAGCCAGTGTCTAGCAGAGGGCAAGCAAGAAATCTGAGTGGTTCACGGGGTAACCAGCACCTGCTTCTGGTCTTCCCAAGTGTGTCCCAATGACACACACAAAATGCCAGCAATGGGCCGGGCACGGTGGCTCACGCCTGTAATCCCAGCACTCTAGGAGGCCAAGGAGGGTGGATCACCCAAGGTCAGGAGTTCGAGACAAGCCTGGCTAACATGGCGAAACCTCGTCTCTACTAAAAATACCAAAAAAACAAAAAAAATTTAACTGCACCTGGTGGCATGTGCCTGTAATCCCAGCTACTCGGGAGGCTGAGGTAGGAGAGTCACTTGGACTCGGGAGAGAGGTTGCAGGGAGCCCAGATCGTGCCACTGAACTCCAGCCTGGGCGGCAGAGCGACACTCCGCCTCAAACAAACGAACAAAAACCAAAATGCCAGCAATGTCATCAGCCCAGGCCGAGGACCACTCAGGACCCCTTGAGAGCTGTACCCCAGGGGTTCTAGCCTCAAGTATAGGGAGTTGAGGCAGAGGGGAATCAAACTCTGGCCACAGACATTTGGGATGAGGCTGAAAGAAGCTCCAGTTCCTATCAACGTGTTTGCTCTGGTCACAGAGATTGACCCCACCGAATCAAGTCAGAGAGGGTAAGAGAAACCCTTTTAAGGCTCAGGGACAACCGTGGAGAAAAACGACAAAAGGCAGGGGCCATTTCTCTCCAACTTCAAAGGGCCGCATCCAAGCGGGGCCCAGGGCTACCAGGGTCTGCCCCCAACTCTCCCACCCAGCCCCCACCTCTGCTTGGAGGAGAAAAAAAAAATCCTTGGACAGGATCCATCTTGAACTCGCTTACTGTGTCTGAGGCCCAGACACACGCTGTTTAGACAGCCTGTTTCGGTGGGTGGTCAGGTCGGGAGACCCGAGCGCAGAGTTTACAGAAGGCCCTGGCACAAATGAACTGTTGACGACCAACTGGAAGGGCTCAGTGAAATCACAACATGTAAAATATGAAAAGGGGGCCCTTTGTAGGGTGGGGAAATAGAGAAAAAAGGAAAGAAAGGCCCGTTTGGAAGGAATTCAAGCAACCACAACAAGACCACGCACAGAAGTCTCCCCATCAAACACATGCGTCCGCCTTGAACATCCACCACCCTCTTCCCTCTCCGCCAACACACACGGCTTTTTTTTTTTTTTTGAAATTTCATAGATTTAAATAGTCTTTCTGCATCAAATACAAGAAACAGACCGACATTTTCTCACTCCTGTTATGTGGCAGGCTAATATTTGGCCATTTACGCTCCATTGGAGACCATTTCTGGGAGAACACGGCCCCTTTCCAGGTTGGTGGCCGCCCACCCTGGCCACCCGCACCCGCCTTGTCCGCCAGCACTTCCCTGCTCTTCCAGCTTGGGAACAAAGGCTTGGTGAGCATGGAGCTCAGTTTCCCAGCGTGTCAAACCCATAAATACGTCCTGCAGAATGAGCGCTGGACTGAAGATGTGGAAAGACGCTCTTTGTAAATGTGAGCACAGAACAAGTCAGGATGGTCCACACTGGAGGAATTGTGTGCACTGCACCGTGGAGGTCTGGAATCCGGCCACGGTAGCTTCAGGTTTCTCTTCCTTCAGGAGTTCAATCACTACAATGGTTTTGAAGACTCCCTATCCCCCTCCCAGGTGCTCTTCCTCCCCAAAAGTCACCCTCTCGTGGCATTCCCAGCAGTGTTTTTGTTTTCGTGTTTTACTGTTACTCTTGTACGTATCCAAAACAACCCACGGCATTACTTTTCTTTTTTTCTTTTTCTTTTCTTTTTTTTTTTTTTTTTTTTTTGGAGACAGTTTCACTGTCGCCCAGGCTGGAGGGCAGTGGCACAATTTCAGCTCACTGCAAACTCCACCTCCCAGGTTCAAGCAATTCTCCTGCCTCAGCCTCCCAAGTAGCTGGGATCACAGGTGTGTGCCACCACACCCAGCTAATTTTTATGTTTTTAGTAGAGACAGAGTTTCGCCATGTTGGCCAGGCTGGTCTAGAACTCCTGACCTCAGATGATCAGCCTGCCTCGGCCTTCCAAAGTGCTGGGATTACAGGCGTGAGCCACCATGCCCAGCCTACTTCTCATTTTTTAAAAAAATTTCTTGTTTTCAAAGACAGGATCTCATTCTCTGCCCAGGCTGGAGTGCAGTGGTGCGATCGCGGTTCACTGCAGCCTTGACTTCCTGGGCTCAAGGGATCCTCCCACCTCAGCCTTCAGAGTAGCTGGGACTACAGACATACACCACCACCCTAGGCTAAATTTTTTTTTCATATTTTTTGTAGAGATGGGGTTTCGCCATGTTGCTCAGGCTGGTCTTAAACTGGGCTCAAGGGATCCACCTGCCTCGGCCTCCCAAAGCACTGGGATTACAAGGATGAGACACTGTGCCTGGCCTTAAAAAGCGTTTCTAAAATATCATATAAACATTTCCTTTTGAAACTTTTTCTACCCCAAAATATCTTTTTAGAGTTTGTGGAGATAAATATCAAGTATTCTATTAAATGACCTCTGTTACCGTTTCACATCCTTATTCTATTAAACTTTGTTACTACCTTGAGGTTCTAATCCATTAAATAAACTTTGTTATTTTGTTACTGTGTTGCCATCTCTGAGAACAGCATTCACTCCCATCCAGTCTCCTGTTCCATACTATTAGGTTGTTGGCAGGTTTCACTGCTACATTATTGCAGGGAACATTCTGTCACATACACATCCATGCCTATAACATATGCATTTGCAAGCATTCTCCAGAAAATTGACTTAGTGGATCAATTTTACTAGCTATTGCCAAATTACTGTAGAGAGAGAGTGCTCTGAGGTACATTTCCACCGCAGTAGACACAGGTCACTTGGTGTACCTATGAAGTGTTCTCACGTTTCCGAGTTTTTTCAGTATGATGAGCCTGAAAAGTTACCTCATCCGTTTTTTAAATTATCACTTCCCTGGCTATTGGTGAGGATATGCCCCTTTGCAGCAATGTATTATTTGTTTCTATCTTCTGGGAATTGCCTGGACATGTCCTGCATACTTTCATTTGGTTGTCTTTTATTATTGATTTGTATAAAAATATATTTTGAACTTGGATAATTACAATACTGACAGCCCCTACTGCATACAATGTACTAAATGCTCATCTACACCCATTGCAGATGTCATCCAATATAATCCACGGAGCAGTTGTTAGATGAGGAAATGGGGAAGGCTGCTGCCATGACGTGCATCTGTACACCTGCTGCTGGGACATAACACCAGGCCAGAGGCAGTGGCTTATGTTGAAAATATCTTCTTCCAGTCTGTGGCTTTCCACCTTATTTTGTTAAGGGTATATTTGTTAAGAACAAGACAATTGTGTCTTTTCATTTAATATAGTCAAATTTATCAAATTCCTTTGTAGATCATGATATTTTCATGTTAACAAAGCTGCCTTGACTCCAACGTCATGAACATATTCTCCTATATTCCCCCTTTAGAGTTTTAACATTTCCCCTTCCACATTTCGATGTATATCAAATTCTGTTTCTATAGACAGCTAATTTTATTTTATTAGGCAAACTTCTACCATTACTTTGAGGGGTCACTAACTGATTATGGTTTGGTCAGCGTAGCTGTCAGACACACAGAGACTCACTACCAAGGGGCTTGGGGCTCAGTGATGTTTGGGAAATGCCGGAAAAGTCATTAGAGGGGAGCTGGGTCATAAAAACATTGAAAACCCTTGATCTGCAAGCAAGGTTTATTGCCTTTGAGATTATTTGGAGGACAGAAGGTTACAATTCCATGAAATTCTCTTAGGTCTCTTTGGCCCTATTTATAGACTAACCAGTCAATGATCCTCCCATCTCGACAGAGGCCCAGGTTAAAAGGTTCACAAAGTGGTATCCCCTTTACTACCCCCATTGGCCGCCAATAGCTGAGAACTGCAGGCTCTGCTAGGAAACCAGCCTGTTCAGTGCTTTGGTTAGCATTTAACCTCCCATCTCAGGATCCCTCTGAAGTCTGTGTCATTATCTCCATCTTACAGCTGCTTGGACCCTGGCACTCAGGAAGGTGACAGGCCCCGTGCCTATGGGGCGGATCTAGTATTCAAATGTGAAACAAATTCCCATGCAAGCACTCTTTCTATCCCGTTATTTCCCAAAGAGCAAGATCTCTGTTTCTGGTGGCCAAATGACTTTAAGTAGTATGTAGAGAATACCTTTTTTTTTTTCAATATTCCATATGGGTTTGTTTTTTTTTTTTTTTTTTTTTTTTTGAGATGGAGTCTCACTCTGTTGCCCAGGCTGGAGTACAGTGGTGCAATCTCAGCTCACTGCAACCTCTGCCTCCCGGGTTCAAGTAATTCTTCTGCCTCAGCCTCCCAAGTAGCTGGGATTACGGGTGCACGCCACCACGCCTGGCTAATTTTTTGTGTTTTAGTAGACACAGGGTTTCACCGGGTTGCCCAGGCTGGTCTCAAACTCCTGAGCTCAGGCAACCCACCCACCTCAGCCTCCCAAAGTGCTAGGATTACAGGTGTGAGCCACCGCGCCTGGCCTCCATATTGATTTTTATGTGGATTGGAGATCATAAAACAGTACTTAAGCATATCCTGTCAAGCATCACACTGCTTAGGCGATGCTAACAAGGCACTGCAGGGGTGGGTGTGGCTGGTTATGTGCACAGGTGTGGAGCCCACCTGCCCCCCGATCCCAGCCAAAGTGCAGCCATGTCCTAGCCAGTGACCTGGCCTCCGGCAACCTGCCCTCTCCCTGCCTCTATTCCCCTATGTAAAATGGGACAACTATAGTTTTTACCTCAGCCTACTGCTGCAAAGTTTAAATGCCAAAATATGCAAAATGCTGAGAACAGTGCCTGGTATGAAGTAACCATTCTGTTATTATTAAATATTACTTTGGATTTTTGGCCAGGTGCAGTAGCTCACTCCTGTAATCTCAGCACTTTGGCCTGGGCAACAGAGTGAGACTTTATCTCTAGAAAAAAAAAATTAAAAATTGGCTGAGTGTGGTGACTACTTATGAGGCTGAGGCGGGAAGATCACTTGAGCCCAAGAGGTAGAGACTGCAGTGAGCCGAGATGGTGTCGCTGCACTCCAGCCTGGGCAACAGAGTGACGCCCTGCCACAGGAAGAAAAAAAAAGATTTTTAAAGGGATACTATTTTTTAAAAAGATAGTCCTGTTTCAAATAATTTGAATACTACTATCTAAAACATTTGCATTTATAGAAAAAATGCTACGGGCATGTTGTGGCTGTGGAGGTAAATCATGGCCCTCGCACATCCCACCTCCGCACTGACACTCAGCATTTTCAGCACATGGTTCTCTGTCCTGGGTGCACCTTGGAGTTTCCAGGATAGCATTTAAATGCCCAGCAGCTGTCCCCACCTCAGACCACTGGAGGCAGAAATCCTGGGGTACAGCCTGGGCATCAGACTCTGTGGAGCCCCCGCTGACTGCAATGTGCAAGGTCGAGAGCTCCTGGTCCAAACATCTGCCTTCCTCTGGGTCCAAGTAGCAGGGCAGAGTCTCCAGGAAACCGGCACACAGGCGGGGACTCCGTGCCGCAGGAGGAGGAGCTTCGGCCCTCAGTGTGTGTTCTGCTGGGGAGGTGAGTGCACCTGCAGAACAGGACATGAAGTAGTCCAAAGCATTGAGGGCTGAGGGCTGGTGCCCCAGACCTTAGTGGGGGCCCTGGGGGCCTGAAAGGAGGGTCGTGGAGGCGGGGCCAGCCTGGGAGAGAACCTGGAGGATTCCCACCTCTGGCCAGAAAGCCTCGGCACCTCGCCCACAGTCCCAGAGCAGCCAGGGCAGCAGCCAGTCTGGGGAGACCCCACAGAGCCCCTGGCCTCACTCCTCCACTCCCCCGACTTCCTGCTGGACCCCCATTGGCAGAATCAAGGGTGCTGTCGGTGCAGTTGGAAGAGGTCAGCTTCCAGGGCCCACAGGCTTATCTACTCTGGAGGCTCTGATCATCACCTTGGGAGACTGGGAGAGAGGAGGAGAGAGCTGAAGACCAAGCACAGAGAAGGCGGCTGAGAGGCTAACGAGGAGGCTAAGGAGGAGGAGAGACCACTGAGCGGGGATTCGGACAGAGTAAGGAGAGTGACACAGCCCCACTCACTGCTGCAGCCCAAGCAAGGCCTCTCCACACCCAGTCTCTTCACCTGGCCCAGGAGATTGTTGGATGGAGGCTCTAAGCCAGCTCTGAAAGACACTGCCCCAGAGCAGGAATCGTTTCTCCTCCCCTTGTACCCCACGAGCACCAGTTCTGGAATCCAAAGTCACACCTTCGTCCCAGACTTCCTGACCTCGTGAGTCTCATCCTCCTCCTTTGCAAAATGAAGAGCGTTCACCTCTTGCAGTTGTGGGGGCTGCACGTGGGGGATGCACGCTCAACACTGTGGGCTCAGTTGTGCTGGCCTTGATCTGCAGTGTCTGGTCACCAAGAGACGCCCTCAGCATCAGCCTGGGCAGCAGCTCCAGATCAAAGTGCAGAAGGGGCAGGAGAGAGAGGAGAATGGAAGGGAGGTGGGGAGGGACAAGGAGAAGGAGGAGGGACAAGGAGGAGGGAGGAAGGGAGGATGGGAGAGAGGTGGGGAGGGACAGGGAGAAGGAGGATGGATAAGGAGGAGGAGGAGGAGGCAGGAGTAGGAGGGAGGAAGGAAGGAAGGTGGGGAGGGACAAGCAGGAGGAGGGAGGAAGGGAGGGAGGTGGGGAGGGACAAGCAGGAGGAGGGAGGAAGGGAGGGAGGTGGGGAGGGACAAGCAGGAGGAGGGAGGAAGGCAGAGAGGTGGGGAGGGACAAGCAGGAGTAGGAAGGACTAGGAGGAGGTGAAGGAGGCAGAAGGAGGAGGAGGCGGGAGGAAGGGAACATGGGAGGGAGGTGAGGAGGGACAAGGATGAGGAGGAAGGATGAGGGCAGAGGAAGGGAGTATAGGAGGGAGATGGGGAGGGACAGGCAGGAGGAGGAGCAACAAGGAAGAAGAAGGAGGAGCAGGGAGGAGGAGGGTGGAAGGGAGGATGGGAGGGAGGTGAGGAGGGGCAGGGAGGAGGAGCAACAAGGAGGTGGAGGGATGATGATGAGGGGGAGGAGGGTGGAAGAGAGGATGGGAGGGAGGTTGGAAAGGACAGGGAGGAGGAGCAGGAGGAGGGAGGAGGAGGAGGGAGGAGGAGGAGGGAGGAGGAGGAGGGAGGAGGAGAAGGAGGGAGGAGGAGAATGAGGGAGGATTGGAGGGAGAAGGAGGAGGGAAGGGGAGAGGGACAGGGAGGAGGAGGAGGAGAGGGAAAGGAAACAGGAGTTGGTTTGATTATTGTGAGAAAGTAGCCCTGGGATCTTGTCCTCATTTTAAATATGGGCTTTAATTACACATATGGGGCTGGCAAAGAAAAATATGAACCCCCAAGAGATCATGACCCTAGAATACGTTTTTCAATACAGGGGAAATTCCCAATTTGATGCTGCGAGATAGGCCATGTTTTTGTTCTTCCCCCTCACTAAAATCTGGCTCATAACCTTAAGCCAAAAAGCAACGCTACCTTGACACTTTGCTTTTAACATTTAAAAAGGGTCTAAGGCCAGAATTGGTTGTTCAGGATGAGATATGGGGGTGTGAAGTGGCACTCCTGCTGGCCATAAATCAGGGCAGATCCCACAGATGCACCTCCTGTTTGGATAAGAACTGCGGAGCCAGCTTGAAGGCTGGTGGGGAGAAAGAGAGAGGGAGAGAGAGGAAGAAGAGCTGGAGGAGGAGGAGGAGGGGGAGGAGAAGGGGGAGGAGGAAGAGAAGGGGAGGAGGAGGAGGAGGAGAAGGGGGAGGAGAAGGGGGAGGAGGAGGAGGAGAAGGGGGAGGAGGAGGAGGAGAAGGGGGAGGAGGAGGAGGAGAAGGGGGAGGAGGAGGAGGAGAAGGGGGAGGAGGAGGAGGAGAAAGGGGAGGAGGAGGAGGAGGAAGGGAGGAGGAGGAGGAAAAAGGGGTGTGGTGCTATGCATGGCAGCAACTTCCTGCACTTAAAACAAGGTAGTTATGCTTTTTTGCTATCAAAAAACAAGTGCTAGGTTAAGGTCTAACTAACTAACAAGCTGTAACTCAGACCACCATGCCTTGTAGCTCATTTCCTAAGCAATAGAAAGAAACGCAGCCACACTGTAGCTAAGCTGCCCACCTAATCATGTGCGGGCATCATTTGTGCTGCTTTGATCAACAAAACTTTTAAACATCTCAATCATTTTATGTAAGTTTTTTTTTTTCCAAAATTAGCTTCACGTTTCTCAGAGAGTTGAAAAGCTATTCTGAATTATCTGGAGGCTTTCTACTCATGGAGATGAGTATGAATCAATGGGCAGCTCCCACAGCCATGTTCTCTGGAGGTACATTTGTTCATTTCATCATTCGCACCTATTATGTGCCAAAGCTCTCGTGGGCACTGGAGATTCTTCAGAGAATAAAACAGACAAGATGCCTGCCCACAGGACACTGACATTCTCATAGAGAAAGTAACACAGAAACACACATCATACAGGGCTAGATGGGGCTGTGCTATGCCGACAAGAAAGCAGGGAGCAGGTGCAAAAAGACACCGAGATCAGGGTGTCTTGCTCTGATGCCTAGGCTGGAGGGCAGTGGCACGATCTTGGCTCACTGCAGCCTCTACCTCATGGGCTCAAGCAATCCTCCCACCTTAGCCTCCCAAGTAGCTGGGACTCCCAAGTAGCTGGGACTTCCAAGTAGGTACATGCTGCCACACCTGGATAATTTTTGTATTTTTAGTAGAGATAAGGTTCTGCCATGCTTCCCAGGCTGGTGTCAAACTCCTGGGCTTAAGTGGTCCTCCTGCCTCAGCCTCCCGAATTGCTGAGATTACAGGCATGAGCCACCGTGCCCAGCCTATACCAACTATGTTTTAACAGCTTTTTCCTGTCTATTCTTCGTCGTCATCCTTGACTAGAAATTTCTGAGCATCAAAAGAGATGGGCAAAGTCCAGTCCCCTGAAGCCCCTGAAGCCCCTGAAGCCCTTACCCACAGGCCCCTGCTATTGGGATTTTACTTCGTCCACATTGTTAGTACATTTGGTTATTTGGTCTTTGATGTCAGCACATACTAGAAGCAGAGAAGTAAAAGGAATACAAGGGGAATACAAGGTCAAAAAGGGGGATGTTGAGTTTTTAATTCATTGGGATTCCTTGGCAGATTTTAAAATTTACTTTTAGATATTTGACTAAGTAAAGAGGTTCTGGCGCTCAAGGGGTGGTTCTATTTCTGCTACATTCTGATTTAGGTGGGTTTTGCTAGATCAACTTGGGACCCTACAAACCGTGTCAACCGTGGTGATGCAGGGATGCTCTCATGATGAAAATAACCTGTGCTCTGAGAGTCTGTCCTGCTCCCCCTCAGACAGCCAGCTACAGCAGGATGGCACTGTGACAACAGGCCCTGAGCACCTCCTGTGTACAGAACAAAGGACTGCCCCCCCTGCTACAACCCCAAGGCACTGACTTTTGCTCTCTAGGGCTCTGGGGGGAGCCCCTCACTCCACGCCTGAAACAGCAGTTGGGCAGGGAGGCCAATCTGGGCCCCAGATGGCTGCTGCTGTGTGACCATGGGCAGGCTACCTACCCTCTCTGTCTACCTCAGAGTTCCTGTCTCTAAAGCAGGGATAATAGCAGCTTTCACTTCATAGGATTGTGAGAAAATTGGATGAGTTCATCCACTTACAACAGTGCCTGGGATACAGCAGGGCTCAGCGATTGTGAGTCACTCTTATTATTTAGTTTGGGAGACTTGTGCATCGGGCACCACTGGCAGTCCAGAGTCCCCACAGCTGATAACACAACA
Source organism: Pan troglodytes (assembly GCF_028858775.2). Classification (NCBI taxonomy): domain Eukaryota; kingdom Metazoa; phylum Chordata; class Mammalia; order Primates; family Hominidae; genus Pan; species Pan troglodytes. Next base: position 84,288,058 of record NC_072416.2, on the reverse strand, counting down.
CAGGGCCTGGCGCCTCCAACATCTCTGTGCAATGAACAAATCATGGGCCTCACACTTGGCTGCAGCTTAGAGTCACTTGGGGAGTTTTAAAACTCCTGACGCCCCAGCGGGACAGGTACTAATTAACCACAGTCCCCGGGGCTGGCAGGTACTAATTAACCACAATCCCTGGGGCTGGCAGGTACCAATTAACCACAATCCCCGGGGCTGGGACCCAGGCGGCAGAGACAGCAGAGGTCTCAGGTGGCTTCTGTGTGCAAACAGGTTTGGGACAGCGGTTAATCTGGAACAGAGGTTCTCAGAGGGAGATCCCAGGATGAGCCGCCTCACTTGGGAACTTGGAAACACGGATTCTAGGGCCCCAGGCCAGACCCACTGAATCAGAAGCTCTGGGGTCAGGGCCTGGCAGTCTGTGTTTTAACAAGCACTCTGTGTAATTGTCACAGTGCCAGAGTTTGAGAAGAATTGATCTAGAAAGTTCTAAGAAGCAGAGCAAAACATATGCCTTTTCATTCTATGTTTAGCTATAAACCTTTGTCACATGTGTGCTATGAAACACGGCAAGGTGTTAGCAAAGAAAAATATGAACCCCCAAGAGATCATGACCCTATAATATGTTTTTCCCTAAAGGAAATTCTGGCAACCGGCCTCTAGAAGCACTGGCAGAGCTCTGGTTGAAATACTGCATTCCCCTGATGCTCAAGAACCCCACACTTCCTCACCGTTGTGTAAGGGACCCTGAAGAAGAGCAGCTGCTCAGTGAGGCTCCTGCAGGATCCCAGGGCTTCCCAGAGCCCCCAGGTTCATCATTCCATTGCAGGCTAGCTGGTGCTTCTCCCTCCTACACTGAGCTATCTCTTGTTCCTCACCCCTCCGCACCCCCACGCACTCCTCGCCCCGACACGCACTCACAGCGCACCAGGAAGCAGAGCGTATCGACAGCCATTTTTCTCCTGTCTGGGCTCTGCCATGTGGATGATAAAGGCAGTCCTGGCCTCTGCTGGAGACTCCATGGCTAATTAGATCCAGATGTGGCTTAATTAGTCCGTCGGCAGGAGGGCTGTCCGGCCTGGCCGGCACCTGAGCCCTTCCTGACGCAGTCCCAGGACCCTGCGGCTGGGGAGGGGCACGTGTCATGCCCTGTCCCCCCTCCCATCCATGGAGGAACCCATTGACTCAATGTGTCTTCTAAAGCCTCCCAAGGAGGCATGTCCCCAGGGGCCCTGCTCAGTTCTCTGGAAACCCTCAGGCAGGGTGGGTCTGCGCTGGGACCTCAGGGGCACATTCCCTTCTCCGGGGCTCCTTCTGGAGTGAAAGAGGCCGTATTTTCCTTAAAGCCTCCTGGATCAGTTGTTGTCAAGCTCATGGGCCATGAGAGGAGAGGGCTTATTCATACTCAGCTTGCCAAGCTCCACCCCCAGAGTCTGTGGTGCAGGGGGTCTGGGGTGAGCCCCGGAATCTGCATTTCTACCAAGTTCCGCAGTGACACTGATGCTGCCAGTCCAGCCTCGCTCTGGGAACCTCTGCTCTGGATGAGTGCAGGGTCCCAAGCTTGACAGCCCAGGAGAACCGTCTCAGAGGCTTCAGCGTTCTAAGGCCTTCCACCCTCCTCCCAGGAAATGAATACAGGGTGGACTTTGGGGGCCTCAGCAGCCATTTCCTCTCCTAAGTAGGGGAACAGCAGCACTGCAGACAGGGGTGGACCAAACTGTCAGGGGCTCCCATGATGCCCCAGGGCTTGCCACCATTTGGGTGGGCCTTATCCATCCCATTTTGCAGATGAGAAAACTGAAGCCCAAAAACCTCCAGAAGCCAGGTGCAGTGGCACACACCTGTAATCCCAGCACTTTAGGAGGCTGAGGCAAGAGGACCGCTTGAGCCCAGGAGGCTGAGGCTGCAGTGAGCTATGATCACACCCCTACACTCCAGCTTGGGCAGCAGAGCAAGACTCTGTCTCAAAATAAAAGCTCCAGAGATTCACTTGGGGTTACTCTTATTTAGGGACTGTCTGATCCCAAATTTATGCTGTTCCATCAAGTCCTGCATCCTCCACTGGACTCTGCAGCCTCCATTTGTCTCACCTTGCCCAGGTCTTGGAGACTGCTCTTCCCAGAAGTGGGGCCTGAGGCTGTGGCTGGGAAACCCAGGATGTAACCCGGCCCTGCCCCAGAGATGATCGCTTCTTATTCCCACAGAGTCCAAGACGGTGATCCTCGTGATCCAGGGGCCCTCATCCAACGGTGATGAGGACCCATGATCCTTCCAGCTGCTGGCTCTGCCTCTCCAACCGGGGACTTCAGAGCAATGCACGCACCTGCACCAGGCAGGCCAGGAGTCAACAGCAGGGAGGCAGCGAGAGGCTCTGCAGCGGCATCACTCCCACTCATGTTCCATCACACCCTGGCTTGTGGCCTCACCTGAGTACAGGGGCTGCTGGAAAATGTGCTCCAGCTGGGCCCAAGGAGGGGAAAGAGGCTTGTGAATGGCCAGCCAGTCACCACCACCTCTGAGACTGAACATAATGTGGCAGGGGGACTCCACTCCGAGGGATTTACCCAAAAGAAATGCAGACATTGCTGCAAAAGACACGTTCACAGAATGTTCACAACAGCCTTATTCCTAACCGCCCTCCAGCTGGAGGCAACCCAAACGTCCTCTACAGATGAATGGAGAAACAAAGGGTGGTGCATGCGAACAATGCAGCACTACTCGGCAACAACAATCAAAAAAAGGTAAATCGATGACTGATAGGAGCGGCAGCAAGGACAAACCTCGGAAACATCACCCTGGGCGAAAGAATCAGAAACAAATGGGCACATGCATGTGATCCCATGACGCGGCATTCCAAAGCCACCCTCAAGCGGCAGAAAGCAGATTGCGGGTGCCTGAGGCCAGGGTGGGGAGGGGGTTGCCTGCAAAGCGGAGGGAGGATGGAGATGCCTCAGGTCCCCCTTGGGTGACAGTTACATGGGTGTGTACATTCATCAAAGCTCAGCAAACTGTACGCCTCAAGTGGGGGCACTGTACTGGAGGTAAATTATTCCTCAATAAAGTTGGATTACAAAGTACACACACGTATGCAATTATGTATATGGGTAGATGCATATGCCTATGTACGTGTATATATGTATGCCTTTGTAGGTACATGGCTTCATGGATAACCACGTCCATATTTTAAACCCCACATCATGGGACGCTGTCTGGTGAACACCCTCATCTGTGGTAAATGCCGCATCTTACGCAGTTCTGGGGTGAGATAAAATGGATTTAAACTTTCTCAGATAGAGGTAGTCAGTGGAGTTTCTCAAAACTCAGCCAGAGCAGGAGCGGCGTCCCCATGCCCGTGCATCTCCTGAGCAGCTCTTTGTGACGTGGAATGGGGCTCACCAATGCCTTTTAGGGCCTGCTGACCCTAACACTGCTCCTTTCCACCGGCCGATCCTGTCCACCCCCTGCCTAGGCCTCCAACACAGGACACGGGCACCTCGGCTCCATCCTCCTCCATGTCCCAGGCCCTGCTCTCCCCTCCTCACCTTGGACCTCTTCTTTCCAAGTCCACCTTCTTCCCGACCCTTGAATTTGTCTCTATTATTTTCCCCTTAATCTTGACACCCACACTTGATATTTATTATCAGTTTCAACTTATCACAATAAATATACTCTTTTTTATCTGTTAGAAAAACAAATGTAACCCTGCCTTTTTGGGGACAAAAATTTCATTGCAGAAAAAAATGGCAAGCCGCCTCTAGAAGCACTGTCAGAGCTTCGATGAAAATGCTGCATTCCCTTAATGCTCAAATGAAACATAAAGCAAGAGAATACACTAAGTATAATGTTTCTAAGAGAATTCATTATCAGATCCATGCCACTAAAATTGTAGCAAGAAGGTATGTTTACATTGAATTACCTAATGTGTGTCTATGGTACAGCCAAAAGAGATGCATACACATCGATGGCTATTGTTGAAATGTGAATATAAACACATTTGCATACTTCTCTGTCTTTATAATCCTTCCACCTCTCTGCTGCTCACCTAATGAACAAGCCCTGACATACACTGCTCAGAGGCAGCTTAGCAATTCCATGTCTAAGATGCATCTTTTCTATCAATTATAACAAAAAGATGTTTACAAGTTGGCTAATTCACTAGCTCCACCCTTTTTTTTTTTTTTTTTTTTTTTTTTTTTGAGAAGGAGTCTCACTCTGTCGCCCAGGCTGCAGTGCAGTGGAGCGATCTTGGCTCACTGCCAGCTCTGCCTCCTGGGTTCACGCCATTCTCCTGCCTCAGCCTCCCCAGTAGCTGGGACTACAGGCGCCCGCCACCACGCCTGGCTAATTTTTTGTATTTTTAGTAGAGACGGGGTTTCACCGTGTTAGCCAGGATGGTCTTGATCTCCTGACCTCGTGATCCACCCACCTCAGCCTCCCAAAGTGTTGGGATTACAGGCGTGAGCCACCACGCCCGGCCCACTAGCTCCACTTTTTATCATACCTTGTCACCTTGAGGCATCTATAATGCTTAGATGTTGCAAAATAATGAACTTTGTCCATAATAAACACAGGCACTTTATTGAAAACACACACAAAGACTTGCAGTTTTCATTTAAAACCACCTTAGAGCCACGGAGAGGCTAGTAAGGAGCCCTTCCCTCCACCCTTCCTCTTCTCCCTCTTCCACCATCCCAGTGGCTAAGTGCAGGACTACATTCAGTTCCAAGAGGTGGATTAACAAAGGTCTCTCCCAGAAGACAGGCCTTCCTAAAAACTAACAAAAGGACATTTATAGGTTGGTCACAGTGGCTCATGTAATCCCAACACTTTGGGAGGCTGAGGTGGGTGGATCGCTTGAGGTCAGCAGTTGGAGGCCATCCTGGCCAACACAGAGAAACCCCGTCTCCATACGAATACAAAAATTAGCCAGGCGTGGTGGCACCTGCCTACAGTCTCAGCTACTTGGGAGGCTGAGGCAGGAGAATCGCTTGAACCCAGGAGGCGGAGTCTACAGTGAGCTGACATCATGCCACTACACTCCAGCCTGGGTGACAGAGCGAGACTCCATCTCAAAAAAAAACAAAAACAGACATTTATAAAGGGATTATTTTTACACACTTTGAGCATTAGGACTTGTTTATCTTTTAATACACAACAATGTTCACTAAAGTGCACGTACAGAACAATGGTGAGACCGTCTGAACTAGTCTAGCTCATGACACAGAACCCTTCTCTCTGCCTGCTTCCTCCTCCCCGCACCTGCCACCACCCAGGGCACAGCATACTCTCCTAAACATCAAGTTTAACAATGTCATTCCCAAATGCAACCACTCTTATGAAAATTTTTTTAAAAATGCATAAAGGGTGTACTTTAGCCCTCTGCTTTTAACATATATTGTGTACCTTTAAACATCTGGAAAGAGTGGGTGTTTCAAACAGGACTTAAGTTTTCTACTATCTACACAGCAGCATTGAATAAATGGTGCATATATACCACACAGGCTATGATTTGAAAGTGTCTTCTGAACAGGAACATTCTGGCCTAGAACACTTCGCCTTCCCAGCTCCATCAAACACAATGGACAGGTAGAAACATCCATAATGCTTAGAAGAGTTTTGTCTTTTGTTTGCTTGTTTTGTTTGTTTCTGAGACGGAGTCTTGCTCTGTCGCCAGGCTGGAGTGCAGTGGTGCAATCTCAGCTTACTGCAACGTCCGCTTCCCGTGTTCAAGCAATTTTCCTGCCTCAGCCTCCCGAGTAGCTGCAACTACAGCCACGCAACACCATGCCCAGCTAAGTTTTGTATTTTTAGTAGAGGCGGGGTTTCACCATGTTGGCCAGCATGGTCTCGATCTCTTGACCTCATGATCTGCCCACCTCAGCCTCCCAAAGTGCTGGGATTACATGCATGAGCCACTGTGCCTGGCCTAGAGGAGATTTTAACAATTTCACTTCCATAAGTGTTTTTAAGAACAGTCTTTCCTGTGAATTTCAACACAAAGTGCGCTCAGCATATGAGTTTACTAACTCTACGTTTATCACACCCTGGCAACCTCTTTAACATCAAGAAGGACCAGCTGTTGTAAATGAGGACTCGCTTGTCCTTTACGTGCACTATGTACCCAGCACGGTAAAAGAAGATGCACAGACAGGCAGGACAACACTCACTCATGCCTCCCATAAATGCAGTGGGGCAAAGCCCTTGCACTTTCTTCTCCTCCTCCCACCCCGAACCAGCGTGAAGAGAATCATGTGTACTGCTCAGAGAAGTGGTTTGATCGATTTTCAAAAGACAGTGTTTCATATGAATCTTAAAAAAAGGACATCTACAAATTGTGTTATTCACTACCTCTATTTTTAACGTACTTTGCGCACTTTTAAACATCTAGGAAGACAGGATGTTTCAAATAAGGACTTCAGTTTGTCCACTATTTACACAGTTGCATAAAGTGTCTTCTAAACAGGAACATTCTGGTCTAGAATCCTTCATTTCTTCCAACTCCTCTCCACCAAAAACCCAGTGGCTGCTGGCATGCGTGTCACTGAGAGCAGAATATCACACTGCCTGAGAGCTTACGATGTCCCAGGCACTCTTCCCAGGGCTTTATATATGACAGTACCTTTAATCTTTACAGCTGCTTTTTTTTTTTTTTTTTTTTTTAAGATGGAGTCTCACTCTGCCATCCAGGCTGGAGTGGCAGTGGCTGTATCTCGGCTCACTGCAACCTCTGCCTCCCGCTGGGTTCAAGCAATTCTTCTGCCTCAGCCTCCTGAGTAGCTGGGATTACAGGCGTGTGCCACCACACCCGACTAATTTTTGTATTTTTAGTAGAGACAGGGTTTCACCATGTTGGCCAGGATGATCTCAATCTCTTGACCTCATGATCTGCCCACCTCGGCCTCCCAAAGTGCTGGGATAACAGGCGTGAGCCACCACGCCCGGCCTATAACTGCCTTCTGAACTCCCATTTGCAGACGAGGAAACTGAGGCAGGGGGAAGTTAGGTAACTCGCCCAGGGTCACCAGCTAAGAGGTGGCAGGGCCGGGCCTCAGGGACAGGACAAAACCAACAGCCATTCCGCCACCATCCCCTAGGGATTATTCTACCCACGGCATCTCAATTTTCACCAAAACCTGTGACATAAATCCTATTATTATCCTCACGTAGCTGATGAGAAAGCTGTGACTCGTAGAAGTGAAGTGACTTGGCTGTGGTCACACTGCTAGTTAGAAGAGGAGATGAGATTTGAACTTGCTGACTCTGAAGCCCTGTCCATGTCCTTCAGTGTGACCTGCTCCTGCCCCTCCCCTCTCCCTCCCAGTGCCTCAGGACAGCTACTGCCCCAGCTATGGTGCCCAGGGCCCAGACCCTAACACCCACCCACTAGGCCAGCATCCTTCCTAAGCCCTCCTGGGCTTCCTACAGATTGGTGCCTGGAAATACCCACCACTGCCCACTTCATCTACAGAGCTCTTTGAGGGGGATGGCCAGGTTATACCATGTGATGGGGCCTGTCTTCACCTAGCAGGCAAAAATTCTAAGTCATGGGTAGCCAGAAACGTAGTCTGCCTGGCCAGAAGAGATGTGCAGGACCAATCACATGAATCTGGAATCTGGAATTGAGATCCCTGGAGACAGGTGAAAGTGGAATTGAGATCCCTGGAGACAGGTGAAAGACCCAGGATGTATAGGGTGATGCTTTGCCTGTTAGCCTCACCCTACTGGGTTCTAAGGACAGCTTGTCCTCGACTGTATGAACCTGCTTCTAGCAGGCACCACTCGGTCTCTCATGACACCACCCTTTGGCCAGAGATGACTGGACCAAGGGTGGAAACCTGACCTCCACTGGCCAATCATGAAGCACTGCCACCCTGGCCAGAACGGATGGGTTCAAGGCCGGGTCCCCAGCCATGCTGGGCCAATTAGAACCTTCCCCTGGGTTTTCTCTGAATGAAAAATGAGGGTGAGGCTCAATCCCTCTCTACCAGAGACAACTTTTACACACAGGTTGGGAATAGCTGGTGGCTGACTATCCTGCCACAAGGAGGAGGGCAGTCCACGGGGCCAGGACACTGATGTGGAAAGACCCAGAAGTGAGAGACATGGGGGCGGTGGCCTCCTGGTACTCAGCTCCAGCTGTTCCTCAAGGCACTCTTTGCCCTTCCCTTGCCTCCTGTAGTTTGATAGTTCAATCACATGAGAGCTCCCAGCATCCCTGCCACCAACACCTGACTAGTTCAGGGTGGTTGCGTTGGCCATTTGCAGGATGAAGCAGAAATCAGGAGCAAACAAAGGACATCACTCAGCCAAGAGGAGAGAACAGAACCAAGGTCCCAGGACCAGAGGGGCCACATGACCCCAAGAAAGAGACATCACTCCCACAGAGGCCCCAGCAGCTCCTGGTGAGTAATGAGCCCAGTTCCACCTCCATGGGGCCTGCCTGGCCTATAGTTTCTGCCTTTAGACTTTCATAAGCCTAATGGGCACTGTCATGAGCCTCCTCTTCTACTCTTCTATGAAGCTCCTGTGTGATCCCATGAGCCTCCTCTGCACGCCCATCAGCGTCCTCTGCTCTCCCATCAGCCTCCTCTGCTCTCCCATGAGCCTCCTCTGCCCTCCCATGAGCCTCCTCTGCCCTCCCATGAGCCTCCTCTGCCCCCTATGAGCCTCTTCTGCACTCCCATGAGCCTTCTCTGTGATCCCAATTTTTTTCTGTTTTGAGAGGAGGCAATAGAAAAGAAGAAGCCAAGTGAAGAGGCAAAGGCTACTTCCAGTGGCCTGTCTCATAAAAATGGTGCAGCAGCCCCAGCGAGGCCCAAGGTCTACCAGAAGTGTGTCATCCACCCAACAATGGGGGAACATCTGGGAAGGCCTCCTGCACAAGCGGGTGAGTCACATGGTTATCAAGAACTCATTGGACATGTGTAGGTGTGATTTATTCACATAAACCATGGAAGTGGAGCTAGCACGCAAAGGACACTGTTTCCCGGATGATTCTGGACACAGATCTGCCAAAGTCCCCATCTATTTTGGTCCTAGAAAGCGAAAGCTGGCTCATTGTGGAAGCACAGCTTAGAAGCTCCCAGGTGTTCTCAGGCAGCGGCAGCAGCCAGCCTTGAGAACAGTTTGGAACTCCTTGCACGCAGCCACCCCAGCAAGTCTTCTCTGAGGCTCGGTGTCAGCCTGAGGCCAGCTACAGAGCTCAGAGCTGATACCAGGTCCCAGCCTGGAGCCAGGGGAGCTGTGTCCTCAGCAGTAGCCACCATGATGTCCGAGCCTGCAGACAGCTTCGTGGAATCACAGCCTGCATTTGTTTCCCAGAGCTGCTGTAACAGAGCACCATGAACATTGTAGCTTAAAACAGCAATTTGTTCTTTTACATTTCTCGAGACCAAAAGCCTGGAATCCAGGTGTTGCCAGGACAGTACTCCCTCCAGAGGCTCTAGGGGAGGATCTTTCCTCGCCCCTTCCTTCTCGGTGGCTATTAGCATTACTTGACTTACGGCTGCATCTGCTTTGTGATCATGTGGCTTTCTCCTCTTCTCTGTCTTTTCCTCTTTGTGCCTCTTGTAGGGACACTTGTCACTGGGTTTAGGGCCCACCTAGGTAATATGGAATCAGCACCGGTCTTAAGATCATTAACTTAATTATATCTTTTGTCATGTAAGGTAGTAGACACTCCTTTGTCATGGAAGGCAATACTCATGGGCTCCAGAGTTTAGGATGTGGTCATATCCTTGGGGGCTTAGGTGGCACCATTCAACCGTACTACACAGCCTTAGAGGTTTTTTTTTAAAAAAAAACTGGGCAAGACCTTAGAGAGGGCTTCCTCCACGTCCTTCCCATTTACAAATTGGAAACTGGAATGCAAAACAGTGATTTCTAAAATAAGTTGCTACACAAAATTAGAATGTACATAAAATAGAGGGCTGGGACAAGCACCCAAATTAGAGCATCTCTGAGAGGAAGAGAGCAACAAGAACAGCAACAGTACTAGTAGTCATGGTAGTAGTAGTAATGGTGGCAGCAGTACTAGTAATGGTAGTAGTAGTAGTAACAGTGGTAGTAGTAGTCATGGTAGTAGTAGTAATGGTAATAGTAGCAGTAGTAATAATGGTAATAGTAGCAGTAGTAGTAATGGTGGTAGTAGCAGTAGTAGTAATGGTAGTAGTAGTAGTAATGGTAGTGGTAGCAGTAATAGTAACAGTGGTAGTAACAGTCGTAGTAGTAGTAGTAATGGTAATAGCAGCAGTAGTAATTGTGGTAGTAGTAGTAGTAATGGGAGTAGCAGCAGTAACAGTAGTAGTAGTAATGGTAGTAGTAGCAGTAGTAGTAATGGTGGTTGTAGTCGTAATGGGAGTAGCAGCAGTAACAGTAGTAGTAGTAATGGTAGTAGTAGCAGTAGTAGTAATGGTGGTAGTAGTAGTAATGGTAGTAGTAGCAGTAGTAGTAATGGTGATAGTAGTAGTAGTAATGGTAGTAGTAGCAGTAGTAGTAACAGTCATAGTAACAGTCGTAGTAGTAGTAGTAATGGTAATAGCACCAGTAGTAATTGTGGTAGTAGTAGTAATGGTGGTAGTAGCAGTAACAGTAGTAGTAGTAATGGTAGAAGTAGCAGTAGTAGTAATGGTGGTAGTAGTAGTAATGGGAGTAGCAGCAGTAACAGTAGTAGTAATGGTAGTAGTAGCAGTCATAGTAATGGTGGTAGTAGTAGTAGTAATGGTAGTAGCAATAGTAGTAACAGTGGTAGTAGTAGTAGTAATGGTAATAGTAGCAGTAGTAGTAATGGTTGTAGTAGTAGTAGTAATGCGAGTAGCAGCAGTAACAGTAGTAGTAGTAGTAGTAATGGTAGTAGTAACAATTCCTCCAGTATTTATTCAGCATTTTTTATGTGCCAGGCACTATACTAAGTACTGGGGACACATTAGTAGACAAAAAGTCTCCACCTTCATGGAATTAACTTTCCAGCTGGAGGAAAACAGACACTCGATGAAACTCACTGTATGTTAGATAGACAAGCGTTACGAAGAAAAAAAAATCAGGGAGGGAGGATAAGACTTGTCAGAAGAGGGATGCTGATAGTGTTTAGAGACAGTGGCCAGGGAAGACCTCACGGACAGAAACCCTGAAGGAAGGGAGGGAGGAGCGCTCAGATCGCTGAGCACAGCATTTAAGGCAGAGGGAACACAGCATGCACAGCCCCGGCAGACGTGTGCCCGGCACGTGGGTGGGTCAGCCAGGCCCGTGCTGGAGCGGTGAGGAGGCAGTGAGAGATGGAGAGACAGGGTCTCTGCCGTCCCAGGCAAGGGCAGGCAGGAGACAGTTTCGCAAGGACCTGGAAGCCGTGGTAAGCTTGTCACCTTTACTTCAGATGAGCTGGGAACCCCTGGGAGGGTAGAATTGATGTGTTGTGAGCACCCTGGCTGATGTTGGGGGGGGGGGGACTGTGGGGACAAACACACAGAGGGAGCCCAGTTAGCAGGATTCCAGTGAGGAATTGGTGCCCCACAAGAGGTGCTCCACAAGAGGTCACCAGGGAATTGGGAGAGGAAATTGGATTCTGGGTATATTGTGAAGGCAGAGCCGATAGGATCTGCAACAGACTGAACGTGGCCTGAGAAAGGAAAGATAGAAGGTAGACCTCAGGGTGTTTGGCCTGAGCAACTGGAAGGAGAATAATCAGTTATTCTTTCTTTGATATCCAGCTGGGAACAAAACAGTAAAGGCCCTGGCTGGACTGTACAGCCCAGTATGGGGGGAACTCTTTAAAAACATTAGTGCAGATATGAAAAATGCATATAAATGATAAAAGTGCTGTGCAAGACAAAAGGAAAACGTGCACCCCATAAAAGTGCTTGCTCGAGGTGGGCAGGGGCACCTCGCCATTCTCTGCTGTGTCCCTAGTATCTAGGAAGCACCCAGTAACAGAGCAGCCGGTGCAAAAGAACCATTTGTTAGAACACAAATGAAAATGGACAAGGCAGGTCACAGTTACTGAACTCTTAGTGTGTGGCAGGCACTGTGCAAAGTACTTTCATGTGTGACGTCTCAGATGATCTTCACAACAACCTTTGAGGTAAGTCCTGGCGGTACCCATATCTCATTGATCAGAAAATGGAGTCCCAGAGAGGCTAAAAACTTACTCAAGGTCAACAAGCAGGTAAGAAGCAAAGATGGGATTTGAACCCAGGCAATCTGGCTACAGAGACCTTGCTCTTCACAGTCACAGAATTCTGCCTCCAGTTAACCTTGCTGATCCAGCTGAGGGTCCACTCAATCATCCTCCAGCCAGCCAGCCCTCTACCTACACATTCATCCACTCATCCATCCACCCATCCGCCAAGCCATTCAAACCACCATCCGCTCACCCAACCATCCACCATCCACCAAACAGCACTTATTAAACACCAGCTGTGTGCCAGGCAATGGAGATAGAATAATGAGCAGACCACACAGGCTCCTCACGCTCCTGGCGGTTCCAGTCTGGAAGAGGGGCTGACAGGAAAGTGGAAGCTTGCAGGGTGAGTGGGTGAGCCATGGAGTAAACAGAGACACATCTGTTAGCCAGTGGAATTGTCTCCACCTGGAATGAACAGTCCTTGCATGTGGAAGCCAGAGCCTGCCCTGGAGTAGCTGAGAGCCCACTCAAAAGTTCTGCTGTGGGCCAGGCACAGTGGCTCATGCCTGTAATCCCAGCACTTTGGGAGGCCGAGGTGGGAGGATCACGAGGTCAAGATATCGAGACCATCCTGGCTAACACAGTGAAACCCCATCTCTACTAAAAATACAAAAAAATTAGCCGGGCTTGGTGGCGGGCACCTGTAGTCCCAGCTACCGGGGAGGCTGAGGCAGGAGAATGGCATTAACCCAGGAGGCGGAGCTTGCAGTGAGCCAAGATCGCGCCACCGCACTCCAGCCTGGGCAAAAGAGCGAGATTCCGTCCCAAAAAAAAAAAAAAAAAAAGTTCTGCTGTGACATGGCTGACCCAGGAGGAAAATTGTGAAATTGTGCAGCTTGTTCACAAAGTCTCTCTATTTGGAAACTTCCAGCACCCACACTGGGGTCTATCACGCTATCCTCTGAATGCCAGAGCCTCCCACTCATGCTTCCTGAGCTCCAGAATGTTCTCTCCCTCATAGCCTGCTTGTCCTCTGCCTGAGAATCTCGAGTCCCTGCCTGTGCTAAAGGACACACTGGGTGCTAATAACTTGATCAGATAACTCTAGGCCCTGTTAATATGCGAATGAAATCATCTTGTTAGGGGAGCAGGAGGATAAAAGGCTCTATTCTGAAGAAGCATTTGAAGGAGGTGTATCCAATGGTGGCATTGCCGGTACTGTGCTGGACAGCCTTTGCTTGACCACCAATCTTCATTCCTCCTGTTTCTGGGGTTAGACTCTCAATTTCCTTTTGGAAACTATCCCTATACCATTCTCAGTCCACAAGATTCAGGTGGCTGATGACAACACCTCCCAGTTTCAGGGGTGAACACGGGACCTAGGCCCAGACAAAAAAGTCACATTGATTGGCTCAGAGATGGCACATGACCAAGCCAGTAAGAGTCAATCCCAGGACATTCCTGGAACAACGGATAATGAACAGGCTCTTCACACTGGCATTACTAAACTGATAGTGTGGAAGTCGAGTTGCCAGAGGCAAGCCCTTGGAGAAAAACTCCCTGAAAATGAAACCAACCTACAGCAAAATGGAACCAAGGGAAGGGAGAGGGCAGATTTTTACAACAGGATCTGAGCACCTGGATCCCACCATGCCTGAACTCCAAGGATGGGGTCCTTGTATTATATATTTTTCCATAGACGTAAAGTCATTCTGTCACTTAAAACTGAATGAATCCTGACTAGTATGATGTCAGAGGAGTCAGACAGGACCACATATAGGGCTATTCCTGTAGGGACACTTCCTCCAAGAAGGTTCCCTGACTCCATCTTCTCCTCTCTCAGGTAGATGTAAAGCCTCTCCCTGCCCTGTCAAGTGCCCCTGAGCTTCTCTAAACCTTTACTGGGTACTTCAGACTTAGGTATTATCAGGGGGTCACCTCCTCTGATAGAGTGTGAACTTCTGGGGGATAGAGAAAGAATGGAGGAGTCTGGAGAGATGTGCCCCTGAGAAGGGCACTTCCTGCTCTCAGGCTCTGTTTCCTCACCTGTTAAGGGTGGCCAAAAATATCAGCAATAAAAGCACCGTACAGTGTCACTGGAGGACTCAGTGGCTGCTGCAGGGAGCCCTGCAGAGTTCGCCTGCAGCCCTGAACATGCAATAGGTGAAAAGAAGGAGGGCTAGGCCCTAGGAAGTAACCCCACAGTGATTCAATAATTATCTTTATACTTCAAAACCATAGGGCCCCTCACTTTTTCAATAAAGCCGTTAGCTTGTTATTATATTTTGAAATAAGTGAAATTAGGCAATGTACTGTACATAGGTCAGCTTCCCCTCCCAATGTCAAGAGAAGAAAGAAAGACAGAGAGAGAAGTCAGGAAGGATATAACCAAAGTGTCAACGGTGAATTAATTATTTCTGGATGGTGGGATTTCAGATTACTTTAATCCTTTTTGTTTAGCATTTTATCAATTTCATATCATGATGATACATTCCTTTTCTAATCACATCAAAATTAATTTTATTTTAGAGGAAAGAATGAATTGAAAACAGAAATAACTTGGACTTCAAAGTTGGCAGGAGAGAATGAGTTGGCCACTGACATAATAGAAGCAAGGTGGAGGGGATTTTCCAGGGGAGGAACACTAACTTGCTGGTGTTATTGTTGTTGTTGGGAATTTCAGTCCATTGAACTTTATCTAAAATGGCAGTGAACGTGGGTTTTTGGTTTGAGTTGTTTTGTTTTGTTTTGTTTTGGCTAAGTCTGTAAAGAAAGTAGGCTGCTAAAGCCCAGTGCAGCTTGGAAAACAGAAATAGACAAGGTGCCTGAACTAAGAATATCAGAGTTTTCAAATGATAGAGGCTGCTGATGTAGATTGCAGATGCTGAGCCTGAAGAAACAAAGCTCTCCACACCCATCCTCATGCAGACATCACTAATTGATTGCTGCATTCCTTCCAGTGAGCCCAGGCAAATCTTCATGATGTTTCTCAAGGAGCCACTCCCACCAATGGAGTCAGCATTGAGTTCGCATGCAGGATGAGACCCTAAGCCTCAGGGAGAGCACCAGACTTGAGCAGCAAGTGCTCAGCTGAGGTGCGGTGAGAACATCAGAGCAAGTAGATGTGTTTCATGCACCAGTGCAGACGGTCTCGGGTTCAAGCCTGCATTGAATTACCTTAGAGTTTGTACACAGATTGCTGGGCCCACACCAAAGTTACTGATTTTGCAGTCCTGGGATTGGGCCTGAGAATCTGCACTTCCAACAAGCTCCCAAGGGATGTAGATCCTGCTGGTCTGGGACCTCACTTTGAGAATCAATAGATTAGAGTAACAAGATCAAGAATTAGTAACAAGACTTTGCGATTGAGGTTAATTAGAGACCAGTGATTCTCATCATTAACTTTGCATTCATATCACCCAGGGAATCTACAAAATAAACTGATCTGACTCTCCACCAACCCACCCTGAGATTCAACTTTAGTTGGTTTGTTATGGGGTCACATATTTTTAAAAATCTTCCCAAGTAATTCAAATATGCAACTAGAGTTGAAAGCCACTGCTATAGACCATTGCAAAGTATTAGATTTCTATTTCCCTTACCCCTTGCTCCTTCTGTTTTTGGTATAAATTAGTTATAATTGTTCATGGCTATGACTTCAGCTCCTAAGACAGAGCTTGGTCATGGGCATTTAGTAATTACTGGCTGAATGACTCATTTCCATGATGAACGATACAGGAGTCCTAATATGGATTTAACAGGAATTACAGAATCTAATAGGGACTACTAAACATAAAGTTTGAAGAAGGAATAAATAAATAAATAGTTGAGTAAATCTGCAACATGCTGTTTGGTGCAAGAACAGTGTGGATAATTCAGCCATGTTGAACCTCTAATATGTTGTAAAAGGAAAAAGGAAGCAGAGAGATAAAGGAAGGAAGGGAGGAGAGGGGAAGGAAGGAAGGAAAGAGAGGAAGGAAGGAAGGAACGGGAAGGAAGGAAGAAAGGAGAGGACCCCTAATATGTTGTAAAAGGAAAAAGGAAGGGGAGAGAGAAAAGGAGGATGGAAAAAAGGAGAGGGAGAGGAAGGAAGGAAGGAAGGAAGGAGGAAAAGAAAGAGGGAGGGAGGAAAAAAGGAAGAAAAAGAGGAAGAGAGGGAGGGAGGGAGGAAGGAAGGAAGGACCCAGAGCATCTCCAGCTGAACTTTAAAGTTGATGTCATAGAGCTATGTGCTGATCCCCCAGCTGAAATGCCCTCCCCATCTCTGCAACATCCATCTCGACAAAACGAACTCATCCTCCTGCCTTCTCTTCCTCAGTGTAGCTGCCTCTTTCCCTAGCCCTGTGCCCAGCCCTGCGATGTCCCCACTCCCATCTCTCCCTGTCTAGTCCTCGCCGCCAGGTCATGTCATGGGTATCACTTTCAGCCTCTCACAGATGGGGAAAATGAAGTTCCCCAAGGCGCAACTTGGCAAAGCTAGGATTTGAACGCGTGCTGGTTTGATGCCAAAGCCCAAGCTCTTTCCAAAAACCCAAGCCAAAGGGAGTGCTGCCTCCACACAGGGCCAGAATTCTGGAAACCCAAGCCCTTGGTCTGAGAATGGAACTTGTGTCAAGGGCCCCAGCTGTGACATCATTGTCCCTGGCTCCTGGGGGAAATGGATCGGGGGCCCCAGCCGTGACGTCATTGTTCCTGGCTCCTGGGGGAAATGGGTCGGGGGCCCCAGCCGTGACGTCATTGTTCCTGGCTCCTGGGGGAAATGGGTCGGGGGCCCCAGTTGTGACGTCATTGTTCCTGGCTCCTGGGGGAAATGGATCGGGGGCCCCAGCCGTGACGTCATTGTTCCTGGCTCCTGGGGGAAATGGATCGGGGGCCTGAGCTTTGGGCAGCGTGGATGGGAACCTGCTGTCGGCTCTATGCGGACTTAGCCACAACCCCAGGCCTCCCTGTGATGTTTTGATGACCCCCCTGGGATCCAGAGTGCTGAGGCTGCTGGATGTGGAACTCTGCACCGGGAGAGATGAGCCCTGTGTGTGCTGCTTCCTGGCCTCACCCTGTAGGTTACCTGTGGTCCGGGACTATTGTGGGAACCCAAATCCAAGGAGCTGGAGGACAGGGTCAAGAACCCCTGGGAGTGTACCCCAGCCCCAGCCCGAGGAGGCAGGACTAGGGGGCTGGAAGTGCCCCAGTCTAGCCTGAGGCCACACATGATTGCAGGGCTATTTTTTAAAAGATACCAATCTTCACACAGGGGCCTGGGCATAGCAGGCCCCCCCTCCCATGGGGCGTTTCTGCAGCGGAGGAGAAGGGGGCTGCTCCTTCCCAATCAGTTCCTGGGATTGAGTCGTCTTTCTCTAAATAAGTAAATTAGCTCTAATACCCTTATTTGCTATCAACCTTAGAAACCTAATGCAAACCAGATGGGCCCCGCTTCCCGAACCCCCCACGCTGTATGGCCCAGCCTCCCCGGGCCTGCCTGTGGCTAACTGGCTTCCTCAGCCCCGCGCTCCTCCCTCCCACTCCCATGTAAACAGTCCCTCAGTAACGAAGGGGCCTTTGGATTGCTTCCCATGCAACAGGCTTCCTGGGCAACTCCCAGGCCTTCTCAGGAGGCCCACACTCAGGAGCTAAACAGGGATGGCTCATTTCCAGGGTCAGGCCCAGTGCCACCCTTTTTCTGTTTCCCTATCCCATAATTTAGTATCTTATAATTAAAAAGCCCTTATAATTTTTCTTCTTTATTATCAAAAGTGATGTTTCTGTTTCAGAAACTTTACAAAAGACAGAGATATAAAAAGAAGAAAACGTAAAATCACCTATAGTCTTCCCACAGAGACAGTAAATATGCTGGGCCTCCCAAACTTTGATCTGGAGCAGAGGTTAGCCAACTTTTTCTCTAAAAGGCCAGGTAGTAAGCGTTGTGGACTTTGTGAGCAGTCTCTTGGAACTGCTGAATTCTGCTGTTGTAGTTCAAAAACAGCTATAGACACTATGTCAACAAATGGATGTAACTGTGTACCAATAAAATTTTATTGACAAGAAAATGGGCATTGGCCATGTTTGTTTCATGAGCTATCATTTCCTGACTTCTAGTCGAGAGCAGGGCTGTGCAGGAGAAACAAAGTCTGCTCAGGTGCGGTGGTTCATGTCTAATCCCATCACTGTCGGAGGCTGAGTCTGGCAGATGGCTTGAGTCCAGGAGTTTGAGACCAGCCTGGGCGATATAGCAAAACTCCATTGCTACTAAAAATACAAAAACTTAGCCAAGCATGGTGGCGCGCACCTGTAGTCCTAGCTACTTGGAGGCCAAAGTGGGAGGATCACCTGAGCCTGACAGGTGAAGGCTGCAGTGAGTGGCGAGTGTGCCACTGCACTCCAGCCTGGGTGACAGTGTGAGACCTCATCTCAAAAAAAAGTCCGAGCCACCTACGTAATTTAAAATTTTCTACTGATCACTTTTAAAAAGTAAAACAAAACAGGTGGGATTAATTTTCAGAATATATTTTATTTAATCCTATATATAAATATGATTTCAATATGAAATTGAGGATATAAAGATTATGATGGGTATTAAAAATAATTTTTGTACCAAGTCTTTGAAATCTAGACCTCCGTGTGCACTGACGACACATCTCAGTTCGGATGAGCCACACTTGAGACGCGCAGAAGCCGCCTGTGGCCGAGCTGCTGAGCTGGAGGCTTGGACCTGCACCCACTTCACCTCCCACTCCTTTTACAAGACGGCATCTTCCACTCGCTACACATATGGCTGTGAACAATTATTTAACCTCTCTATGTTCCCATTTTCTCTTCTGTGAAGTAAAGGCCACAATATAGGGGTCCCCAACTCCTGGGCCACAGACCCCTGGGACCAGTAGGTGGCCTGTTAGGAACCAGGCCACACAGCAAAAGGTGAGCTGCAGGCCATCGAGTGAAGCTTCATCTGTATTTGCAGCCACTCCGCATGGCTTGCCCGCCTCGCCACCTGAGCTCCGCCTCCTGTCAGATCAGATGCAGCATGAGATTCTCACAGGAGCTCCAGCCCTATTGTGAACCGCACATGCGAGGGATCTAGGTTGCACGCTCCGTATGAGAATCTAAATACCTGATGATCTGTCACTGTCTCCCATCACCCCCAGATAGGACCTTCTAGTTGCAGGAAAACAAGCTCAGGTCTCCCACTGCTTCTACATTATGGTGAGTTGTATAATTATTTCATTACATATTACAATGTAATAATAATGGAAATAAAGTGCAAAATAAATGTAATGTGTTTAAATCATCCCAACAGCATCCCCACTGCCCCCGTCCATGGAAAAGTTGTCTTCCAGGAAACTGGTCCCCTGTGCCAAAAAGGTTGGGGACTGCCTGTTGTCATACATCTCATAATGTTGGTGAGGAAGATGATGAAATGTCACTAGCCTAAGATCTGGCAAACAAAAGATGCTCAATAAGTGTAAACTCTCAGGCTTGCTGCAAAGCCACAGGAAAACATGGTTCTTGTTAGCATTCCTATCCTCCCCTCACCCAGACTGCAACGGCCTTTAGAGATCAATGATCCCACCCAACTCTCAATGTACAGATGAACCAGCCTGAGGCCCAGAGAGGTTAAGTGACTTACCCAAAGCCACTCAGCCAGAAAGACCTAGAAGCCAAAAGTAATCATGCATACATTTAAATACCTTTAAAACTGTCATTATTTTGTCCATTAAAAATTCAGTGAGCTTAAAAATCAATGAATATAACTTATCACATTAATAGATTAAATAAGAAAAACCATATGATTATCTCAGTTAAATATGGAAAAAGCACATCAGTAGATATGACAAAATTCAACATCCCCTGATGGCTAACAAACCTCTCACAAAAGTAGGAATACAAGGACATTGCTTAGCTTAATAAAGAGACACCTACAAAAACCTATGATTAGCATCAGACTTAATGCTTAGAGACTGAATGCTACTCCCTTAAGACTGGAGAAGGCCGAGGAGTCCTCTCCACCTTCTATTCAGCATAATACTGGAAGTCCTAGCCAGTGCAAAAAGACAAGTAAAAAAATAAAGGGCATACAAATTGAAAAGGAAGAAATAAGACTATCTTTATTTGCTGTTGACATGATTATCTATTTAGGAAAGAATCATTTTTAAAACTCCTAGAATAAATAAATGAGCTTAGCAAGGTCATACGATACGTTATCAAAATACAACAGTCAATTGTATATCTATACTAGCAATGAACAGTTAGGATTTGAAATTACAAAAATAATACCATTTATAATACTCCCCCTCCCCTGTAAACAAGAAATACTTAGGCATAAATATAACAAAATATGATAGTGCTTGTATGCTAAAAACTAAAAAACACTAATGAAATAAATAAAAGATATAAATGCATGAAGAGATTACTGTGTCCATGGGCTGGAAGACTAAATACTGTTAAAATGTTGTCTTTCTAATTTTATCTACAGATTCATTTCAATTTCAATCCAAATCTCGGTATGCTTTTTTTTATAGATTTAGACAAATTGACTATAAAGTTAATATGGAAGGCAAAGGAACTAGAATGGCCAAAACAATTTTGATACAGAAAAAAGTTGAACGATGCATATTCCCAGCTTCAAGACTTACTATAAAGCTACAGTAATCAAAACAGTATGGTATTGGTAAAAGGACACACATAGAGGTCAATAAAGAAGAACAGAAAGCCCAGAAATTGACCCCCACCAATATGAGCAACTGAATTTTGGGAAAGTTGCAAAGGCAAATAATGGAGAAAGAATCATCCTTTCAACAAATGGCACTGGAACAATTGCACATCCATATGCAAAAAAATAAATAAAACTTGACACATACCCCACATCTTACCCCAAAAATAACGCAAAATGGATGATTAACCTAAATGTAAGATGTAAAACTATAAAATTTCTAGAAAAAATATATGATAAAATCGACATCGTCTCATATTTGATGATGAGTTTTTAGATATGGCACCAAGAGCACAATCCTTATGGAACAAAATTGAGAGGTTATACTTTGTCAAATCCAGAACATTAACTTTGTGAAATATACTGTTAAGAGAATCAAAAGACAAGGAACAGACTTGGAGAAAATATTTTCAAATCACATAGCCATTAAAGGGACTTGTATCCAGAATATATAAAGAACGCTTAAAATTCAACAATAAGAAATCAAACAGACCGATTTTAAAAATGATCCCAAGATCTAAACAGATACTTCACCAAGGAGCATACATGGGTGGCAAATAAGCACACGAAAAGATTTTCAAGGCCATTTGCCATTTGGGAAATGCAAACTAAAACCACAATGAGATATCACTGTGTCCTTATTAGAATGGCTAAAATACAAAACACTGGCAGGAATTCTCATTCCTTGCTGGCGGCACAAAACGGCACAGTCAGCTTTAATGATGGCCTCCGAGTTTCGGGGACCGCAAACTCCACCTGGTGGATATCCCCTGAGTCTCAGGCTACCTCCCCACCACAGCCCAAAGGATGCAAATCGTGCTTCAGCTCGGACCTGTTTTCTTTCTCTTTATAGAGTCCTGTTATCTGTACAGCTTCCTCTGAATTTATGTCTTTAAAAAATTTTTATAACCAACTTATCCTATGTCTCCCGACTCATCCTTAAACTTCCCAGCCCAAATACCCATCTGACTTATCCGTTGCACACACAGATTTCAAAGGTCCCCTTGGCACAGACTTCTCAGAACCAGTGATGCGCTAAAAGACGTAACGCCCCAGCAGGGAGCTAGGCATCAAGCGTGCAGTGTGCAAAAACATGTTTGACTGCAGGCTAGGTTTTTTTTTTTTCCCACAAATACTTTCATGGGACTGGGTTGTACAGGACTCTAATTTGGGAAATCCTGGACTAATAGTTTGAAAGACGCTTCTTCTCTGGCTTGAACAACTTCAGATAAAGTGACCTGTACAGGTCTCCCAGCAAAGTCCACCCAGGGAGGTGGCGGAGTGGCTGTGTGGCCCCAGGTCAAGACAGGAACATGAAGCAGGGATGGGATCCATCTAGGCTCTGCCCACTTCTTCTGGTCTGACCTAGGGCTGGGATTGGGGGAGGCATCTACCAGGCAGTGGAGCAGGGATGGGGACCCATCTAGGATCTGCCCACCTCTTCTGCTCTGACCTAGGTTGGCACGGGGGGAGCCATCCCTGGGGGCAGTGGAGCAGGATGGGGATCCATCTAGAATTTGCTCACCTCTTCTGGTCCGACCTAGGGCTGGGATTGGGAGAGGCATCCCTGGGGCAGTGGAGCAGGGATGGGGACCCTTCTAGGATGTGCTCACCTCTTCAGGTCTGACCTAGGGCTGGGACTCGGGGAGGCAGAGGCAGCACTGAGGAGTTATGGCAACCATGTCACCCAGTCTTCCCTGAGACTCCTACCCGCTTCTCTATCCATCCCTTGCCTGCTGGCTGCCAGTGAATACCCCTCCCAGGAGGTATGTGCATGCCACTCAGTGACTCCTGGACATGCAGAGGCCACCAGGAACGAAGCTGGGCTGAGGAGTGGTGGGAGGCACTGGGAGGTGGACAGAGCCTCCTTAGACACTGAACAGGCTTTGCAAAACTTCTTAAGAGCCAGACCCAGGAGCTGTGAGGCCTGGGTGGAGGTATGTGTGGAGAAGGCTACATTCCTAAGTCAAGCCCCTGGCCCTGCCACCTAGGCCCCAAGCCAGGACCAAGGTATCTCTTCATCCTCTCTTCTTAGTGAAGTCAGACGTGGAGCAGGGACCTACCTATCCCCAGCTTCTCGACACTTCCCAGGGTTAGAGCAAACTTACAAATATCAAAAGCAGAATGCAGGTTTCTTTCAGCATGGCTAGGCACACACATAGTCCCACACACATGTGCCTACATGCATGCATGTGCACACACAAGCACCGGCCTGTACACACACACAAGCATGCAAGTGCACACAGGCAAACACATCCACACACATGCACCTATGCGCACATGCATACACACATAGACACACAGAAGCATGCATACACATCCATGCACATAGGAACACACACGTATACATGTAAACATGCACACAGCCACTCACAAACATGTACACACAGGCATGAACATACATGCATATGCACGTGCAAGCACACAGCCTTCCCTGGAGGGTGGGAGGCCAGACACTCGTTCTGTGCCACCTTCTCCCAGCACCTGTGTCCAGGTGAAATGGAGCACTGAGAAGTGGACAAGCCTGGGCCATAGAAGGGGTGGATTTGGAACCAAATCCTCTCCCCGCGGCTCAGCTGTGTGGCCCAAGCCTGGCAGGAAGGTGATCCACACGAGGACACGGCATCATCTGCCTCATCTACCACCGTCTCCCTTGCACCAAGGACAAGGCCTGGGACTCAGAAAGTATGTGTCCAGTGAATGAGTGAGTGAGTAAATTAATGAAGACGCTTCCCCTTTCTGAGCCTCTACTTTCTCATCCATGAATGGAGGCTTCAGAGCTACCTCCCAAGGCTGCCAAGTGGAGGGGTAAGGCATAGAAGCTCTGAGCACAGCACTGGACACACAATGGGCTCAGCAGGAAGAAATGCGCTGTCCCGCTGCCACGCTCCCAGCAGCCAGAGGGAAGGTGATAACAAGGATATCATCGTAAGAGCAGGAACAGTACTGGGAACAGGGCTGAGACGCCGAGGACCTTCTAGGACTGTGCAAAGGGCTTCCGCACAGATGTCCCCACTGAGTGCTCCAGCGGCCTCTTAGATGGGTGCAGGTATCAGCCTCATTTTTCAGGTGAGAAAACTGAGGCCTAGAGAAGTTAAGAGACTTTGTTCAAGACCACAGGTGAGTATACGGGAGCCAGGATTCTGACCCAGGCAGCTGGGTTCCCCAACCCACCCGGGTTGGAGCTTCTCTGCCCCTGTGGGGACCTGCCTCATGCCTGGAAGGAGCACCCCAGCCCTGCAGGGAGTGTGCAGCCACCCTGGATCCCTCTTTCCCAGTGCTGCCCAATCCAGCAGCCCCCAGGCCAGGCCACTACATCCTGGACACACTCAGGGCCCCTCCCATACATGGCTGCACTCCCAGGCTTGGGTGCTGCCCAGCCTTGAGCACCCCACCTCCTGATGCCAGAACCCTGGAGCTCAGAACTTGGCCTCCTGGCCAGGTGCAGCTGCAGCTGCCAAGACTCAGTCCAGGAGAGCCTGAGGGGCCAGGCACCCAGGAAGATGGCCTGGTGCAGGCCTTTTTGGGAAAGTGAGTCCAAGCCGGTCTTCCAGGGAAGGGGCCAGAGGCCTCACTACGGACAGCATTTCTGGACTCCAGTCTCTCCAGGGCCCAGTGAGAGGTGGGGACAGTGGACAGGCTTGTATGGGAGGTGGCGGTCCACGCTGCAGCCAGATTTGTGTTCATTTCCCTTCTGCAAGCACCCCGCGCTGTGTTTGTTCCAAGACCTCGGTGCTTTCCTGTGTTCCTGGCAGCCTCTTGTGCCCTAGTTAGGTGGGCCCACCCGCAGCTGTGGCCTCACCCGGGACCCAGGCCTGCCTCCCAAGTCACAGGCACCCAAAGGAGCCCCATTGTCCTCAGTCTGCCAGGATCCCCAGTAGCGCCCCCTGCAGGCCTGCCCAGAAGAGAGCCAGGAAGCGACCACTCACTGCCCTCCAGGTAAAAAGGCCATCAGATCTATTCCAGACATGCACCTCCATTTGGGGAGAGGAGAGAGGGGTTGGGGGACGGAGTTCATGAGCCTAGATGGAATTTTTCAGACAGGGAGCCAAGTTGAAAGTGAGCAAAACAGTTCTCAGTGTCCCTAACTGTAAAATAGGGCTGAAGCTAGAACTCAGCTTGAAAGGTGACCATGAGGACCTATCAGGCAATAAATGCACGGCTCTTAAAAAAAAAAAAACAGGGCACAGAGTTAGGGTGAGGGCTAGGAGCAGGGGTAGCTTATACAATAATGAATATTGTAACCACAGCCACAATCACCATCTCAATAAACCCATGTGGTGCGGACACAGCCCTGGTTCATCTTCACGTGCCTCTCAAAAACCATCCACAGTTTTCCTGGGTCCTTCCACAGCCTCTTCCTCATCCTGTGACTGCTTCTTAACTGTTGCATAATTTTGCTGTTTGGAGGGGGAGGAATTCGGGAAAACCTCAGGCCTTCCCACCTCTGGCGTCTGTCCTGTGCCGAGGCCGGGAAGGACGCCTGGGGAGATGCAGGCTCAGATGGACTCAACAGTTTGCCGCTGTGTGACCTTGGGCAATTGCTTCAATGCCCCCAGACCCGGTTTCCTCCTCTCCACATAGAGGATGGGGGTTGTTGCAAGGATTGAGATTTGGGGCACTGAGTACTTAGCCTGGGGAGTGAGTGGAATGGTGGCCCCCGATAAGAGATGTCCACACACCAAGCCCTGAGGCCTGCGCATGGGAGCCCACTTGGAAAAGCAGTTTTTGCAGATGGGATTAAGTTAGGGATCTGTAGATGAGAGTGTCCTCAATGAGGTTGGGCCCCAGATCGAACGACAGGACTCCTCATAAGAAAGAAGAGGAGGCCATGTGTCCACATGGCGGAGATTGGAGCGATGCAGCTGCAAGCCCAGGAATACGCGGGGCCACCAGGAACTGGAGGAGGTGGGAAGGATCCCCCTCTAGAGGCTTTGGAGGGGGCACAACCCTGCCAAGGCCTTGATGTTGGACTTCCAGCCTCCAGGACTGGGAGAGGACACGTTTCTGTGGCTGTGAGCCTTCCAGCTGATGTGTTCTAGCATCGCAGGAGACACAAACAGCCCAGGTCCCGGCCCGTGTTCCAAGCTCAGTAAGCGCCAGCAGTTCCTCACCCGCCCAGTGTGTAGGGAGCCCCTGGCACTGGAGACCACGGGGGGGTCATTAATAATAACCATTCACTTGTTATTATTAGCCTGTTATGCTGGAATTGCAATACATTACACTTTCTCGTCATTGGGGGCCTTCTTAGTAAATGCCCTCAGGAGAGTGTCTTTTTTTTTTTTTTTTTTTTTTTTGTGAGACAGAGTCTCACTTGCCCAGACTGGAGTGTAGTGGTGCCATCTCAGCCACTGCAGCCTCTGCCTCCCAGTTTCAAGCAATTCTCCTGCCTCAGCCTCCTGAGTAGCTGGGACTACAGGAGCCCACCACCATGCCTGTTTTCTTTTTGTATTTTTAGTAGAGGTGGGGTTCCACCATGTTGGCCAGGCTGGTCTCGAACTCCTGACTTCAAGTGATCCACCCACCCCAGCCTCTCAAAGTGCCAGGATACAGGCGTGAGCCACCACGCCTGGCCAGGATGGTGTCTAATCACAGCAAATCCCAACTCCACGGGGAATTCCAAAACCCTAGGCACAACCATCTCTCCATTTCCCTTCCTCGGTCCGGGCCTTCTCTGCCTCCTTGCTGAGGCCTCTTTGCATATTCTGCAGGCTTCTCCAAGCCCCGATTTGGGGATGGCCCATTCTGCAAGGCCTTCCAGAGACACCTTCTTGAGTAACTTTCCCAGTAACTACTAAAGATGCCCTGTGAGTGGCCTCCTCTCGGAGATTTGTAAACTGAGGCTGGCACATACTGGTGGGGGTGGGGATCCAAATCGTTTCACGGACTAATATTGGCCCTGAATGAGCTTTTAAAGTCCCTGATCCTGGAGACAATGGGACATCATTTTATCACCACCCCTTCCAAAAATCCACCCCCAACCCACATAGCTCCCCTGTCCTCACCGTGGTCTATTTTATTTTTACAAACTTTATTGTCTCCTATCCAACTACATATTTTACTCCTTTGCTATGTTTTGCTATCTCACCACTGGAGGATAAACCACAGAGGGCAGGGATTTTTTTGTCTGTTTGTTTAGACGTTTATCTCCCTACTAATGTTATCTCTTATTCCTAGAATAGTGCCTGGTACACAGCAGGTGCTTAATAAATATTTCTTCAGTAAATGATTACAATCCCCCTATACCTCATATATAATCCAAAGTAAGGACAATGTGGCCGGGCATGGTGACTCATGCCTGTAATCCCAGCATTTTGAGAGGCTGAGGTGGGAGGATTGCTTGAAGCCAGGAGTTTGAAACAAGCCTGGGCAACATAGTGAGACCCCCACCATTACAAAAAGAAAAAAGTTAAAAATTAGCTACAGCTACTTTTTGTGGCTAATTTTAATAATGGTGGCCTGCAGCTGTAGTCCCAGCTACTTGGGAGGCTGTGGTGGGAGAATTGCTTGAACCCAGGGAGGTTGACGCTGCAGTGAGCGGTGATCGCACCACTGCACTCCATCCTGGGTGACAGAGGGAGAACCTGTACCCCACCCCCCAAAAAAGAGAATGCAAATAGAATTCCTCTTTGCTGACATTAAATAGCTAGATTTTCTGCTTGTGGTGTTCTGGAAAGTTCATTGGAAATAGGACTTTTCTTATTTCTCTGGAGCCCCTTGAGTTTCTGATGTCTTAGATCTAGAGAGCCCATACAGGCTTCACAGCTTTGAAGCCCACCCCTTGAACCCAGGGTCCTCAGCTCTGTGTCCACGAATGCTCTGGCTGAGGAGTTCACCCACCCCTTCCCACTCCAAACCTGGAGCCACCACACAGAGAAACCAAGACCCTCCACTCCCACAGACACTGTTCCCCTGTAAGCATCCGTCCTGATTCCAAAGAGCCTACTGGATTTTTCCTCCCAGAGAAAAACTGAGTCAGTTCTTAGAGATCTGAGCCCTGTGTTCACACACCAAGGTGACTTCAACAGGGTCTGGCCTAGGAGTGGCTGAGTCCTCCCTCGGGCCACCCGCCACCCAAGCATGGTGGCAACTTAATCCATCCCACATGGAGCCCCCAGTAGATGCTGACCTTTGCCCTTTAACCCCAAGACCCGGCTGCCCTGGCAGAACTACCGTGTGTCCCTTGATAACCTCCCTGACATAATTCAACTGGACTCACACAGGCTACAGAGATGGCCCGATAACGACGCTACACTCTGGGGTCAAGTTAGAAGGGCACAGCGACAGCCCACACTGCCTACAAAAAAAAAAAACAAAAAACAGTCACCAGACCCCTAAGAACAGACACCACTGTGTTCTAAAATGCCTTTGCTCTGGAAACCCAGGGAAAGAACACAGGCTAGGGCAGAGACTAAAGGAGAGACTCCACCGTGGCAGACAACAGCAAACCCACCCAAGAAGTCTCTCGTTCATTTGGGAAAAGCTCCCAAGCCCTGAGGAGAAACAACCAGGGTACTGGCCTTGTTCCTGTTTTTCAAATACAAATTGCAAAAGTGGACCCACTGGCCTTAAGGGAGAGTCCCCAGGGGCAGGGCCATAGCACATGGTCCCCAGGAAGTGGGTACAGGGCCCTGAATCTCTTAGGCATGAAAATGAAAGTCACGTCTCAGTGCAGGCTGCTGAAAGTCACCTGGGAAGTGACCTGTGAGTGCAGACGGTGCTTCCAGGCCAGGGAGCAACAACCTTCCCTGGGGGGCTGCAGAGTCACCTGGGCCTGGTTCAAATCCCAGCTCCATCTCTTCCTAGCTGAGCAACACTGGCAAAGTCATGCATTCTCTCTTGGCCTCAGTTCCCTCATCTGTAAGATGGGGCTGAGAAGAGGACTGTGGAGGGAACGCAGGGAGATGATGCTCCTAGCAGCACGCAGCACATAGTTAACAGGTAGGAATGGTTCCGTCAATAACATCCCCTGCTCTCCCTGGGGGTGTGGTCGAGATCCCCCTGAATCCCCTCACTGGGAAGGCAAGAGAGCCAAATCCAGACCCTCCCAGCCCAGCTCCCCCTCGGGCCTCTGGCCCCTGCGTCTGGCTTCCCTGTGAGTTTGTGTTGCAGGAACAGGGCTCCCAGGTCCAGCTGCCAGCGTCTCCCCCAATCTGAGCCCATTTCCTCACCTGTAAACACGAGTCACCCCATGCCTGTCTGCAAAACGGGCATCACAATAGGCCCTCCCTCTCGGCAACCATGGAGATTGAATGAGCTGGGCCAAAGAGCAGGAGGCACAGCCCAGGCTCAGGGGCCAACGCTGAGCTGCACACGGAGCTGGGGTGTGGTTACCCTGCTCAGAGCCTGGGATCCCTCAGCTGCAGCGCAGGCTCAGGGACACCTGCCCTGACAGGGGTGTTGCAGAGAATGACATCCATACATGGCCTGGCACACAGTGGTAGGTCTTCCACTTCTGCTATTTATTATTGCTATTCTTGTTATCATCTACCTGGCTAATGAGGATCACCTCCTTGAGGCAGGTGGAGGTCACCCACAGGGCAACTGACAGGGGCCGTCTTGTCCCCTGGGCATTCCCCATCCCCTCCATCCCCCACCTAGAAGATAATGTCCAACAAAGACCAACTGAGCGGGAGTGTCAGCCGACAGCCTCTCTGAGTACAGATGTGTCAGTGGCCAGAGGCCACTCCCAGGCTGCAGGTAAGCCAGGCAGCTTTCAGGGGCGGAGCGCATCCAGGGAGGGTCCAGAGACCCTGGGGCACCCCTGTGGGTGCCTCAGCTCTGCTTGCCCTTATGTCCATTGCTCCCGCCTTGCCTTGCTCAGCTGGCTACACCGGGCACTGGGAGATGCTCAAAGAGCGAGCTGGAGGGATGCTGGGTCCCCTTAGCCATGGCATGCCAGAAATCCCTCACCTACCTGCCTTAAGCGAGCGTCCCCAGGGGCAGGGTCACAGCACATTGTCCCCAGGAAGTGGGTACAGGGCCCTGAATCTCTTAGGCATGAAAATGA
Organism: Pan troglodytes; assembly: GCF_028858775.2. NCBI lineage: Eukaryota > Metazoa > Chordata > Mammalia > Primates > Hominidae > Pan > Pan troglodytes. Next base: position 84,258,235 of record NC_072416.2, on the reverse strand, counting down.
AAGTCACATCCTGGGGTGGGGGGCGGGGTGGGAGGGGTGGGGGGCGGGGTGGGAGGGGTGGGGCGTTGGGGAGTGGTGCGAGATGGGGGTTGGGGAGCTGCTGAAAGTCACCTGGGGCTGCTGAAATTCCTTTGTCTAGAATTAGCCCCTGGAGTTTCATTTGTCATCTAGTGTCAGTTGAACGTGCAACATAGCAACCCTGCATCTTAGCAATCTGTCCTCAGGAAATCAATGACCAGCAAGCAACTCTGTACACTGAGGATGCCCATCTCACACGGAATGTGATGCAAAAACTTATTTGGACACAACAGAAGTCTCACATAACAGTGATGACGAACATCTTGTCCATGGCCTAACTGGGAGTTCCCTCTGCAACCATAGGTTAGCTTAGAAGACAATATTGCTTTGCTTTGTGTAATTGCATAACTCATCCAAGTTCATAGAAGAATTGGAAACTGTAAACAAAGGAAAATCTGCATCTCCTGTTGTAACACACCACAGATAAGCCTCATGGATCACCACTTTGGACGACATAGTCTTGTCAAGTCTATGAAAAAGGTCTGGGGTGACCAGGTGGGTTCAGAACGTGGAGGCCAGAGAGGAGTGAGAGGTGCTGTGGGGCCCCAGGTAGGGGTAACCCCTGCTGGCTTGATGAATGCACCCATCCCCTTTCGACAGGCCTCGCAGACACCAGGCCAGATAAGCACATCGCCCGTCCAGGCCATTTTTCCCCCGCTATCTCTTGCTGAGGCGATGCTAACATACCGCCAGCCCTCTGTGTGATGGATGGCCTTGGGAAGCCGGCTCACCCCCACCGATTACACCAACCCTCGGAGGGGCTTCCCAGTGCCCGCCTGCTCATTCTCAAGACTGGTTCCCTTGGGGGTAAAAAATGAGCACCCCAGGGGTCCTTTCTGGGGCTTCACACACGTTCATACACATCTGTGCCCACGTGCACACACAGGTGCATTTGTGCCTTGACCCAGCCAACGTTTAAAGCTTGGAACTTGGCAAGTCTAGTCCCCAGGAAGTCGCCCAGGATCACACGGCCAGACATTTGCCTCTTACTAACACTGTGTTCAGTCTCTATCCGGATCCCCTCCAGTTCCAAAGCGGCTGAGACACCGACAAAGCTGTCTTGGATGAGACCTGCCAACCGCCACCCCCTCGGCTCATCTTGGTCCGAGTCAAGCACCAGACACCTCAGACCCCACTATTTCCTGGGAAATGTAGAGCAATGGTTTCTCTCCTGCCAAAATCCTCAAAGGCAGCCAGAAACAGTAGAGTGATTAGGAAGCCTTACGCTGGACACACTTCCAAGCTGCAAGCTTCCTGTGAAGCAAAACAGAACAGACTTCATATGGTGGAGTCAACCAACATGGGCGCGTCCCAGGGCCCAGCAGGATAAACATCGGGCTCTCTGATCCCGACCTCCCGACATACCCATTTGTCCTGGCCGCTCCTCGGACACATGAATGCCTGTCTCAAACCCCACCCTTCACCGCCAGCCGTCTCCGGGGAAGTGACAAACACCGGATAGAGCCAATGGGCCCCCGGAGTCCGGATGCCCACCATCCGGGGCTGTTTATGTTTGAGCCCATCTTGGAAGAAAAATGTGAGAACGCCTGTTCAGAACATGGTGGCCAAGCCGGGTCCATCCGGTGCCAGGGAGCCAAACACAATGGGAAAGGAGGCGCAGACGCGGCGGAAGGATAGGGCCGGGCATGGCCCGCCGAGGGAGACCGCTGGGCCAGGTTGGGTCCTTCCCTGCGCCCTCCTTGTCCCTACGCTGTGAAGAGGCACCTGGGTTCTTCTTCCCTCCACCCGGGACTCTCTGATCACTCATACCTCCCTCTTGGCCCACCGAGTCGTGTGAGCCACATCCTTCACTCTGCCCGTAAAACCACCAAGTTTTAGGCAGTGGACAGTCAAGACAGAGAGGCAAGAGTTTCTTGTGAGAGTTGTCAGTGAAAGCACTTTCTCGTAGCAGAGCCTTATGTTATTCCCAGCTGAAATGCTGTTGCTCTTTCCAAGGAAGGATAGGTTTGTTCTAGAGGAGAGGCAGAGGTGTGCTCTCCAGACCCCACTGCCATGCTGGGCGCGCAAACAGCCCTCCTTCAGGAAGACACCAGCCTTAAGCAACCTGGAGTCCTGAGGCCTGTGGTTTCCTGGGAACCTACAACCGCATCAGATGTTGAGGCAGAGTTGCTGTTACCAGTTTCACATCTTAGTAAGAGCCACCGTTTTTGACATGTCAACAACCCTCCCAAAAAAGCACAAATCAATCAATGTTTATTAAAAGGCCACCTTGTGCAAAGGGCTGTTGGTTAAAACACACCAGTGCCTGAGATACTCAGGGAAAGGCTGGTTGCCTTTGGGAAGCAGGAACCCTCATCTTGGGTTGTCAGAAGATTTGCTTTGGGGAGACCCTCAGTTCCTGTTTCTAGTAAGTTTCTGTCTTTTGATTCATGACGTGACTGCAGGCAAGTGCTCGGGGTTTTTCAACTGCAAAATGGAGATAACAATGGTACCCACCTCTCTCGAGGGGTGGCTGTGAAAATTAAATGAGATAATGCATGTAAAATTAGGATAACCGTGCTCTTAACCTCAAAAACCTGCATTAGAACTTATATGGTTTGAACCGCGTCTAACCAAGACTCCAATAAACAAAAGTCCATTTCTCTCGCTCATGGAAGCCCAAGCTCTGATCTGCAAAGTCCACAGGGGCTCCAGCTCCCTCCGCCTTGCTATGCGTGTTCCCCTGGGAGTGTGTCCTCATCTGCAAGGCCCTGAGCAGCTCACTCTCACCCACAGTGCCCACCCCGGGGGTAGGAGGATGAAGGGATGCTGGGCAGAGTCACATGGGCACACCCAGCTCTAAGGGAGGATGGGAAATGGAGTCTTTATTTTGGGCAGTCATTTCCTTTGCTTAAAATTGGGAGGATTACAACATACAGGAAATGAAAATGGATAAGGGTGTTAATAGGCCGTCTCAGCCACCCCCTAGGAGGTAAGGATTGTTATCACATGTTATACATGGCAACACTGAGGCTCAGAAAGGTGAAAGAAATTGCTCCAAAGTACACAGCTTCTAAAAAACCCTCAGCCTTGCCCACTGGGCTGCACTACCTCCTAAGCAGTGGTGAGGAGGTGGTGCTTTCTCTGCGCTGACACGTGGAATTACACAGAAGAACAGGGTGGTCACTGGGAGGCTGGGTGGGTGGTGGGCAGCATAGGTGAGCTGACACCCATTTGTCCTGGGGGCCTCCCAGGGAAGAGAGACCCCCATTCCCAAGGCAGGGGCAGGTTCTCAGGAATGCAGCTTCTCCAAGCAGGAGGCAGTCCGGACGCCTTTTCCACACTGCTCGTTTCTTCCACCGTCCTGAGGGCTTAGGAGAGCAGAAGGGAGTCTCTCCCAAGCGCCGGCTGGTGGGCGCAACTCCCCGGTGCTCCCTGCAGGGCAGCGCCCAGTGGGGTGGGGCCTTGGGAGGCTAACAGCTCCAGAGCCACGCTCTACACGTGATGGGGGCTGGGAGGAAAGAATACCAGGCTGGCAAAGGGGTCAAGGCAGAGGTGGGTGCCCCGTGGGGCAGACTCCCTGCTCCTGCTTATGGCCCCAGACCCCTGCTGGGTGCTGGTCTTGCATGTCACCCAGCACAGGGCCAGGCACTTCGCCCACATGGATGACCCACCACTACTGGCAGCAGCCCAAAGAGGTGGGTACTGCTACTATTCCCACTGCCCAATAAGGATATCAAGGCCTAGAGATACGAATTAACTAACTCAAGTGATTCAGGGAGCCCAGAAGGGGCTTTGAACTCAAGTGGTTGGGCACTATGACATTAGCCTGGTCCCATGAATAATCACCATCTTTGCAGCCTAGGGAAAGTTCAAAGGCAATGCCGCTCAAGGCCACCTCCCAACAAACGCCTCCACCAAGCATCTTTTATATAGACATTCTGGAGACACCCGTCAGACAGGTCTGGGGGTCAAAGAGATTTCAATTCGAAAAGAATATCTCAGGCTGGGCTCAGTGGCTTAGGCCTGCAAACCCAGCACTCTGGGAGGTCAGGCAGGCAGATCACTTGGGCCCTCCTAGGAGTTCGAGATCAGCCTGTGCAACACGGAGACCCCATCCCTACAAAAAATACAAAAATTAGCTGGGTGTGGTGGTGCATGCCTGTGGTCCCAGCTACTCGGGAGGCTGAGGTGGGAGGATCACTTGAGCCTGGGAGGTAGAGGCTGCAATGAGCTGAGATCACACCACTGCACTCCAGCCTGGGTGACAGAGTGAGAATATGTTTCAGAGAAAAAAATAGGAATATTTCTGCCCCAAGGGTATTGGGCTCACACTGCCTGTGTGCAGATTGTGATTCTGCCTTCCTAGCTGTGTGTCCTTTAAGGATCTTCTCCTCTCTGGCCTCAGTTTCCTCATCCGTAGCATGGGGAGGAGAGTGCTCCCTGCAGGGCTGTTGGGAGAAGGCCATGAGGGCTGTTGGGAGAAGGCCACCTCTCAAACAGTGACAGGCGTTGGCATTGCTGTCCTTTGTTGTATTATTTTTGAGATATTCTTTATATTTCAAATTAGACCATAATTTTTAAAAATTAAATGCAGGACAAAAGAGACAGAGGAGAACCTGCAGATAAAAAGGATCTCAAACCAGATTGTAGCCAACTACAAAAGAAACCTCAGTCATCATCATGAGCCACACAGCCCCTTTGTGTACCTATTGATTATACAACTACATAAATATGTCACTAACAAAAATAAATGCATGACTTTTTTTTTAATTACTTAAACTTTAAACCATGGTTCTTGTCCCCAGAGAAGCTGGTCTGGACACAAATAAACCCAATCTAAGGGAGGCATGCTCAGGGCACTGAGGTCAGCCCCAGCTGCCATGCATGCAGGTGACATGTGAGGTGCCATTCTGGTGCCAAGATTTCGTCAAAACAAAATGGTGCAGATCGCAGGAGAATCATCTCACTGGGGAGGAAGCCGAAGCTCAAGGAAGCCACTAGTTTCAGTTACGCCACTGGGCTGGCCAGTGCAGACTTGGGACTGCACTCCAATTGTGTCTGGCTCCAGAGTCCCAAGACAGCATGGCTGGGCTTATGCCTGGCCCCCCACAAGCGGACCCTGAGACAAGGATTTGAGGACGAGAGTTGATTTGGGGGATGACCAGAGCAGCAGTGAAGTGGAGAGGCAAGGTGGGGGAGGAGGGCCACGGCACAGGGGCCTCACAGTGCAGGGGCTGCATGGCAAGTGGGCTTAGGCCCCCCCAGAGAGCTCTGGGAGTGGTGGAGAGCTCGCCCCCAAGGCATCCTCCCAATGCGGGAGAGAGCTGGGGTGCTGACCCACCAGCCCCCATCTGTCACCAATCCTGAGAGACTCCAAGGCCTTTGTTCCCTGCCCTTTCTGGCCCGCCCTGTAGGTGGACTGAGCATGTTCCCATGGTCAGAGAAAGTCTCCGGCATGGATTCTCACATACGTTGGGGTGGGAAACCATCAGCTTGTTCAGGAGCCTTGAATGCTGAGAAAGTATGGGCGGGGCTGCAAATGCCTGACCCCCACATGTGCCTGCACAGAAACCCTCCATCCCTGCAATATGATCCAGGGACCCACACTCACTGCTCTGTGTGGATGGCTTACATTCCGTTTCCGTTCCTTTCTCTTATCTCTACTTATATAAATATCCTTTATAACAAGAAAAGAGCAATAAAAATAATTGTGAATTTTAAAAAAGACACAAGAACTATTCCCCAAACTGTTTCCCGAGAAGAGTCAGCATTGCATGGAGCAGGCGGGGAGTGGGAGGTGACTGGACAGCCCCTCAGCGTCTGGACAGAGCTTCCTTCTCACAGGGTCCCTGCCTCCTCCTTGGACACCTGTGGTCTGTCAGGTGACACATCATTCCTGTCTATCAGCAGCCCCAGGCCATCGCTGCCAGCTTTGATAACCCAGTCATGACAAGGCCCCTTTTGGATAGAAATTCCTCACTTCCCGGTGGTCAGGCTTGCACTGACCCCCATGGTCAGTGTGGGAGCTGGCCGTTTTTATTTTGGTGCATACAAATTAATATCAGCCCACTGCCTGTGGAGAGAACGCACCCGTGGTGCACGAGCATCTGCATGTCCCTCACTGTGTGGGCTTAGGGTCTCCACGGAAGCACCTGCTCCCCTCTCCTCCCATCCTCCCATTGCACCATGGGACATCAAGGGGCAGCAGCTCTTGACCCCTGCTGATGCCCAGCCCTCCAAACGTCAGCTGTCCATCCACGCCTCCTGCTGCAGATTGCATGCCACACTCACCATCCCAGGGCAAAGTGCAGTGAAACAGCCCATGCCCCACTTCTCTCTCTTTGATATTTTTTCCCTGCCATCCTTTAAAAGCTTGACCTTCTCACTGTCTCCACCTTCATCCCATCAAAACCTGCTCCAAAAAAGAATATGTCAACAGTCATCCTCACCGCATGTGAATCAGATGGGTCACAGGATGATGGTTTGGGGGCAAAAGGGTCTTTACAAACTGCCAGGAGATGTGCAGCAGCTTTTATGAACGCTGAGCCTCTGCCTGCCCTGGGTCCCAGCAATTGCAACTCTGGGTACACACGCAACAAAAATGCTTACAGACATTCACAAGAACCCATATGCAAGAATGCTCATCCCAGGCTGGGCGCGGTGGCTCATGCCTGTAATCCCAGAACTTTGGGAGGGCGAGGCAGGCGGATCACAAGGTCAGGAGATTGAGACCATCCTGGCTAACATGGTGAAACCCCGACTCTACTGGAAAAAAAAAAAAAAAAAAAAAAGTTAGCCAGGCGTGGTGGCGGGCACCTGTATTCCCAGCTACTCAGGAGGCTGAGGCAGGAGAATGGCATGAACCCAGGAGGCGGAGCTTGCAGTGAGCTGAGATTGTGCCACTGCACTCCAGCCTGGGCGACAGAGCAAGACTCCATCTCAAAAAAAAAAAAAAAAAAAGAGTGCTCATCCCAGAACAATTCATAATCATGAAGAACTGGAAGCCACCGAAAGCTCATCACTGGGAATGCAGAATGGATGGTGACATGGGCTGCGTCCACAGCACAGAGTGCTCTGCCACAGAAAGAACGAAGCCTCAGGCCAGCCCGAACTAGCTCCATGGAGAGGCCTGGGATGCTGTCCATTCATTTGCCTTCAACAGAGAACCAAGGTCACCTCCTGAGCAGAGTAAATTTAGAGCCACTTCTCAGAATTCTGCATCTCAGGGGGCAGAGGCTTGGCCTGAAACCCTGCAGAAGCCAGCCGTGCTGTGTGACCACGGGCAAGAGGCTTAAACCCTCTGTGCCTTTCCTTCCTCTCTGAAAAACGGAGATAATAATGGCACCTGTCATCAGTATAAATAAAATAACATATACTCATATAATTTAATAATATAATTAAGCAAGGATAATGGTAACCACAGTGTTTGTGGCAAGGATTTGATCAGTTCCTGTGTGTAGAGCTCGCGAAACATGGCCTGGCACACAGCAAGGGACCTCGGCATGGTTATTAATATTTTTATTATTATTATTAGGCAGAAGGTGGAGTGGTAGAAAGATCATAAGCTTTGAAGACTGAGAAATCTACTGGCTCAGTTACTTACTGTGTGGCCTTAGGAGAGCCACTGAGCCTCTCTGAACCTCAGTTCCCCAGCACAAAATGGTTGTTGTTGTGGCCAGATGAAATAGTGCAGTGTTTCCAGAAGTTCACGGCAGTGATCCTTGGGTGGTCACAGGAGATGGCTGGTCAATGGGCAAACTTGGTATTTTCACCATTAATGTATTTACTTTAACATTTATTAGAAAAATGTGTAACAAAAGTATTAAACCCATCATTTCGGGGAATTATGATGATTGGGGCTGAGTTTCCTTTAATATAAAGCAACTCCAGTTAAAGAAAAGTATTAGTGAAATGGTACAGGGGGAGAAAAGGCAGGGCAGGAACAGGGAAGGCGGTGCATGGAGGAAGTTAGGCTGGTGCCCCGTCCAGAGCCACCTGTGCTCCTGCGGCTGGGTCTGCACTGCTGCTTCTCAGCCTGCACTGGTGGAATTGCTAAGACCCCCAATCAGAAGCCTGGAGTATGGGGGAACCTTCTAGCAATGACGGGCATCTCTGCGGGTGAAGGTGTCAGCTGTCCTGTCCGCGGTGAGGTGATTCTGCAATGATGTCAGGTGTCCATGCGGCAGCCCGGCCATTTATCAATCACCTGTATTAGGTAACCCTTTATTGCCTGCCTCCCTGCCTCGTCAGTTTCCTGCAGCCGCTGTTACAGGTTACCACAAACTTTGTGACTTAAAGCCACATAAACTTACTATCCAACAATTCTGAAAGTCAGAAGTCCTAAATTCAAGCTGTGGGCAGAGCTGGTTCCTCTTGGGGGGCTCTGGGGAACCCATTTCCTGGCCTTTTCCAGCTTCTAGATGCTGCCTGCACTCCGTGGCCCTGGCCCTGGCCCCTCCCTCCACCTGCAAAGTCAGCAGTGCAGCCTCTTCCCAGGTTTCTCCCTCTTCCACCTTCTAAGGGCCCCGTATCTGCAGGCTCTGAACTCACAGATTCAACCAACTACAGATTGAAAATATTTGGGAAAAAAAATGAATGATTCCATCTGTGCTGAACATGTGCAGACTCTTCTTCCTTGTCATTATTCCCTAAACAACACAGTAAAGCAGCGACTTACATAGCATGCACATTGTATTAGGAATTATAAGTAATCCAGAGATGATTTAAAGTATACAGGAGGCAGTGCGTATGTTGTATGCGAATGCTCTGCCGTTTTATATCAAGGACCTGAGCATCTGTAGATTTTGCTATCCACGGGAGTCCTGGAGCCAACGGCCCTTGGATACCAAGGGATGACTGCAACTACACTGGGCCCATTCGAATACTCCAGGATAATTTCCCTCGTGTTAAATCTGTAGCTAATCATACCCACGAGGCCCCTTTTCCCACGTGAGGCCACTTATTCCGAGGTTCCAGGGATTAGGACCGTGAACATCACTGGGGACAATTACTTTGTAGACCACACGCTTCCAGGAGGCACCCCTCACCACGAACCAGTAAGCAACCTGCACCCAAGTCCTTGTGTCAGCTGTTTGTGGAGGACCCCAGCTCACCCCTGAGATCATGCAGTTCATCACTGTACACTCTTCCTACGCTCTCAGGGGCCCACGCGAGGCTTTTGTAATGAATTTGACGTCACTCTGGTGTGATTCTCGGTTAAATCCACCATCTGCCAGTGTGGTCCTTGGCTTTTGTGTTTCAGCTGGCTGCTGACATATGAAGTTTTGTCTCAAAGTTAACTCTGCCAGCCTGTTTCCTTAAAACAAAGACCCCAAATAAGACAGCATTGGCTGCTTTTCCCCAGACTTCCCAGAGTGCCTCTGCATCCAGCAGCTGCAATCCCAAAACCACTGGCAATCGGCACATATTTAGGAGAGAACGGACATCATGCCCGGCCGAGCTGCTGAGGCCACAAGAAATGGGGGTCACTGGCATGAGAGGGGAAGATTGCTCCCTAAGTTCATGAACTTGAAGTGGAGTTTGGCTGCTCTGGGGGTCAAATACCAGCTCTTCTACTTTCTATTAGGTTGGTGCAAAAGTAATTGCGGTGTTTGCCCTTACTTTTTTTTTTTTTTTAGATGGAGTCTCACTCTGTCACCCAGGCTATAGTGCAGTGGTGCCATCTGGGCTCACTGCAACCTCCATCTCCTGGGTTCAAGCAATTCTCCTGTCTCAGCCTCCCGAGTAGCTGAGATTACAGGGGCATGCCTTGACGCCCGGCAAATTTTTGTATTTTAAGTAGAGACGGGGTTTCACCATATTGGTCACGCTGGTCTCGAACTCTTGACCTCAGATGATCCACCCGCCTTGGCCTCCCAAAGTGCTGGGATTACAGGCGTGAGCCACCGTGCCCGGCCTGCCCTTACTGTTAATGGCAAACATCGCAATTACTTTTGCGGCAACCTAATAGCTAAGTGAGACTGGGAAGCTTATTTAGTTTCTGTAAGCCTCTATTTTCCACTTCTGTGAAATGGGATGATGACATTTACCTACATACAGGGGTGATGTTCAAAATATCTAACAACCCATGTCGAGCAGACATCAGCCGATCCAAACACCCCAGACATAAACAACCAATATGGCAGGCCCAGCCCTGAGAGCTGGAAACCAGCCTCACCCACTCCAGAGAAGAACTCGGATAAAACTCGTAAAACACAGCACGCCTTCAAGCAGTGGTGGCTGTGATGAACGGTCATTATTCCACCGAACGTCATCAGGTTATATCAAGGGGCTAAGGCACGAGTCCGTTGGCTGGATTCAAACTGGGTCTTTTGAAAAGCAAGTTCAAATAATTGCACGGAAAGCAAGCATCGTTGATTAGACGCCGGGGTGACGCAGCAGAAGCCAAGGCTGGGCTGGAGGAAAAGGCAGGACTGGGCTTGGCCACAGCTCGGCCAAGTCTGGACTTTATCTTGGAAATCAGAACACGCCTCACTTTGGGCTCACTCTCATTGCTCAATTTGAGCATGGGATCTTGGCATCTGCTCGTTCAGACAGTGGACCACGTCAAGATGAGTCTCCAATGCCAAAGTCCTCGGGAGGTCAGGAGGCCGCCGGCACCCAGGCAACTGCCGCTGTGCTCTGGGAAGGGAACGCACAGGGCAGGCGAGTCTGCTGGCCGGTTTGGAAGCTCAGGAAGAGGTAGGGACAGGATGACCTGGAGCCCAGAGAGGCCAGCTGCAGCATCTGTCCCAAATGAAGCCAAAGTCCAGCTGTCCCGCTACCTATTAGGGGACACAAATTCTGGAAAGGCCCAGCCTGGCTTTGGAAACCAGATGTGGATGATTTCTATGCTCTGAGTCACTTTTGGTAAAGAGCGTTCATGGACCACGTGCCACACAACGAATTCTCATTTCCCATTTTATTCCCTCCAGGTTCTCATCTGGTCTTGGGCCTGCAAGAAAGTGGGATGGGACGTGGAAAAGGACACGTCCTCAGCCTCGGGGTCCTGACAGAGAAACGGAACAGAGGAAAACAATGGGTGGGACAGAGACCTGGTGCTGCCCCGGACTGGCGTCCCAGAGCCCGTCTACCAGAGAGGACCTTCCTCCAGGCAGCCCCAGAAGACGTAAAGAAATTCAAAGCTAATCCTATAGCTTCTGTCCACAGAGAACTCAACCACACATCCACACACAGTCACAAAACAAGAACAATGGAGCACTTAGGGCCAAGCCCTTTACATATATTATCTCATCCAATCCTCGCAGTAATCCCACAGTGTCAGTGCTACGTGTCATTCCCATTTTACAGATGAGGAAGCTAAGCCCAGAGAGGTTAAGTAACTTGCCTAAGGGCACACAGCCAATGAGTGGTGGAGCCTGGATTCGCCCTATGGTCTGCAAGATGCTGACAGCATGGATAAACTTCAATGCGCACAGTGGACAGACTTGCCGTGTGTCTTCTTGACACACACCCAATGGAGCCACCAGTGGCATTGACTCAAGGAAACAAAGAATGCAGCCACCATAGGTGAAGTCATCTGCTCAAAGGCAGAAAGAGATCATTTTTCTGAAAGGAGAACCTGAAACCAGGGCCAAGCCCTCTGACCACGGGTGGCTGCTACTTTGGGGCAGGATAGATTTAAGCTGGAACGAAATAGCCCCCCTCAGACCCAGCCCAGCCTCATGTTGGAGCTAAGCAGAGCCCAAAAACAAAATCTTGGGTTGTTCCTGTGGCTCATGCCTGTAATCCCAGCACTTTGAGAGGCCCAGGCAGGCTGATCGCTTGAGGTCAGGAGTTCAAGAGCAGCTTGGCCAACATGGTGAAACCCCGTCTCTACCAAAAAATACAAAAATTAAGCCGGGTGTGGTGGCCTGAGCCTGTAGTCCCAGCTATACTTGGGAGGCTGAGGTGGGAGAATCGCTTGAACCCAGGAGTGGAGGTTGCAGTGAGCCGACATCATGCCACTGCACTCTAGCCTGGGCAACAGAGTGAGACCCTGGCTCAAAAACAACAAACAAAAACCTTGTACTTTCACTCCCAGCCCAAGTGGATGCTGGCAGGGGTCTGCCTACAGAGACCATTCCAGGATCTGGACATATTAGCATCCAGGTAACTTCCAACTGCTGGGGTTGGCATCTCTATGCCTGAGAGTTTTACAATACACTGAGTTGAATGGTGTCCCCTCAAAATCTATGCCAACTCAGGACCTCAGAATGTAACCTTATTTAGAAATAGAGTCTTTGTAGATGTAGTTAAGATCATACTGATTCATGAATGGACCAACTCAATGTATGGAGACATAATAACTCAACTCACAAGAGACTGATGTATATACTGGGACACATATGTAGTGGGGGCTCTGCCTTTCCAGGAACTGGAGTTGTCCCAGCTCCCGGGCACCTTTCTGGCGGGCTGACAGATATAAGGCAGCTGGGTGAACATGGACCTACCCCACCAATCAAAATCTTGATGATCCTACAGCCTCAATACTGAATGTGTCCCCCTTCTCCCATCCCCACCAAGGGCAGGGACTGGCTCTGTGTCATTTGCAGCTGCATTTCCAGGGCTGGCACCACGTAGCTGTATACATTCAGGTAATGCCAATTGCTACACCAAGACGACACATGGCAAGTGTACCCACTGTGCACGCTGAGGTTTATCCATGTTCTCAGCATCTCACAGACCATGGGGCGACTCCAGGCTCCACCACTCACTGGCTGTGTGCCCTCGGGCAAGTTACTTAACCTCTCTGGGCCTCAGCTTCCTCATTCGTAACATGGGAATGCTGCATATCACTGACGTTGTAGGATTACTGTGAGGATTGAATGAGATAATGTATGTAAAGGGTTTGGCCCTAAGTGCTCCGTTGTTCTTGTTTTGTGACTGCATGTGGGTGGGTGGTTGAGTTCTCTGTGGACAGAAGCTGTAAGATTAGTTTTAAATTTCCTCCCGTCTTCTGGAGGAAGGTGCTCTCTGGTAGATGGGCTCTGGGGCGCCAGCCAGGGGCAGCACTGGGTCTCTGTCGCATCCCATCATTTTCCTCTGTTTCTCCCAAATCTCAATGTCCTGTCACAAGTTTATGTCTCATGCATGGACCCTTCCAATGTGGACGTCCCTCTCAGACATTAGCCTTGCCACATGGTGATTCGAGAGCCTGGGCTTCTTCCAGCTGGGGCCTTGCTGTCCAGGGGATGTCAGAGTCTTCAGACAGGAGAGGGGAAAAGACAGAGAGTTGTGGCGACTACAACGCACTTCCTTGGTGAGGAGCAGCGACCACCTTCTTCTCACCCATTCTCTCAGCAAGAACTAGTGGCCTGTTCCCACCCAGATGCAAAGACACCTGGGAAACACAGCTCCTGGCCAGACAGCCACCCCCTAAAGACAGCTCCGCACATGCACACAGGTGCCCACGGCCAGCTGGCCATAGGTGCAGGATAAACATTTGCTTGGTTCATTCATCAGTGCACCAACTAATGGAAGACCCAGCCAGCCACTCGGAAGAGACTTCTTAGGCGGCTGTTGAAATGTTGAGCTGAATCAGAAACCCACATGATTAAACCGTGCGAGATAAGGATCTGGGGGAGAGTTCTCTGCTGACATATCCCCCTTTCGTGACCACTCTCCTCCCCACATGTCACCACCAGACGGATCACCCAGCCGGGGGCCTCAGAGGAGTCCGGCAGGCCAGCACCCTCAGCCCAGCACCCTCAGCCTCTGCCTCTCCCAGATGGAGAAACAGGCCCAGGGTGGGATCACAAGGCAAATTCGTGGAGGAGGAGCCAGGCCCGGCTGCCTGACCCCAGGCCATCTCTGGGGCCAGGGACAGGCCGGGCCCTCATTGTTCAGCTAATGACTGCAACCCCAGGCCTGTGGAGCGTCTGTGTGGGGCCGCTGTATAAACATTTCCTCTCTGGCAGAGCAGGAAATGAAGGGATGAGGAGGTCAAGTGACTTCACTGGGGCTCCTGCTGCCCTGCCCGCCGTCCCCGCCCATGCCTGCCCACCACCCTTCCCAAGTCCCAAGTATGAGTCGGGTCAGAGCCATAGCCAGGCAGGTGTCCCCAGTCACCTCCTGCACCCCAGGCTTGATTCTCGCTCCGCCACGTCCTGGATGGGTGTTCTTGGGAAAGTTGCTCAGCCTCTCTGAGCATCAGATTCCTCACCCACTGAGGCCCTTCCTCCTGGAGTCAGGTAGTGAGGACGAAATGACACTGTGTGGCGAAGCTTCTGGCATGGGCCTGGCCGATGGTGGCCTGTCAGTGCTTTCCTGCTATTTTAAATTATCTTTGAAAAAGAGTGTTGACTGGGCTGCACGCTTTAAATGGTTAATTGTATGTTATGTTAATTTCACTCCAGTAAAAGAAAAGATTTGTGTTTTTCTCCACTGTCTGCCCCTCATCCCACTCACACTCACTCACACACTCGCAGACTCACACTCGCACACTCGCTCACACTTGCACGCTCATATACACACTCGCACGTGCTTGCACACACTTATACACACCTACACACACTTGCACACTCATACACACTCACTCTCACTCACACAAGCACTAGCAGATCCACTGCACCCCAGGAGGGACCTACAAACACAGGGTGGACGCCGAGATAATTCCCCAAACTCTCTCCCTGGAACCCCACTGACCTTTTCAAGGGGCTGTCAGAGGAGAAATGAACTCACTGGATTAAGGCAGAGAACAGGACTCAGGTGGAAGAGGCCAGGCTGGGGGCACTCTGATAACTGGGGAAGAGGAGAGACATCAGCCCCTAGGACCACACCCAGACCTGTGGGGCCGCATGTCAGGGAGCCCTGGACAGTCCTGGGCAAGCAGGGGCAGCCAGGGTGGGAGGGGGGTTCTCCAGTGAGAGGAGAGAGTCCACCCTTGTCTGTTATCACATTGAAAACTCACACCTCTGCAAAGGTGGACTATGTCCTTAGCCTGTAGCTGGGTAAACAGCTACAGAGAAACAAACTCTGAAACAAACTGACCTCAGGTCACATGTCCAGTTAGGGGTAGCACCAAGAATCAGCCTCCGTTCCGCTCCACACCCAGAGATAAATGTGAACTGCAGATCCGCCTAGGTCCACGATATGCGACATAATTCAGCTTTCAGAGGCTTGCACTGCCTGAGGTACCCAGGCTAGGAGCCTTCCCCTCTCCTTTGACTCTGGACTTTTGTGCTAAAAGGAACTTCAAGAGGAGTTAATATGGCATCCCATTTAACAGAAGAGTAAACGGACCAGAGAGGTTAAGTGATTTGCCCAAGGTCTCACAGCTAATTAGGACCAGACCAGACCCACAGCACAGGCTTCCTGCGTGCCCCCCTCCCCCGCCCGCCGCGAGCAGGGTGACTCCCAGGCTCACTGCAGGTGTCTCCAGGGCAGGTGTGCTCCCACAGATTCTGTGACCATGACACCTGCAGGCATTGCTGGGCTGCACCTGATCCATCAGACCTTCAAACACCTGTAGAAACCGAGGTCCATTCCTGAGCTCATCAAAAATCTAACCCACGCCCCCCGCAGGTCCTTCAAAATTCTGGAAAGAGAGAAGGTGTTTTGAAACCTAGAAGGAAACAACTGCCCAACTGCCTGTGCATCAAATCAAGTGATTTTTTTCCCCACTCACATGGACTGTGGGATTTTTTTTTGTTTTTTTTTTTTTTTGGATCTCCCATCAATTTCAGAATTTCAAAGAGGAAAAAAAAAGTGAGCCCTTCTGGGCAGAGCAATTCCAAGCGGCTGGGAATCAGCTGCCCTCTGCTGGACAAACGAGGATGTGGCCGACTGGATGGTTATTGCTCACGGGCGACTTAAAGAAATATCTGAGCCCCTTGGCGATCCCCAAAATTATTTCAGATCCAGCGTGACAGGATTTGTGCTTTTTATAGCAGCTGGATTTGTATTTTCTGAAAAATTAACAGCGACCCAGAACCCAGAACTGCTTTTAAAGTATAATCGCGCCTTTATTGGGCCACTGCTGTCTGCTGAGCCCTGTTCTAGGCACGGGGTACGCAGCTGTGGCCTGGACGGAGTAAACCCCGCCCCGTGGAGGCTGCCTGTTCTAGTTGGGGCCACAGACGATCAGCAAATTAACAAAGCAATTAACAAAAAAGCCAGGTGGTTGTAAATGCTGTGAAAAATAAATCTCTGAGGCAGGTACGGAGTGGTCAGGGTGATGGCTGATGCTGTGTGGTGGGGGTGGGGGGGGGCAGGCAGGCAACTCTGAGCCAAGACCTGAATGCAGGGAGAGCGGGAGTCACCTGGCAGTCTGGGGGAAGAGTGCTCCTGGCAGAGGAAACAGCCGGTGCAAAGGCTTGGAGGATGGGGTGCTTTTGACTGGTTGAAAGGAGTGTAAGAGAGGGCCAACATGTCTGGGACAGAGGGACAGAGGGGAAGCAGGGAGAGATATGGTCAGGGGCCATCTCAACAGCCCCCGTGGACATTTAAATCAGAGTTAGGTCCCAGTAAATATTGGAGAGAATCACTCCATCTCCGGGTGATGCTCTGGCTCTTGTGAATTGAGGGACTCCTTGAGGATGGGACCACAGTGGGAGGCTAGGGTGGGGCAAGAATACAAACAGGAATCCCAGAGCTTCCGGGAACCAGGAGGACCTGGGAGATCATCTAGTGAAGTCCAGCTTCCCCAGCTTTAATCATAGCAGTGGCGACAGCAGGTCTGACTGGGGAGCCCTGACCAGCCGTGCAGCCCTTTGTGCTGGGTTGAATGGTGTCCCTCCAAATGCGTGTCCATCTGGAACATCAGAATGCAACCTTTTGGGGAACTAGGGCCACGACTGCAGATGTAATTAGTTAACAGGAGGTCATAGTGGAGGAGGCTGGGCCCTAAATCTGAGACTGGTGTCCTTACAGGAAGTCCATAGAGAAACACATACACACACACAGAAGGCGAGGTAACGGCGGAGGCAGAGGCTGGGCAGTGCTGTCACCAGCTAAGGAGCACTGAGGAAGCCATCAGGCACCTGGAGCTGGAAGAGGGAGGAAGGAGCCGCCCCCAGGGCCTTCGGAGCAAGCACCACCCAGCAGACACCTGGTTTTCAGACGTCCGGCCTCCAGGCATGTGAAATAATAAATTCTTGCTGTTTTAAGCACCAAGTTTAGGGTCATTTGTTACAAGGGCCACAGGACACTCGCATGCATGACCGCACCCACGCAGCAGCCCCCACAGTGAGAACTCTCTCTCCTCCCACTTTACGGATGAGGCTAAGGAACTGGTCAAGGCCCCTGAGCAGTGATTTGACTCTACACCACATGGGCAGCTGCTCCCAGCGGGGTCCACGGGGGAAGGTATCCGAGGTTGGTGGCTCTGTGCTGAAGGACAAGGAATTCTCTCAGCTCCTGCTTTCACAAAGCAGGAAGATCTGCCTTCTGGGCATCAGTCGTTTCCCCACTTGCCTGGCTGCCATTGCTCTCCAGAGCTGCCCCCTCCTGTTATGGCCCAGAGGAAAGAGAGAAGACTGACTCAGACCTGGCCCCACCTCTGGGTTCTGAACAAATGGCCCAGGCTGCAAAACAGGGGAGCAGCACCCACCTTACCCCTGACCAGGTGTCTGGGGCGACCTACAGCAAGGCTCGCCTCGCCACCTGTCCCAGGTGCTGTGCCTCACATGGCTGGGTGCTTTTGAGAAACAAGCACTAACCTTGACCAGGCACTGTGCTTTGGCCAGGTACTGAAGTACTAAGCACTTTATACGCCTCCCTACACTGAATCCTTGCAGTGATCCTATGCAGCCCGCACAGTTAAAGAATGACCTGGTTTGCCCATTCCATTGCTCTGCACCGCGTCTTTATTGGGCACCTATTATCTGTGGAGCCTGGTTCTAGGCACTAAGAATGCAGCTGTAGCTAGGCGGGAAACTGGATGAGAAGCTGAGGATCAGAGGTTCAGCAACTTGCCCAAGGTCACATAGGTCCCTCCCCTTGGACCTGGGCTGCCTGTGAACTGCTACTCACGGGGGGAGTGTGGTGGAAGTCATGCCTTGTCTGCCAGTCCCCAAGGCCCCCATGCTTTGAGGAGGCCCAACCTGGGCATGTGGAGAGGCCAGGTGCAGAAGAACTGAGCCTGCCCGCTCCAGCTGACAGCCTCGGCTGAGTCCCCGCCCAGCCCCAGCCTCAGCTGAGGCCAAGTGGAGCTGTAACACACCATCCCTCCAAACCCTACCCAAATTGCAGAATAATGAGAAAATCAATTACACGGCTGCTGTTTTCAGTGCTAAGCTTTGAGGTGGTGTCACAGGAACTCTTGGTGCCCTGAGCCTCCGAGTGCTGTCCTGGCCACAGCCTCTCCCTGGCTCTCAGGCCAGGCTCAGCTTCTGTGTCCTGGCTCCCACCTGGCCACACACACAGAGGTGGCCCTTGTGGGAAGCTGCACCAGGGGAGTAAACAGCCTTCTGGAAGTTTCTGAGCACGCAGGGTGGGGGCGGGCTTCCTCTCCGCATCTCAGACTCTCACCCGGCTTCTTCTAAATTCTGCCCAGTCGCCGTCTGCTGCCCTGCTTGTCTGTCCCCCTTGCCCACCCCAAATCCGGCCAGACTGGGCCCGGCGTGCTGGGCAGAGGCCCCAGTGTCCAAGGCCACCCGCCGCCCTCATGCAGCTTCCTCTCAGGAAGGGGCCCTGCCTCCCTCTGGCTTCGGTGGTCATGACAAATAGAGAACAGCTGGCCCCTGGCCCCAGTGTCAGAGGCCACCAGCTTGCACCTAGGGGCAGGCAGCATCCGTGAGCTCGAGCCGGGACCCGGTCAGGCGGGCACTGGCTCAGCACATTGGTCGCCTGGAGGAACAGGAGGCAGGGAGGGCATTTCCCTTACAGCAGAGGCCGGAGTGGCCACATTAGCTGCACCGACCTCGCTGGGGACCTGCGAGAAACGCCGTCTCAGGCCACCCAGACCTGCTGACTCAGGCTCTGGGCTTTCACACGCTGCTCCACAGGCTCCTGTACACAGCATGGAGTGAAACCCAGCCTTGAAGCCCAACTCTGGGGCCACCCATGGCTCCCAACCGAACCCCACAGTCCCTGTCCCTGGCTAAGCCACATCCACCACTCACTCTGCAGCCTGGGGCCAGCAGGGCATCCCATCACTGCAAAGGACATCCGTGCTGGGGAAAACAGCCCAGTGCCTGCCACACAGCAGTACCCCAAAATGATAGCATTAGCCAAACAGCAATGCTTATCATCAAATAATAAAAAAGGAAAATACGTAAGGTTGAACCACACAAAATTGCCACTGTTTGTCCATTCAGGATGTAGAGAAATGGCAATTTCAACTACTTTAAACCAATATTTATTTTATAAAACTAACAGATTATTGCTTTCACATATATTATATAGCATATATTATATTACATATTAACTATATTAATACCTTATTGTATTAATCGTAAAACTGTATATTGTTAAATTATAATTATATATTAATAATTAAGACATAATATATTAATAAATATGATAGCAATGTATTCCAATGCCCTTCTTTTTAAACAATGGCTTTATTGAGTCCTAAATGTATATACCGTAAGCGTCACCCATTTAAAGTGTACAAAACAGTGGTTTTCAGTACATTCACAGACTTGTGCAGCCATCAGCACTGTCCAATTTTAGAGCATTTTCATCACCCCAGAAAGAAACCCTGGACCCATTCACCGTCACTCCAAACCCCCAATTCCTTGGGCGCTGGTGATCACACATCTGCCTCTGTCTCTACATATTGACCTGTTCTGGACATTTCATAGAAATAGAATCACACAGCTTGTGGCCTTTTGTGTCTGGCTTCTCTCACTGAGCATCAGTATTTCAAGGTTCATGTGTGTTGTAGTGCGTGTTCATTCCTTTTCATGGCTGAGTAATATTCCACGGCAGGGATTTGCCACATCTTTGTTTATTCATTCACCTGCTGGTGGCCATTTGGGCTGCTTCCACTTTGGGCTATTGTGAGTAGTTCTGCAGTGAACATTCCCAGACGAGTTTCTGGGAGGATGGATATTTGCGTTTCTCGTTTTCACATCTCCCAGAAACCCAGAAGGGGAATTGTTGGCTCCGAGAGCAACTACATTTAGCATTTTGAGAGCTACGACATAATGTTAACGATGTCAGTGCTCACACCTACTTACATGTAGCGGTTCCACTCCCTAAACTTCAGTTATTTGTGTCTAATGCCCACAGTAACTGTATGAAATACATGTGACATGACCCTGTTCCCACCCCACAAACGAGAGACTGTGCTAACGTCTACTTCCACGTAACGTTCCACTCCTGAAACTTCGGTTACTGTGCCTAATGCCCACAATAACCGTATGAAATACCTGTGACATGACCCTGTTCCCACCCCACAAATGGGAAACTGAGGCACAAAGCAACTGATTAGTTCGCCCAGCTGGGACTCCAGCCCAGGCTACCACATTCCAGAGCCCACGCTCAAGCCCTGCCCTATCCCCTCCGTGAGTGACCTCTGAGCATTGACCACAGCCAGCACGGGCTAGTGCCGGGCACCTACCCCAGGGCAGCTCCAGGCCCCGACCTCCACAGAAGCTCATCCCAGGTGCAGGTTGCCCTCATCTTGCTGCCCTCCCCATCACACCCCTTGCCCTCTTTCTCTGCCTGACCTGCAGCGGCACCCAGAGTCCCCCATGGCTCCCACCCCTCCCTGCCTGGGAGGCAGTGGGGCTGTTATTAGCTGATTCCCATCAGCACTTTCCAACCACCCACCCCCCAGGAGAGGAAAGCACTTCTCAAACACTGACATCTGAATGTGCCAAGGAGGAAGAGGTGCGGGCCCCGCTGGGACTCCCTGGCTCCACCACCCCTGGGGGTCTGAGGCTGGTCCCAGGATAGCTGGAGACACAAGGAACTGCCAGGGTAGGCAGTGGGACTGCAGGAGTGAGGCGTGGCCACGGCATCCCAGGTTATGAGAAGGACACGTTTGAAAGCAAGTGCTGGGATGCAGGGCCCTGGAGGTGTGGCCTAGCGTCATGGCTGGGACCCAGCAGCGGAGTAGGGTGGCCCGGCTCAGCTGGGACGTGCATAAGAAGGGCCAGGTCAGCCCACCACTCTTGTTAGAGACAGCAGCGCCCATTCACCAAACAATCCACGTGCGCCAGACACTCGCCGTGGGGGCTTATCCACCCTCGCTCAATTTTTAAATTTTTATTATGAAAATTTCCAAACGGAGAGAGAGTCAGAAATAAAATCACATGAATCTCATAGAGCCACAACATAGACTCAACAGCTCTTAGCTTTTTGTCAAATCTCTGCTAAGCAGACAGACGGTTAAATAGACATTGCTAACACATATCCAGGTATCTCACAGACACCCCGACACTTCAGCCCTAGATCCTATGGCAGGAATCTCCAAAAACACAAAGGCATTCTTCTGTGTGACCATACTGCTATTAGCTCGCCCAGCAAAATTAACAATCATTCCCTCATGTCATCTTGATATGGGAGGGGGGCAGGGAAGTGCTGAGTAGAGAAGGGTGTGGTCTCTGGTGAGGGCTCCACCCCCAGGCCTGTGCCCACGGACCTAAATGAGGACAAGCATTTCTGTTTTCATGCCCCAATGTTGCATTTTCCAAGACCTCCCTGGCCCACCACACCGCCATCCTGTGTCTATAAAAACCTCAAGACGCTGGCGGGCACAGACACAAGCGGGTGGACGTCGAGAGGAACGCACCGGCGGAAGAGCACACCAACAGGCACTGGCAGGCACCGGCAGGCCATCGACTGGCGAACAACATAGACGCCGACAGGAATTTGGCTGGGCTGGTGGGAGGACAGTCCAGCCGCCGAGCAGCCGGACTCCAGGGACACCTTCCCACTCCCTCTTCTGGCTCCCTATCCATCTGCTGAGAGCTACTTTCACCATTCGGTGAAACCTTGCACTCATTCTCCAAGCCCACATGTGATCTGATTTTTCTGGTACACCAAGGCAAGAACCCCGGGATTCAGAAAGCCCTTCGTCCTTGCAATAAGGCAGAGGGTCTAATTGAGCTGATGAGCACAAGCCATCTGCAGATGGCAAAACTAAAAGAGCACCCTGTAACACAGGCCCACTGGGGCTTCAGGAGCTGTAAGCCTTCACCCCTAGACGCTGCTGTGGGGTTGGATCCCCACAACCTGCCCATCTGCCTGCTCTCCCTAGAGGTTTGAGCAGCAGGGCACTAAAGAAGGGAGCCACATTCCCAACGCACACTCTGCGAGGGGGATAAGGGAGCTTTTCCCGTTTCAGTCTGATACCCAGTCCATATTCAAATTTCCCCCAGTTGTTCCCCAAATATCTTTTGTGGCTGCGTTTTAAAATCAGGATGCAGTTAAGAACTGAACGCCATATTTGGCTGTTACGTCTCTGATTTGACTTAAGATCCTTCAGATGAAGAGCACCTCCCCAATCATCAGGAGAGACACAAGACAGAGAGGATTGCATTACTTACAGGTCCTGAGAGTACACAGCATTCCCAGAGGCCACACGCATGGAGGTCAGGGAGCGCCTGGAGCGAGGAAGGGACATGGGGCCACGCCTTGACTATCATCCGAACAGGTTTCCAGCAGAGGGTTTTAAGTAGTGGGTTTGGAGCAAGCAGGCACAGGTCCCAGGAGGTCACACAGTGACTGAGAGGCAGTCATTGAAAATCTGCACAATCATAGTCATGCTGGGTGTTGGGGTCAGGAGGCAGTCAAACAGGCTGCATCTAGCTGTCCCATAGTGGGGTGGTCCCCAGGAGGGAGTTGTATGACACAGACGTCTGGATCCATCTTACTGTAGAACTGGAGCAGGTGGAGAACTGGAAACTGTGTCAAGGGTGGCCGAGCCCTGCCTCTGGTAGAGGAAAGTCCAACTTATATTTCAAACGGATCCCAAGGGCCAGGCGCAGGCACAGTGGCTCATGCCTGTAATTCCAGCACTCTGGGAGGCCGAGGCAGGCAGATCACTCAAGGCCAGGAGTTCGAGACCAGCCTGGCCAACATACTGAAACCCCATCTCTACTAAAAAAATACCAAAATTGGGAGGCCAAAGTGGGTGGATCACGAGGTCAGGAGTTTGAGACCAGCCTGGCCAACATAGTGAAACCCTGTCTCTACTAAAAATACAAAAATTAGCCAGGTGACGCCTGTAGTCCCAGCTACTCAGGAGGTTGAGATGGGAGAATCACTTGAACCTGGGAGGTGGAGGTTGCAGTGAGCCAAGACCACGCCACTGCACTCCAGGCTGGGTGACAGAGTGAGACTCCATCTCAAAAAAAAAAAAAAAAAAAAGCTAGGTGTGGTGGTGCCTGCCTATAATCCCAGCTACTCGGCATGCTGAGGTAGAATTGTTTGAACCAGGGGGCAGAGGTTGTAATGAGCTAAGATCATGCCACTGCACTCCAGCCTGGGTGACAGAGCAAGACTGTCTGGAAAAAAAAAAAAAAAAAAGAACCCTAAGGCAACATAACTTCATAAGAACCTCTACAGGCTTTTTACCCTAGAACCATCTCCCACCCTCCTGTTTACCCCAACTTTACCCCACAGTGACACCTGTTGAAGAGACCAGGCAATGGTGTGCAGGGTGGCCTACCTTCATCTTCAGCACGAACTCAGACCACAGATGAGGAAACTGAGGCTGCAGAGGAGGGGGTGGTAATGTGAGACCCACCATTCACAGACACGTCCATCCATCCTGGCGAGAAGGGGGTCCGGTAATGCCCTCAGCATGGGGCCCACAGGACACCAGTCAGCTAGCCAGGGCCTGCCTGGAACAGAGCCACAGCCACACTGAGATAAAGTGCCCCAAAGGATACTGGCCAGAGCCACCAAAATCCCTCCAAGGACAGCTCAGAATGTGTGCTGAGGCCGGGAAGCGTGGCTGCCCAGGTGGATACCTGGGTGTGGAAGGAGAGGTGAGTCAGGAGAAAGGTGGGAATTCCATGCTGTGGGCTGGAGGCTCAGCTGTAGGCAGTGTTGCCGGGCTGAGGATAAGCCCCAGCCAGGGGACCTGAGGCCCAGAGGGAAACCTGAAAGAGGGGGGCAGCAGTGCAGACAGTGCAAGAGGGCCTGGGGAAGTCTCGGCTCTGGGCACAGGGAATCACCAGGCCTGAGGCTCAAAGATTCTGCCTTCATTGGTCTGCACGTGGCCAGCACTCTGGGCAGTTTATTTAACTTCCCAGGTGATTTGAATGTGCCTTCCAGGTGGGACTGCCTGTGGGGATGGCACGAAGGCCGGGGAGATGGGAGAGAAATTAACTCCAGATGCAGGTAGAAAGTTCCAGAGCAAGGAGAGAGGGACAGACTGAGGGTCAGGAGAGGCCAGATTGCACCCCAGGAACCACAGGGCCATGGAAGGGTGGAAGCTGGGGAGTCTCCCTGCAGTCAGGGTCCCCGGGACAGCTCGAGGGACCCGGGGGGACACATCTGGGGATGGAGGAGGAGCCAGTGGTGGAGCAGGTTCTCCACCCAATGGACGGACCCTGGGCTGCAAGGCTGCAGGACAGCTGGGCTCTGCCTGGAGTTACCATGTGTTCAGTGGGTGCGGTCTGGGCCCACTAGGATATGAGCTCAGAGAGCAGGGGCTGCCTGAGGCTCACTGCTGGATCCCAGCAAACAGCCGGCACATAGTAGGTGCTCAATAAACAGGTGCCACCTTGGTGAGAAGGTCAAAGAGGAGTTGACAACCACACAGCTGACAACAGACAGGACAAGCAGAGGCCCAGGCCTCAAATGAGACCCAAGGACCGGAAATGTGCCGGCCAGCCCACAACTCCCTGCGGCTGCTACAGCTCCAAAAGCCCAGCCTCTCTAGCTCTCCCCACCCCATCTCTTCCCCTCCCCACCCTCTACCCTCCCTGCTCAGGCTTCCTCTTCTTCCCTCCCCCCATCTCCCCCCACACTCTTTTATTCTCCTTCCCTCTCCCTCTCCCTCCCTTTCCCTCCCTCTCCCTCCCTCTCCCTCCCTCTTCCTCCCTCTTCCTCCCTCTCCTTCCCTCTCCTTCCCTCTCCTTCCCTCTCCTTCCCTCTCCCTCCCTCTCCCTCCCACTCCCTCCCTCTCCCTCCCACTCCCTCCCACTCCCTCCCTCTCCCTCCCACTCCCTCCCACTCCCTCCCTCTCCCTCCCACTCCCTCCCTCTCCTTCCCACTCCTTCCCACTCCTTCCCACTCCTTCCCTCTCCTTCCCTCTCCTTCCCACTCCTTCCCACTCCTTCCCACTCCTTCCCACTCCTTCCCTCTCCTTCCCACTCCTTCCCACTCCTTCCCTCTCCTTCCCACTCCTTCCCTCTCCTTCCCTCTCCTTCCCACTCCTTCCCACTCCTTCCCTCTCCTTCCCTCTCCTTCCCTCTCCTTCCCTCTCCTTCCCTCTCCTTCCGCCACATGCTGAGGCATCACATTTCCAGGGCACTGGCCACACAGGACATGGCAGAGGCAGCAAGTAGACAGCAAAGGCACCAGGAAGGCAGAACCCGAGGGGCAGGTGCATAGGCAGCATGGGCTGCGGGAAGGGAATTAGCGCGTGCAGAGGGAGGGAACAGGGAGATCACAGAAGTCTCAGATGCTGGGCAACCAAGGATTACAGGAGAAATAAAGTCACCAGCAAACCGGTGGCACATGTGTCCTTGCTTCTGGGGGCTCAGCTGTGAACAGTACATCCACCCGGAAGCGCTAAAATCCTAGTGGCGGTGAGCGCTCTTGAAACTGATGGCGCAGACACTGTCGGGCTCCACCCACGTGACCCAGATCCCTGTGAAGGTTTTTGCCTGTTCCTTCCCCAGCTCCTGTGTGTTTCTGTGGGCCTCACCTGGAACTCTCTTCAGAGAACCGTCCTTGTGCTTCTAGGACCACGTGGTGCCATCCCGGCCTTCGCCAAGGACTTCAGAGTGGGGCTGTGAAGCCTGGCCCACCCATGGCCTGCCCTCCAGAGCCCTGCCTGGTCAGCCTGCTGCAGGGCCCCCAAGAAACCACTGCTTGCTTGGTGCCTTCTCTTCCTTCTGCTTCCCGGCAGCGCCTTCGCTGCCTTAATCATTCGCACACAAATCCCACTTGGGGATTCTCTAGGGGAGCCAGTCCCAGAGAGCCACCTGGCACACACTCTTCCAACCGGCAGCCCCAGGTGGAAACCTGCTGTCCTACGGTGCTTGGCCGGCACAGCCAAGTGGGTGACACGGCCCTGAGTTTGAACCTCAGCCACCCACCTGCAGGCTGAGTGACCCTGGGCAACCTTTTCCCCCTCTCTCTGCTCAGTTTCCTCAGCTGCAAAATGGGTAAAATCCTGGTACCATTCTCAGTAGATCGTCATGCAACTGACAATAATAATCCATATGAAGTCCTATTATTGTTGTTCCATTACTTCAAGTCCTCATTGATTTGCTTGTTTTTAGAGTAATTAAATATGTCCTAGCCACTTAGAAGCCATTTAGAAAGACCTGATTTATTCCAGATCTGGAAATCATAAGTGGTGGTGACTTTATCCCTATGCTCTCACTGAAATCTGTAGACAAGACCGGCGAGGGAGGATTCCACCAGACGAGGAAGCCCAGGTGCAGAGGGCAGGGAAGAGGTCACCCAGCTAGCAGGGGTGACGTGGGCTGCCTTGGGACTGGTCCATGGCTCCCATCCCCTGGAAGATGCTAGAGGATCCCCGGTCCATCTGGGATGCAGCCCAGGAGACTCCTGGGTGCCACAGGCAGTGCTTGCTGTTTTGCTGGAAGGAGTTCTTGCAGGCCGGAAATCTGGGTCTGTTGTCTTTGCTCGCATGTCTTCTGCTGTTCATCAACTTTGGAAAACAGCTGCTAAAATATCGCTTCCGCCTCATGGTTCCCATGCAGATCCCTCCCAGCGCTGGGGAAAGTGCAAGCCTTTCAATGGCTCACAACCTTCGCCTTTTCCTCTCCCTTCCAATTCAGGAACTGAGTTTAGTTCCTTTCCCCAAAAATGCTGGGCAAGAGAGGAAGCAGTTTCTGCACACGGCAGCCAGCTCGGGTGGGGGCCTGGGTGGGCTGCTGGCTTCCTGCCTGCCCTTTGCCCCTGTCACCCGTCCTCCACTAATGAACTGACTGTCTTCAGCTGCACATTCCCACTGCTCCTTCCAGGCCGCCCACCTGGATTTCCCCATGCATCAGATGGGAACAGGTGTGAGGGTGACTGGGAGCGGGAGAAGGAGTCTCCTTTGAAACCAATGGATAAGCTGCACTCTCCAATGACAACCGTGTGCCCCTCCACAGAGGGCACCGTCGGACCACTCTGGGCTCTGGCACTCAGACCGTCGTGGGCAGGAGATTTTTGACATGGCCATTCTCCTGCATCTGCTCAGTGGAGAGAAACCTAGAGCAAAACGAAGGAAATAAACCCCCATAACAATATCAATAAAAGAACAAGTTGCAGTCACTCCCCGTGAAGTTGCAGTCACTTCCTGGCCGGCACCGTGCTGTGCACTTACCTCTTCTTCCCTGGCGTTTGTCTAGGGCTGGATTGTACTCCGACTCCATGCCTCTTCCAATGTTTGAGTCACCCAGGAGCTGTCACCCAGCTCACATGCTCCTAGGAATGGGGAGCTGCTTCTTTTCGACGGCTCTTCCACGTAATGAGATAAAACGTGCCTCCCTGCCCCTTCTCCCGAGGGACCTTCAGTGCCCACAAAGCGAGGCTGGTCCTGGCCCATGAGACACTCGAATGCAGGGACCTTCCTCCCCAGGCTCCTCTCCTCAGCCCCTTCACCCCTCCCTGAGCCTGTCGCCATTCTGCCCACCTCCTCTGGATGGCAGAAGCCTCCACTGGCTGTGCCCATCCTCCAGGCCCAGAGCTTTGCCAAGGTCATCTCAGTGCCCACAGCAGTGCTGCCACATGGGCACCATTATTAGCTGCTGTGCCAGAGGGGACGCTGAGTGTCAGAGAGGGGAAGATGCGGGCCCCAAGAGCCAGCCAAGTCCAGAGGCCATGCCTGGCCCTTAGCCTGTAGCCCAGAGGCTAATAAGGAAGGAGGCTCTTCTGTCAACTGAGGGCTCCAGGATCTCCCAGAGCCCCTGTTGAAGGGCAGGGAGTCGGAAAAGGGGGACAGGGCACCGTGGGAGCCGATCCGGAGAGCTCTCCATTGCATGTCCTGCAGGGTGTGAGGATACCTGGAAACCCTCCCTGACCAAGCCCCTGCGCAGGGGATGAAAGGGAGAATTTCTCCCACCCTGGAGTCCTTCTCACTGTCCAAAAGGAGTTTTGCCCTCTGTACTTAATGCCTCTTTGAAATATTTTTTAAATGGAAAAATGAAATAATATGAACCTCTGGAAGGCTGAGACCTCAGAATAGCCATGTGTCCCCCACCCCACAGGGCATGGCAAAGGGTCTCTGCAGAGAGGGATTTTAATCTGTTTGAAAGAAGAAGGGCAAGGGAGGAGAGGAAGAGTGGAGAGAAATGAGAATAGCCCAAGGAAGCCTTCTGGAAAATTTTATTCCGAGCAATTCCTGAGGGGAGGCCGGCTCTGGGCCAGGGGTCAGGGAGGCATCGAGCGCTGTGGTCCTGCGGAGCAGGGAGGGCCCTGGAACAAGCCAGAAGCTGCCGAGGCCTGCGTTACTGCTTCTCTCTGCAGAGACTCCGCTCACGTAATCACTACCTTTCATGCTGACCATGGCAGCCTTTCTCAGACACCAGCTGGAACAGACGACGGAGGTTTCTAATTTAGGATATGCTCTGGCCCTGGGCCACCAGCTCCATCCTCACTCCCACCCCCACCCCCTCACCTCCACCCAGCTTCAAGTGAGGTCCCCCACGCAATGCCTCAGCTAACGCTGCAGGAAGGGCCAGTCCCAGTGGGCTGTGCTGGGGGAGTGTGGCTCCCAGCCTGGGCTGCTGCCCAGCCCTGCCAAGCAGAAGAGCCTCCCACTCACAGGCCTCCCTGAGCGCAGAGGGAGGGAAATGCTCCCAGCAGCTGGAATCTTTCCCCCTGCAGGTGCCAGAGCCCTCCCCAGAGCACCTCCACCCACATGCCCTCAAGAATAGCATGGAGGCTCCAGGTTCTCATCAGTTCTTTGCTTCCGATAAAACTGAGTGGGCAAAGAAAAACCCAGGGTAGAGAGCCAACAGGAGTTTGCTGGTTCCTGGGATACAGCCTAAAGGGTGTCTCACACCCTGATGGGGGATCCAGTTCCTACAGCGGTCATAGATTGCGGGGCTTTACCAATCAACAGCCTTAATGTCCACACCCTCTGATCCTGCCCCACCACTGCTGGGAAACCAGCCTAAAGCAGCCATTTGATGAGCAAAGATGAAACTGGAGGATGCTCAACTGAGCATGGTTTTGATAGCAGATAGTGGGAACAAGACTCAAAGTCCCAAGGGCAGAATTGGATGCTGTGCATGAGGGTACAGCCATAGGGTTCGGTACCTCCACAGCCATTGAAAGTGTGGGCATAGAAGTGGTCTTGTGGATGGACAAGTATGTTTTCAAGATGCTGTTAAGTGGAAAGAGGAAATTACAAAATAGTAAATGCAACATGACTCTGACTTTGTAAAATACGACATATACATGAATATGTATGAAGAAAATGATGGCAGCATCATTTTTTACATACTCCAAAATATTAATGGGACTCATACAGTAAAATGCACTTGTTTTGAGTGTATATTTCAACAAGTCTTGACAAATTTAAATCACCCATGTAAATACCACCACAAATGAGATATAGAATATTCATTCCATCACCCCAAAATGTCCCCTAGAGCCCCTTTTCAGGCAATCCCTGCCCCCTCCCCCAATCCTGGCCCCAATCAACCGTTGATCTGCTTTCTGTTACTAAATTAGATTTGTCTTTCTGGAGTTCAGATAAGTGGAATCGTGCAGTATTTTCTCTTCTGGGATAAGCTTGTCTCATTCAGCCTGTCTTTGGGATTCAGGGATATTATATGTAACAGTTTATTCTTTGTCATTGCTGAGTACTGTTCCATTGTGTGGATATGCCACGATTTGTTTATCTGTTCACGTGCTGATGGACATTTGAATTGTATCTAGTTTAGGACTATAATGAAAAAGTAAGTGCGAACATTCATGTTCAAATCTTTCTGTGGGCGTATGTCTTCATTTCTCTTGAAGAAATGTCTAGGAGTTAAACTTCAGGGTCACATGGTAAATGTGTGTTGAATTCTGTAAGAAACTGTGACACTTTTCCAAAGCAATGGGAGCTGCAGTTGCTCCAATCCCCGCCAGTGCTTGATAGTGTCAGGCTTTGTCACTGGCCGTTCTAATGCATATTTATCTCATTGTGTTTTAATTTGCATTTCCCTGATCACCAATGATGTTGAACATATTTCATATGCTTATTGGCCATCCATATATCCTTTTGTGTGAAGTGTCTTCTATTTTCCCCACTGTTTCATACATTTGCTGGTTTTTTGCTGTTGAGTGTAACCAGTTTTTGTTTGTTGTTGTTGTTTTGTTTGGTTTTTAATATAGTAGATAAAAGTTTGTTATCAGGTATCCTATTTTCTCCCAGTTAGTGACTGGGGTGGGCTTTTTCATCTTCTTAATGTTGTCTTTTGAAGAACATAACTTTTAAATGTGGACTAAGTTCAATCATCAGTTTTTCTTTTATGGTTTATGCTTTTTGTGTCTTACCTAACAAATCTTTCACTATCCCAAGGTTGTAAATACTTTTTTCTACGTTTACTTTTTGAAGTTTTACAGTTTTGACCTTTATATATAGGTCTATGATCTACTTTGATGTAATTTATTAAATGGTGTGAGATAATGTTTAAAGCAAATTTTTGTCCATAATCTGTCCAAAATGGTAGCCACTTGCTACCTTAGCTATTGAGTGTTAAAATGTGGCTGGTCTGAATGGAGAAGTGTTGTAAGTGTAAAATATATGCCATCTTTCAAAAACTTGGAAATAAAAAAAGTAAAAATGTCTCGTTCATAATTGTGTTATTGATTACATGTTGAAAATGATAATGTCTCAAATATGTTGGATTAAATAAAATACATTTTAGAAGGCTTGAAATCAGGTGATGTAAGTCCTCTCATTTTATCCTTGTTTTTCAAAATTGTTTTGGCCATCCTAAGTACTTTCTATTTCCATTTAAATTTTAGAGTCAACTTGCCTATGTCTTTTATTTTTTAAAAGACTGTTGGGATTTTAATAGGATTACATTAAATCTATGGATCAATTTAGGAAAAACTGACCTCTTCAAATCAGTGAATCTTTCAGTCCATAACCATGATCTATCACTCTATTTGAGTTTTCCTTAATTTCTCTCTGCAATTTCTCTCAAACCAAAAAACTCAAGGGTTTTATGGTTTAATTTATCCCTAAATACTTTATGGTTTTGATGTTATTTTAAATGATCTTTTAAATTTTTTATTTTTCAATTATTAATTGCTGCTAGAGTAGACCCACTTACCTGCAGGGGATAGATGCCAAGACGCTAGTGGATGCCTAGAACTGCAGATAGTACCAAACTCTAAATATTCCATGTATTTTCCTATACATACTTACCTACGATAAAGTTTAATTTATAAACTGGTCACAGTAGAGATTAGCAGCAGTAAGTAACAATCAGATAGAAGGTGGGCGTGGTGGCTCATGCCTGTAATCCCAGCACTTTGGGAGGCCGAGGTGAGCAGATCACCTGAGGTCAGGAATTCAAGACCAGCCTGGCCAATATGGTGAAATCCCGTCTCTACTAAAAATACAAAAAATTAGCCAGGCATGATGGCAGGTGCCTGTTATCCCAGCTACTCAGGAGGCTGAGGCAGGAGAATCGCTTGAACCTGGAAGGTGGAGGTTGCAGTGAGCCGAGATCATGCTATTGCACTCCAGCCTGTGAGACAGAGTGAAACTCCGTCTCAAAAAAAAAAGAACAATTATAACAATATACTATAGTATTAATAAAATTTATGTGAATGTGCTGTCTCTCTCAAAATATCTGATTGCACTATACTCACCTATCACCAGAACACAGTTGCTCATGGGCAACTCAAACTGCAAAAGCAAAACTGTGGTAAGGAGAAACTATGCTGTATAGAAACATAATTGGCATGGTTTTTAAAATTGGCCTAATAGGGTGCTAATACTGCACTCATGTATTATTAGTTCTAGAAGTTTTTTCTACATTCCTTAGGGTTTTCTTTTTTCTTTCCTTTCTTTTCTTTTCTTTTTTTTTTTTTTTTTTTTTTTTTTGAGAGATGGAGTCTTGCTCTGTCTTCCAGGCTGGAGTGCAATGCCGCAATCTCGGCTCACTGCAAACTCCACCTCACAGGTTCAAGTGATTCTTCTGCCTCAGCCTCCTGAGTAGCTGGGATTACAGACGCCTGCTGCTGTGCCCAGCTAATTTTTGTATTTTTAGTAGAGACGGGGTTTCACCATGTTGGCCAGGCTGGTCTCGAACTCCTGACCTCAGGTTATCCACCCACCTTGGCCTCCCAAAGTGCTGGGATTACAGGCGTGAACCACAGTGCCCAGCCAGGGTTTTCTCTGTATACCATGATGCCATTTAGGAAGAATGACATTTTTTTCTGTCTCTTTAATCAATATTTCTTTATATTGTCTTATCACATTGGCTGGTACCTCCAGTAGACTGTTGAATACTATGTGGTGAGAGGGGGCATCTTTTCTTAGCTTCAGATCTTAGGGAGAACACATTCAGTCTTTATCATTAAGCACAATAGCAGCTGTAGGTTTTTTGCTTATCAATGGATCTTCGTCAGGTTGAAGAAGTTTTCCGCTATTCCTAGTTTGCTGAGAATTTTTATCATGAATTGGTTTTGAATTTTTGGAAGTTTTTTTCTGCATGTATCGAGATAAATGTATGATTTTTTTCTCCTTCTTTCTGTTAATATTCTGTTATTTTCATATGTTTTACTATCCATTCCTGAAGTAAACGCTACTTGATAGTAGTAATCTTATCCTTTTATATATTGCTGGATTCAATGAGATAATATTTGTTATGGATATCTGTGTCTCTGCTTACGAGAGATATTAGCCTGTAGTTTTCTTATTTTGTAATGTCATTGCCTGGCTTTGGAATCAGGATAATGCTGGTCTAATATTTAATTCAATGAGTAGGTTTATAAATATTCATTGATTTTTCCCAATATATTTGACAACAGGCAGCATTTCTCTGCCTTCAAGTCTCCAGTGGCTTTTTATTAGCAAAGATTTCCAAGGTCCTTTGGGATGATTTTCTCATCCCTGCCTTAAATAGCACAGCTATTAAGGGACCAGTTTACCTTCAAAGATCACTGATGCCCTGAGTGAATCTTGCTGGACACAGCAAATAAAGAGCACAACGTTCAGATGACTCTCGTGGTCATTTGGTTCTACAGAACAAACCGTCTCCCTGAACACCTGGCTAAGACAAGAGGCAGTGGAATCAGTCAGTCCTGGGTGAGCATCTTGCCTCCATCATGATTAGTGTGACCCTCTCTGAGCCTTGGTTTCCTTCTCTGTAAGATGGGAACCATGCAAGCTATTCCTCTGCCTGGGGCATTCTTCTCATGTCTACACAAAGTCACTCCTACCCTTTAGATCTTCACGCGCTGGTGGGCTCCTTAGGCAAGCCCACCTTTCACTCGCCCTTCCATAGGGAAGATCCACCCAGCTAAGCCAATCCCCTCTTCATAACCACTGCATCCTAGAACAGAGCACCATTTGGTTTCCCTGTGATTATTCAGTCAATGTCTGTCTCTTACCACTATATCATAAGCTTCATAAGAGAAGGCATGCCGTCGGTGCCAACAGCATTTAACACAGCTTTTAACATATTCTAGATATTGAATATATATTCAAATGAATGAATAGCCTATATCAAAGATGGGTTGTAAGTGTAACATGAGGTAATGCCTATAAGGGGCTTCGAGGAGCACCTGGCTCTGAGAAAGCACGTTCTAACTATTACACATCATTTTCAACAGCTAACACCAGGGACTGTCCCAAGCCCCAGATCCCACAAACCTTTTAGGAAAAGTGACCCTAGATACCACTGGGCTGACTGTGACCACTGCCAAGGAAAAGGTCTGTGCTGTCAACATCCAGGAAAGGTATTCTTCCAGAAAAGGAATCCACAGACCCTCCCTAACAATTCAAGAAGTCCATGAAATTAAATGAAGGTTCCTCTTTTTTTTTTTGAGATGGAGTCTTGCTGTTGCCCAGACTGGACTACAGCGGTGCGATCTCGGCTCACTGCAAGCTCCGCCTCCCAGGTTCACCCATTCTCCTGCCTCAGCCTCATGAGTAGCTGGACCTACAGGTGCCCGCCACCACGCCCGGCTAACTTTTGTATTTTTTAGTAGAGACGGGGTTTCACCGTGTTAGCCAGGATGGTCTCAATCTCCTAACCTCGTGATCCGCCCGCCTCGGCCTCCCAAACTGCTGGGATTACAGGCGTGAGCCACCGCGCCCGGCCTGAAGGTTCCTCTTGGTTTTGACTAGCCCCGTGCTGATACTTAGCACTTTTCTTTTCGATGATGAGTGTAGGCACAAGCCACAGGGGCATTAGCAGTGGCTGTGACTTTATCACCAATAGAATCACAGATGCTTTCTTAACATCTCGAGTCATTACAGTTCTCTCAAAGTGCCGTTTATGCTAATCACTGTTTTGCAATTATGGTACTTAGACTCCAGCCCTGCTTCTAGATCTTGTCATTTAATCTGCTAATAAAGAAACCCAACATACATATTTTACCATAGTTTTTTTTTTGTTTAATTTATGCTATTTTAAGTTTTGGGGTACATGTGCAGGGTGTGCTGGTTTGTTACATAGGTAAATGTGTGCCATGGTGGTTTGCTCCACCCATCAACCCATCACCTAGGTATTTAGCCCAGCATGCATTAGGCCTTTTTCCAATACTCTCCCCTCCGCCGACCCTACCACCAACAGGCCCCGGTGTGTGTTGTTCTCCTCCCTGTGTCCATGTGTTCTCATTGTTCAGCTCCTACTTATAAGTGAGAACATGTGGTTGGTTTTCTGTTCCTGCATTAGTTTGCTGAGGACAATGGCTTCCAGCTTCATCCATGTCCCTGCAAAGGACATGATCTCATTCCTTTTTATGGCTGCATAGTATCCCATGGTGTATATGTACCAATCGGTGTGTTTAATGGTTTTGATAGCTATTTTCTGTATCATAGGCTGTGGGTTTTTGTGTAACCCTGCACATTTTAATGTGTGCATTTACAAACATTTTTCTGAGGTTGCCCTCATAGATTTAGCCCACCTACCACAGGGTCCATGACCCGGAAAAAGCTAGGGATCTGATCAGAGCACAGTACAGGCACCCCTTCCCCACGAAGTGTCTCACTCACAATGCCACGGGTGTTGATCTGCAGTCAGAGGGTGGTCTTTGCAGGCAGACAGGCAGACAGGCAGGGAAGACACCAGCCAATACCAGCTGGCAGAAACCAAGTCAGAACAAGGTCCTTTGGGCCTCCGCCTTGGGGTCTGCTGGCTGGGAGCCAGGAGGCAGCCTCTCTTGAAACTAATATTGCAGCCCCAGAAGGCGATGATCCCTGAGACCCACCGTCTCCCAGGCAGCCATCTGCCTTGTTTGTACTGCACCAGACAGGGCCCCTTGCTCCTCCTCAACTCGCTTGCAGCTTCAGCCTCCAGGCCTTTGCTCAGGCAGTTCCTCAGCCTGGCCCTCCCTCGGCCCCTCCCAGCCTGGATAACCCACCGCTGCCTTAGGCTTCCTTGCGGGTGCTCCTCAGGGGAGCCCCCGGCTGCCCAAGGCTCTGCACGCCCCCGGCACTCTGTATTGATATTGATAGTTATTCCAGATTTTTATTTACTCTTCATGTTTGTGTCTATTTATTCTATATTTCTATTTATTTATTCGATATTTCTATTGATATTGACTATGTACTCTACAGTAATGTTAACATTTACTCTATAGTTATTTGGATATTTCTACTGACTTTTTTTTATTGATATTTACTCTATATTCATACTTACTCGATATTTTATTTGCATTTACCCTACATTTATGCATAGGTTTACTTTATGTTTACCCAACATGAGCCTGGCCGAGTCATGTGCCCTCTGGAAGCCTCAGTTTCCTCATTCCCCAGGGCTGGCGTGCGCTTTGGAGGAGCTGACAGGTATAGAAGGCCCTTTGCTGCCCTCACACACTGAGCCCCCTCCCCCAGCATGTTCCAGGCTGGATGGTCATGGCCTGCACACCCCAGGAAGTGGCTCAGTTTCGCTCCTGTCACACCCCCGACTCCCAGAACAGTGCCAGGCACATCACAGAAGCCTCACATCCACCTGTGGGCCACACAGGGGCGGAAGTCCCGGCCTCACTGGTCCCTTTGTTTTGGAGCACAGGAGCCTGGAGCCCGACAAAGGCAGGGGCAGAGCCGCGGAGGCCTTTCTGCGGGTCTCTCCAGAGAGTTCTGCAGCATCCTAGGCTGGGAGCAGCCCCTGGGCAACGAGAGCTGCCCTATTAGGAGAGGACCTGAGCTCCTGGTGCGTGAGGACCCCAACAAGGCGGCCCCGCCCAGGCATTGCTGGGACCAAAAGGCTCTGGCTGTCCAGAGTCCTCAGCTCCCACCACCAATTCAAAGTCGGCCTTGGGAACCTGCACATCCTCAACACAAGCAGGTGTTCCAATCCTGATTTGACAAAACGCTCCCACGGCCGGGTGTCAGGGGTAGTTCAGAGGTCAGAGCCCCCTGGATGCATCCAGCCATTCCCCATGTTGACCTCCCTGGGCATCCTCGGCCAGCCCTGAAGGAAAGGGCACCTCCCCAGGCTGGGACCTTGGGTCCCATCTGCACTTGACCACGGGGGCATTGGAGCTCGGCTTGTCGTCTGGCTCAGTGAATCTCCAGAAATCATGACAAGCCCCAGCGTCCTCCGGCAGCTCCGAGGACATAAATCGTGATTTATTGCTGCTGCGCCACGTCCTTTTGTGTTTCCACACTGCCTTGGGAGCAATTCCTCACCATGTCAACAGCCAGCCCAGGAGGAGGAAGGGGGTGTGAGGAAGAGGGAGACAGGGCAGCGCGTGTGCCCTTCCCCCAGGGACCCTCTCCCCGCTGCGCTGCTGACCACCTCTGGCCAGGAAGCCCTCTGGCCTCCAAGTCCTCAGGAGGGGCTCGAGGACCCTGGTGTGACCTGGCTCCTGGGCCCACGGGAGGAGCCCTGGGTCTTCCACACTTCCTGTCCTCCCTGGCCCAGCCATCCTGGCTTTATTGGAACCAGTTGCAGATGAGTTTCCTTGAAAGGAAAGAGGCTGATCTCATCGGCCTCTGCTCAGCAGAGGAAATCATTATGGGGAGAGCTCGGCATTGGGGAGCCTTGGCCTTGGGCTGAGAGCATTGCCAGTGCCACCTCCCTGAGTCCTCACAACCACCCAGGAGGTCAACTCTATCACGGCTGCCATTGCACAAGAGACAAACTGAGGCACAGAGGGGCTAGGTAGTCTGCTTAGCATCACAGAGTTGGAAAGGCCCCAGTCGGGATTTCAACCCATGCTCTTCGGGCTCTCAGCAGGCCCCAGGTTGGCCCCTTCGAAATCTGGCCCCTTGGTTTCTGGTCCCTCCCCACGTATTGCAAACCCACCAACTCTCTCTCCTCTGGAGCTAGGATTCTGATGAGTGACAGTCCGCACCTTTCCACGCGGCGCAAATCCCCCTAGGGAATAAAGGAACATCAGCCACTGTTTGTGGAGCGCTTGCCATGTGCTGGCGTCGTGTGCTGTCTCCTTTGGTCCTAACAACCATTACCATCTCCATGCACAGATAAATAACACGGTCTGAGAGGTCAGGGGACTTGAGCAGGCAGAAGCACTGCCAGGAGGGCCTAAGCACATGATCACAGTTCCCACAGCCCCATGAATACGGAGGCCTCCCCCAGAATAGCACACGAATACCGAGAAACTCACTCAGACCATCTCATGTCTCTGACAAGTTGTTTATTTTCTGACCAGACCATAAGCTCCATGAGGGCAGAAGCCCCCACTGTCTTGTTCTCTGCTATATCCTCAGAAGCTAGGATCATGCCCAGCACAGAGCAGGATGCCTTCACCACTGGTTGGATAACTGAATTACAGTCACACAGTTAAACAGTTACAAAGTTACAAACAGTTACAAAGCACTTATTCAGATCAGGGGTTGTATTACGTGACTTACAGGAGTCACTCATCTGATGCTTACCAGTACCCCCTGGGCGTGTTGCAATAAGCGATTGCTGCACAACCTCTGAGAGGGTCTGGGACATCAGTGCTGCATCCCCCCCAGGTGCCTAGCTCTGTGCCTGGCATGGAACAGATGCTCAAAGAAGAGGCACGATTCTAACCTGCTCTTTGCCCTTTAGACACATTCTGTGTCCCATGAACACACCTTAGAAAGATCAGCTTCTCTTGTGAAGCTACAGGAACAGTCAGCACCTCTTTCCAAAGAATAAACTTTCCGCACGTCTTGTCTGATCCTCTGCAACCCAGCAGGGCCTGAGGGTTTTGAGAAATTTGCCCACACTGAAGGCAGGTGAGAAGTGTAAACCATGGGCATGGATTTGTTCGGCAGGACTGGGGAAGCCCCCTCCCTGGCTAGGATGTTTCTTGGCGTGGAGGACACCCCCATGTGTTGCTTCAGAGACTGACCTTCTCACAAACATCTGTCGATGGAATGTCTGCTCCTGCCTTCTGCCCCAGTCTAACTGCTATTATAGCTAATGTCTAATGATAGCTAATATCGAAGGATGGCTAATGTCTAATACTGGGCCTCTTGCTAGGTGA
This sequence comes from Pan troglodytes, assembly GCF_028858775.2. Lineage (NCBI taxonomy): Eukaryota > Metazoa > Chordata > Mammalia > Primates > Hominidae > Pan > Pan troglodytes. The sequence goes on along the minus strand of NC_072416.2, from coordinate 84,219,520 downwards.
CATTATAGGGCAGTTCCCGCACAGGCTCCCAGCCAAGCTCTCAGGGGCTCATTTCACCCTCACAATCACCCTGTGGTCATCCTGTCATTGCCTCATTTCACAGACAAGGCAGTGAAGGCCCTGAGATTCAGGTGCTCGCAGGGACAGAAACTCGTGTTCCTCACCGCTAAGCTTTACCTCCTCCCAGCAGCTCAGGGGCAGTGGCTCCCCACCACTGGGCCTGGTGCACAGGAGGCTTTCTCAGCACCACTCTCCCCAGCTGAGCCCCGGCAGCCTTGGATACCACCTGTGTTCATTATGCCCATTACACAGATGAGGAGACCAAGGCACAGAGAGGTTCCAAGTCCTATCCAAGGTCACACAGCTGGTAAGTGGCAGAAATGAAAGCAAATGCCTCAATTAGGAACCTGCAGAGACTCTCAGGTCGTTCGTACTCAGTAAATACTTGTCGAGTGAACAATGAATACGTGAATGGAGTATAGCTGTGCTCACCACTGATGCCATCCTTTCATCATTACTAGAGCTGAGGAGGTGTTGGGCCAAGGGGAGGATGGCCCACTGGCATCCTGTGGCACATACTGCAGGCTTGGGGGGGTAGGAGAGAGCAACAGCGCTGCCTACTTGGCCATGGGGTTCCCTGGGGCAGCATCACCCAGCAGTCATTGCCGTGAGCCTACTGGTCATTGATATAAGCCCAGGTGTCATCACCATGGACCCAGGTGTGTCATCGCCACGGACCCAGGGGTCATCGCCATGGGCTCAGTGGTCATTACGATGGGCTATGAAGGCCTGGGCTCTCCCCAGCTCTGCCATTTATTGGCTGGTCAACATTGAAAAAGAAACATCTGTGCTTCCATCTCACCATCTGCAAAATGGGGTAATAACCCCCACCCCTACCACACCAGGCGGGGAGAACTGGATGAGGCGGTGACAGGTGGGGAGAATTGGATGAGGCAGTGACAGGTGGGGAGAATTGGATGAGACAGTGACAGATGGAGAGGACAGGCGCCCCCCAGAGGTTGTCAGTGATGAGGGTGTGGAGGCCTCACAGGCCACTCCAAGGGGAGCTCCTTGACCACGGGGCTTTGTCTGTCCTGAGCACACAGCAGGGTGCCTGGCACATAGGAGGCAACTCTGTTAGTGTGGAGAAAGGGAAAATGCATTTACAAGCATGGACTTTAGAGCCACTCAGAACCGGGTCCCAATCCTGCCATAAAACTCACTGTGGGTTCCCAAACAAGCAGCCTGGCCTTTCTGATCCTCAGTTCCCCTATCTCTAAAATGGGAATAATAGAATCTACCTCCCTGGATTGTCTCGGAGAATAAATGAGATCAATGCATTTGTGCGTAAGTAGCCGTTAGGATTATTATCGCTACTATTATTAATCAGAGTCCCTTTGAGAACTCATGAAAAACACCCTATGTCTTTTATCTGCCTAAAGCTTTCAGCTTCCCACGGTGCCAAAAGACAGGTTGGGAGTGGCAGGGAGAAGAGAGAGGAAAGAAAGGGAAGGCAGAGGGAGGGGGAGGCGCCCTCCTGCCAGCTAGAGAGAGTGCGACCATCTCTGGGAACCCGACTGGCGCCCAGGAGCCAAAAGGCAGAGGCCTGGCCGGGGCAGGTTTTGATGCTCTATTGCCCAGGGATCACAGATGCGGATCTGATAAGGCCTCTCCACTTCCTCCAGGGAGCCAGCGGCAGGGGAAAAGGAGGCCCCAGGCAGCGAGAGAACAGCAGGACTGTCCCCCTTCCCCCCTCCCCCTTCCAGGCAGAGTGGCGAGCCCAGGCCCGGAACTGCCTGGACGCAGGGGAGGAGGGAGCGCCAGCAGGGCTGAGAGCTGACGTTTAAAAATTGAGGTGCAACTGTCATCCTAAGTGTACAGTGTCCATGCATTTTTACATGCAGATACACCCATATAGCCCCCTCCCAGATCAAAAGACAAAACATTTCCATCTCCTCAGGAAATTCTCATTCCAGTCAATATCTCCCCTTCTCCGCCTGTGACAACCACTGATCGCCTTGCTGTCACAGTCAATCCGTGAAAGGACCTGTGCCTGAACATGCAATCGAGCCGTGCAGGAGGTCATCTTCTGTGCCTGGTTTGGAGATTTCTGCAACAAGGTTGCATCCCTCCATGAGGCTTTCTTGCTGCTGAGTGGGATTCCAATGTCCCAGTGTCCAAATAGACTCCAGCTGGTTGACCCATTCACTACGACGGACACTGGGTTATTTCCAGGGTGGGGTAACTATTGATAAAGCCACTGCAGATGTGTTTACAGAAGTCCCTTGCCTTCATTTATCTTGAGTATACATCTAGAGTGGGAAGGGCTGGATGGATTTTCCAGCATCCTGGCCTCATTTTAGATTCCCGACCAGCACTGCAGGAGGGTTCTGGCTGCCCTACCCCCTCTCCAACCCCTCATATTCTGGTGTGTGGCACTTTTCGTATGTGTGACTTTGGACACACACCTGGACATCAGAGTTCCCCATTTTCGTCATCTGCAAAGTGGGGGTAATAATAGAACCTACTTCTTAAAGTTACTTCAAGGATGACATAAAATAATTCGTTTTAAAACTTGGCCCCACCGTAAACGCTCAGTACACATGCGTGGGAAACATGAACACCCGCTCAGATCCCCCTAGGACCTCAGCGTCTTCTTCCATTACTCCTCCTTCCAGCTATTTTCCAAGCTCTATCGAGGTCACTCCTTTCCCTAAAGGGTGTCTCCAATCAAGGTCTTCCTCTCCAGTCCCTCTCCAGCTTCCCTTCCTCAACCCTCGCACTCCCTATAGGCAGCCCCCCACCACCTCTAACTCCTGTAACTCTAGTCCTTCCCCCACATCACCGTAGCCCAAGCACTCTCCTTAAAGCCTGGTTACATTCACATGTTCACATCAGCCCCTGTTCAAACACCTTCTGAGGCTTCCCATGGCCATGCTTTATCTGCAAATGACACTCATCCTGCCGGTCACCCCAAGTCCTCCCCACCCCTCACACCTCCTGTGGAGTCAGTCCCACCGCCCACCCCTCAGCGGCTGCCCAGCAGCCACTCTGCTTTCTTCCTCTCCTTGCTTTGCCTGAGGTGCACTTTCCTGCCTGGTACATAGGCAGCATGAACCCCCCAGGCTGCTGCCCCCCGGGTTCATGATATCACCTGACCTGCCACCCCATTCCTGTCGGGGTGTCCTCCTTTCTTCTCAGGACAGAGGGCCCATATCAGCCCTCACACAACAGTTTTCTGGCTTCCCCTGAGGTTTTTAATCTATGGGGTCCACCATGGCTGAGGGTGGGCAAATGCAGGGCAGGGACAACGTGGTCTCCAGAAGCTTCTTTTGGTCTCTGTTTGGAAGAGTTCTAGCTTGCAACAAGCTCTTTATTCAAGATAAAGATTTAACAGTTTAACAATTTTTTATTCAAGATACAGAATACCTAAGTCATATGTGAAGAGCTCCATGATTTTCCAAAAAGGATCGTGCTTGCCAGCCCAGCCCCCTCCCCTGCCACTTCCCACAGGCTTTCTGTGACCCCTGACCTAACCCACCACATCCTCCAGGGTCTCTCAAAGCCACCCTGCTCCTCCTTCCGCACTCCATAAAACATGCATTCCTCTGGGCCCTATTCCTCCAAGCTCAGCCCCGCAAACTTCAAACAGTGGGGGAGGGTCTCTCTTGTTACCGAGCCCAGCCCCTGGCACAGGGCCTGGCACATTGTAGGCGCTCCTCACATTTTATGTGGCTGGAGGAGTTGTTAGGTTTCCCTCCTCACCCCCTCTCACCTTACTGCTCTGATAAGGGAACACTCGGCCCTTTGATCAGTGGGCCAGGCAGCTTCTAGGCTCCTTCTCTGGGGAGCTCCGGAGTTCTGAAGGCGAAACCTGCAGGGAGAACTCCCACTTCCCCAGGAGGCCAGCCTGGCAAAAGACCCAGGACAGAAGCCAGCTCGAGCCTGGTCCCAGGCCTCCTGGGCCATCTTAGGGAGCTCAGATCTTCCCCAAAGGGAACATCAAAGACCAGCCTCCACTTCAGAGGCAGGAATTTGGATTGTGGAGATCACTGGGTCATAGGGTGAGAGATAACCATGGGATAGATAACTGGGTCCCTTGAAAGGCTCTCCCTGATAGAGCATGAGGCAGGGTCTGCCAGATCTGCACCTCCTGGGATTCTGGCTGGATCAGAAGCCCCCAGTTTGGAGGACTCGAAGGGAAAAAAAAAATTCACCCAGGGACTCCAAGAACCTAATAGGACATTGTGAGAAATCCAGAAACCTGTGTTGCCAGCGGGGGTTTACTTCGGTCCAACCCCGTGGAAAACCACCTTACAGGATCTGCTGAAGCTCAGCCTGAGCGTCATTCCTGGTGGCTGGGCAATTCCACGCCTAGGCGTGTCCCCTACAGACAGGCATCCGTACAGTCACCAAAAGGTGCATTCTAGAATGCTCATAGCAGTACATAGTATGTTCTAGAATTGCAATAGGCCCAAACTGGAAATTATCCAATGCCCATCAACAGGGAGATAGGTACATGAATGGCGGTGTGTTCATAGAATGGAATACTCCACAATTAAAATGAACATGCTGTCACCACATCAACCGCAAGGGGGGATCTCCCATGATCCCTCAAACAGGAAACTAAGTGTTGATCATTTTGCCACACACAGCCAGCTCTGCCCATGGGCTGGCAGGTGCTGCAGGAGCTTGGCTCACCTGGGCCCCAGAAGCCCAGCACAGGCCATGCAGCCCTCCTGGCCCTGCTCCAATGGGAACCTCGTGCAGCTGGCTCCCCTGCCACCCTCGTGGCCACACAGCCCATCTTATCTTGGAGCCAGGCCCAGGCCAAAGTCAAGGAGAAAGAATCAAATCCGCATCAGTAAGCCTGTGTCCTGTGGCCTCATCATAAAGGACTACAACTTGGGGAGGGGAGAGGAGGAGGCTTAAAACAACAGAAATGTATTCTCTCCCAGTTCTGCAGTCCAGAAGTCTGGAATCAAGGTGTCAGCAGGGCCCCCAATCCCTCCAGAGGCTCTAGGGAAGGCTTCTTCTTATCTCTTCCAGCTCCTGGGAGCTCCAGGCGGCCCTGGGCTGTGGCCACATAGCCATCATCTCTGCCTCTGTCCCCGCAGGGCCTTCTCTCTGTGCCTCTCTGTCCTTTCCTCTTCTTGTAAGGACACTGGTCACTAGATTCAGGGCCCATTTGGCTGATCCAGGATGATCCCATTCTGAGATCCTTGACTTAATTCCATCTGCAAAGACCCGTTTCCCCAGTGAGGTGACATTCACAACATTCATAGGTACCAAGGTTTGAGACTTTAACATCTGTGTCCGGGGGTCACCACTGAGCTCATAACATCTCCGCTGCTCCTCGGTAAACCAAAATTCCACACAAGGTCTGAAATGGGCCACTGACGACCTCAGAGAATGACTGCCTTCAGGTGCGGTGCCCACGCTTGCTCTGGAAGCATCCCTAGAGGCAGCCAAAGGCCTTGGCATAGAGCGTGGGTGGGAATCCAGGGCTCCATGAACGCCCAGGCTCTTGTTGGATGTGGGTTCCCCCAGAACCAGGCCCTGAGATGAGGCTTCCAGTGCAATAGGCGTATCTGGGAGGTGCTCTGGGAAACCAGCAGTGGTGGGTGAGAAAGGGGAAGACAAGGAGGCCAGCAAATGGCAGTCCCCAGGCCAGCCAGCACAGTGGGCACCGGGAGCCCGGCTTAGGGGAACGGGAGATGCATCGCGCCCCCTGGTGGAGGCCATGTTTGTCCACCGCACCCCCATCCCTCAGTAAGGGCTGCTTTGGGAACGTTGACTTTCCTGTGTTGCCAGCTCGCCCCGCATGGTCTGAGGAAGCTTCTGCGGTTGGACAAAGGCCTTGGCTAGAACCCAAGTGTGCAGATGATAAACAGCCTCCAGCTTGCAGAGGGGAATGCAGGAGGGCACAGGCAGGGTCCGGCACCCCCCCACGGGGTGAGTGGCTGGGACGGTGGGTCTGTACAATCCATCTCCTGTATAAGTCTATGCGTTTTGTTTTACGGATTTAAAAACCTTGTTCCAAGAAGAATTTCCTGTGGCTGCTGTAACAAAGGACCCAAAACTGAGTTCACCTCGCAGATCCATTCTCTTAAAATTCTTAGGGCCAAAGTCCCAAACAACCTCACTGGGCTGAATCCAAGGTGTGGGCATGGCTGGTTCCTTCTGGAGGCTCCAGGGGAAAATCTGGCCTCTCACCTTTTCCAGCTTCCAGAGGCCACCCGCATTCCTTGACTCGCGGCTCCTTCCCCCATCTTCACAGCCCTCAATTGCATGGCTCCAACCTCTGCTTTCACCCTCACAGCACTTCTCTGACTCTGAACCCTTGCCCCACCCCCAACAGGGACCTCACAATGACGCTGGGCACCCAGATAATCCATGATACTCTCCCCATTGCAAGGTCCTTAACCCAGTCACATGTGCATGCCACAGGGCAGATACTCATGGGCTCTGGAGATCTGGGCATGCACAGCTCTGGCAGTCATTGTTCTGCTGACCATGAGGCCCTCAGGCTCCACCAGACAGCAAGAGGAGTCCCAGCAAGGCAGGAACCCCGCAGAGACACCAAGAATGCCAAGCTTCTGGAGGTTTGGCCAGTCCAGAACGTGACCGCTGATTTCAGGCTGAGCCAGTCCTGGCAGAAAACAGTGACCCCCCTCAGAGAGTTTAAGTGAAAACAGCACAGTGCAGGGCCCATTCACCGCACAGCGGGCAGAGCCAAGGGGACAGGTAAGGGATATGGAGACCCCAAGATGAACGGCAGCAGGAAACTGTGACCACCCCAGGGCCGAAGGGACAAGGGAAGGAAATAGTGTCACCAGCCAGTGGGAGAGGGAGCACCGAGCAGGAGAGATACAGCCATGGTCAGGGCTGTGGTGGCGGAACAGGGTGGGGACAGGATGAGAAAAACCCCAACCCTGCCACCTCCTGTTCTTGGGATTTGCCCAGTGGCCCCAGCAGCCAAAGTCACTGGGAGCCAGCAGGTGGGAGCCCAAGATGTGGGTGTGTCAACTGTCACCCGCAGCAGGTACAGGGCAGCCAGGGTGGAGCACGAGGAGCCACCAGCCCCACCTCAGCATCTCTGAGCCACATCCCTCGCAAAGCTTCTCTGGTTTTATAGCCCAGCTGCTGCAGAATTCCTGGTGATGGGGCAACTCACACCTGGGAGGCAGGGACTGCCTGCATCCCTGGGGCGGAGGGCAGTGAGGCCAACCCCGGTAACTTCATCTGAAGCCAGGGGAAGCCAGCACCTGCCAAAAGGAATAAAAATGAAACCAATGTTACATGACTTGACAGGATCCCTGGAGTTTTATTCACGGACTAAGAAATAAGGATTAAAACAAGGAGCAAGGGAACAAAGGCTTGTAGTGCAAGGAATGGATTTGCCTTTCGACCCAGAAGACAGGCCATTTATTTGAACAAGAACTCTCACAACTCTCTCTTTATCCCCTTTGGAGCATATTTTATGTCGCCAAGAATTTCAAGGCGATTAAAACCAGCAAAAAAACAAATCCTTTAAAATTGCCTATTTATAGCAAAGGGTAGGCAGGTTTTCAAAGGAGCAGGAGTGGCAAGACTTTAGAACCTCTTTTGAAGTTGACAGTCGGCAGGATTTACTGACGCTGAACACACACTCCCCCTGTGACCCAGAAATTACACTTCTGGGCAGATTCCCACCCCAAACAGGGATACGCATTCACCAAAAGGCACAGTCTAGAAAGTTGGTGGCTGTCCTGCCGAAATGTCCACCTATGGTAAAATGGGCAAGTGAATCAGGACAGTCTCCCCATGGAATACTACACAGCAAAGAAAATGAGAATTTGACAACCACACAGTCACAAGCACAAAGATGATCAAAAAAGTCCACATGCCACAGCCATAAACTCAAACTCAAACGACTTCTCAGTGGTGACAGAGGTCACATTGTGGTTCCTGGGAAGGGTAGTTACCAGAATGGAGGAAAATGGGGGGCCTTTTGGGAGTTGGGGCATGTTGTGCCCCTTCACCTGGGACCTGAGCCCTGCAAACCTGTGACGCCATCTCCCAGGAGGAGCTCAGAGGAGTCACTTCTCCCTCCCAGTTCGAGTAGGGGCTGGGTTAGATCTGAGTTCCTCAGATTTAAGTCATTCAAGGGAAACGACCACACTTTGGGGACATCTGCATTCCACCGGTGGTTTCTGTTTACGTTTACTCACTATATTTCAACTTTTTTCACTTAAATATTTTATTTAAGGGACAACTGCGTATCATTAAGATCATAGAAAAATCAGTCCTGCTTTCCAGAAATGGAAGGTCGCCATAAAAACTAACACAGTGCAACAATCCCTCAGTCACAACCCAAACCCAAGGCTCTGAAAAGCAAAAGGGTTTTGTTTGTTTGTTTGATTTTTTCTTTTTGTTTTTATTTATTATTTATTTGTAAATTTGGTACATTTTCCTTTGGTGGCAAACCTGACTTGAACTGACTTGGAGCTCTCTGTAGTCTCTCTATTCTACTTAGTGTGAAAACCACATTTTTCGCTGAAGAAACAGATAAAAAAGAGACAGTAATAAGGGACTCCCCAGAACCCACTAAAAGTGTTAAGCAAATCGCTGTACAGACACCATACTGCCCAAGGGAAATTTTAACTTCGAACGCACAAGGCTTAGGATTTTGGTGAAGGCGTGGTATTCCTGTACCAGACCGCGAAACAACGGCATTCACTGATTTCTTGCAATATCCTTGTTATTTTGCTTGCCAAGGAGCTGTGATCCGAAGCCTATTCTCTTCTTCTCAGAGGGGAAATTAGCAGAGTTAGAGGAAGATGAAAGTCACATGAGGCTCCTTGAGCAAGGGGCAGAGGGGGGATCTTTTAGACTTTATAGCCAAAGCAAACAGAAAAACATGCAAATGCCTTTTTAAAACTAGAAAACAAGGACATGCTTGTAAACATTCAAACAACACTTGAGCTTATAAAGTGTGGCACTTTTTAAAAACTCATCCCATACATGTTTATTCATTTCTCTTAATTGACAAATGAAGAATTATATGTATCTATGTTGTGCCACTTAATGGTTTGATACACGTGTACGATGTGAATGATTAAATCAAGCTAATTAACATAAAGTGTGGCAGTTTTAAAACATGACCACAGCATTCTTTGATCATCCTGTCATTGAGAGGTAGTTCACGTCTCCTCCCCATGAATCAGGGTAGGATCTGTTGTCACTTGGCCAAAAGAATCAACAGAAACGATGCTGCCTCACTGCTGAGGCCAGATCAGAGGAGCAGAGAGCTTCTGCCTGGTGCTACTGGGACGCTCGCTCTGGGGGAAGCCGGCTGCCACATAAGAAGTCCAACAACCCTGAGCCACCACACTGAAGGGGGCCAGCACAGGGGCCCCGATTCACAGCCCAGCTGGACTACTGGATGCCAGCCACAGTAACTGCCAGCCACAAGGGAGAGCAGCATGGACATCCAGCCTCGAGGGAGGGACAGCGCGGACGTCCAGCCTCAAGAGCAGCTTCCCTGAGCAGGCCCCTCTCCTGAGAGAGGGAGAGGAAGAGAGAGAGGGAGAGGAAGAGAGAGAGGGAGAGGAAGAGAGAGAGGGAGAGAGGAAGAGAGAGGGAGAGAGGAAGAGAGAGGGAGAGAGGAAGAGAGAGGGAGAGAGGAAGAGAGAGGGAGAGAGGAAGAGAGAGGGAGAGAGGAAGAGAGAGGGAGAGAGGAAGAGAGAGGGAGAGAGGGAGAGAGGAAGAGAGAGGGAGAGAGGAAGAGAGAGGGAGAGAGGAAGAGAGAGGGAGAGAGGAAGAGAGAGGGAGAGAGAGAGAGGAAGAGACAGAGAGGGAGAGGGGGGGACAGAGAGAGAGGGAGAGAGAGAGAGACAATAGATCAATATCTCCTATTGGTTCTGTTTCTCTGGGGAACCCTAATACCCCTATTGCCTTGCTAAAATCCAAAAACAAACATGAATTTCAAAATACATCTGGCCCAAGGTGCTGAATCAACATTTGTTGAATAAATGAAGTTACGAGTGAGTAAGTGAATCCACGAACACACCACACACCAAGGGAACGGAGGATGAGCCCTGTGCTCTCATGAAGTTCCAGGTTCTGCCGTCAACAGGCCTGGATGTCCATGCTAGCCGTCCCTCGTGGCTGGACATTCGCGCTGGTCCTCTGTCATGGCAGGCAGCTGCTTCTGGCTGGAGCTCAGCCAGACTGAGGACCGGGCTACCCACACCTGCCCCTTCAGCATGGCGGCCTTAGGGTTGAAGGACTTCTCATATGGCAGCCAGCCTTCCCCAGAGCAAGCATCCCTCTAGCACCAGGAGGAAGCTGCAGGGCCTTCCCTGACCTGGCCTCCGAAGTCACACGGCACCAGCTCCACTGAACTCTATTGGGGCATGTGGTCATAAGCCCCCAGAGTCAAGGGAAGGGGACAGTGACCCCACCTCTCAATGAGAGGAGTATGGAAGAATGCAGTGGCCGTGTGTTGAAAGTGCCTAGTTTACAAGCTGCAGTGTTGTTTGAATTTTACGAGCGTGTGCTTCTTTCTCATTAAAAGACATTTGCATATCTGTTTGCTTTGGAGCACGGCCATAGAGTCCGAAGGATCCCAGCGCTGCCCCTTACTCAGGACGTAATGCCACGCAGGGAGGCCCTGGCATTACGCAGAGTGGCTTTGCCAGACTCAATTCATGCTTCACAATCTATGTTGCTGCTTTCACGTAACCTCAGAAGTTATCTGTGGTCTCCATCAGTGACGTTCATGTCCCGTTGGGGGTGGAACGCTGCAGGGAGAACAGACGCTCCACTAAGCCACCCCCATGCCACACCAACAACGACCCTCTGGGAAACTCCCTCTGGTCCGCCCAGTCCCCTTCCTTCCCCACTCACCCACCCACCACCCCCTTCCCTCCAGGCTCCTGCACACTGGGAAGTCCAGAAGCATCCAGCATCCTCCAGGCCTCCTTCCTTGTGCCAAGCAAGGGCCCGGGGGAGAGCAGAGCCTCAAGGCCGAGGGAAGGCGGTCATCCTGGCGCTGGGGATTCCGTGCCCCTCCAAAACTCCACACGGACGGTGCTCGGCAAAACAGCCTCGGAGTTCTAGGTGGTTTCCATGGCTTGGAACTTATAACCTCATTTTCTTTTTTTCCCATGCAGAGAAAATGCCTTGGCTCACAGCCAGCCTCTGGCCAGCAGCTGCTAATTACCCACGTGTGGAGAAGGGTGGCAGGGTGGAGGCCATGGGGAGCGCACTGAGTCCTGGGAAGCAGGACAGGAAGCTGGGAAACCTTCCTCCTCCCCATGGCACAGGGAAGCTCTGCAGGGAAGCCCAGGCCAATGCAGGGAGGCCTGGACACTCTAACAAAGGCTGTGCCCGCTCCATTCCCTGCTGCCTGGAAGTGCAGCCCTTTAGGGCAAGCAAGGACCAGCCCCTCCCCCACACTGTGCTAGTCAATGTGCCCACCACTGTGACAAGCAGGGGGGTCACACAGTCCAAGTGTGTTTCTGCTCAGGACACAGTCCAGGGGCCGCTCTGCAGGGAGCTCCACACACTCATGCAAGGCCCAGAATGGCCCACGCCGCTCCTGTTCCCATTCCTTCAGCAAATGAGGCACCTGGCCCACCTAGATGTGGGAGTTGGAGCATAGAGACCTCCTGGAGCCGGGAAGGAGAGGGGTCGCCGCACTGTGAGCTGATCCTATGGGTGCTGCAGGCACTCAGGAAATACCGGGAGAGACCGATTCCATGCAAACCGAGCCAGCAGCACTGTCCACTCTCATCAGGGTGAGAGTTTCAAGGATCCACGTGGAGCAGCTTTCAATATTGAGCGCCCGAGATGGCCATTTTGAAGAGGCAAGTCTCTACAAAGGAGAGATTGGGCAGGAATACTCTCTCCACCCCACCGCTGCAACCAACAACAACCCTCTGCCTTCTCTGCAGATGTATTCCTCAGCCCGGAGACCTTCCCTCCAGATTCCTAAGTGGCCTCAGGAAACAGAGGGCCCTTACTGTATTTACACATCTACATGATAGGCAAGTGCTTTTAAATGGAAATGCCATTCCAATCTAGAAATCTTGACATTCTTCTCCATGGGCACAGAGCACTTTCATGGAAATCAGGAAAGGCTCCTGTGTGCAGTCAACGACCTGCACAACCATGCCCGGCAACCCTGTTGCAAGCGCCATCACCTGCTCAGCCTGCAAGAGGATATAGTGTGAGCCAGTCCTCGGTCGAACCATGAAGTCACAGTAGAAAGGAATTGGGGTCAACGAACCTGGTGATGGTTTTTAAAGCCCTACCCCTCTCAAGTTCCCCTCAATACCCTGAATCCACCAGGCGAGTCCCGTCCTTAATTTGGTATTGGAAACCTGAGGTCCGGAGGGAGCTCGCAGTTTCCCCAAGTCACAAAGCCCTGTATTGGTCGAGATTAAAACGCACATCAGTTCCAAATTTCCAGCTTGGTTTCTAGACCAGTGCTGTCTAAAAGAAATCATGCAAGCCATGTATGTAATTGTAAATTCTTTAATTGTCACATTTTAAAATTTTTAAAAAGGGGGAGAAATACTAATTTTAATAATGTATTTTATTTAACTCAAAATATCCAAAACCTATAATCCTTATAAAAAGTATAATGGCAGGCCAGGCCTGGTGGCTCATGCCTGTAATCCTAGCACTTTGGGAGGCCGAGGCGGGTGGATCACCTGAGGTCGGGAGTTCAAGACCAGCCTGGCCAACATGGTGAAACCCCATCTCTACTAAAGATATAAAAATCAGCTGGGTGTGGTGGCAGGGGCCTGTAATCCCAACTACTTGGGAGGCTGAGGCGGGAGAATCTTGAATCGGGGAGATGGAGGTTGCAGTGAGCCAAGATCACGCCACTGCACTCCAGCCCGGGCGACAGAGTGAGACTCCCTCTCAAAAAAAAAATAAAGGGGGGTATTTTACTTTTTTTTTTTTTTTTTTGAGACAGGGTCTAGTTCTGTCATCCAGTCCAGAGCGCGGTGATATGGTCATGACTCACCACAGCCTCAATCTGCCAGGCTCAAGGAATCCTCCCATCTCAGCCTCCTGAGCAGCTGGGGTTACAGGTGCATGCCACCATGCCCAGCTATTTTTTTTTTTTTTTTACAGAGACAGGGTCTTACTACGTTGCCCAGGCTGGTCTAGAACTCCTGGGCTCAAGCGATCCTCCCACCTTGACCTCCCAAAGTGGTGGAATTACAGACACGAGCCACTGCATCTGGCCTACATTCTTTTTTTCATACTAGGTCTTCAAAATCTGGTGTATATTTTACACGTACAGCACACTTCAATTTGAATGTTAAATTTCCATTGGAAAGATGTGATCTGTATTTAGAGTTCATAAAATTTACAGTCAAAAAGGCAGATTCACATATCAGGTTGTTCCAAACATACGTGAGTTTTCTTAATAACTGAATCAAGGACCGGAGTTTAAATTAAAATTAATTAAAACAGAATTAATTTTAAAAATTCAGTTTCTCAGTTGCACAGGCCTCATTTCAAGTGCTCGCTGGGCACTTCCGGCCTTGGCAACCAAATCACAGAGCAGCTCTGGAGCTCCAGCCAAATCTGCAGGGACCCTAACACCCTTCATGTTGAGGAGGATCTGTGAGAATTGCTTCTTCCCCAGGCCCATTGGAGGAAAAGAGCAATCGTCCCGGGAAAATAACAGAGGCACCGCGACTGCTCACGGTTCTTATTTTTCTGTCTTTGGTTGTACCTCTGGCTTTCCGGGGCTCTTGTTTGACAAATGGCAGCATCGCACCCTCCCCATGCTTGCACAGGGGAGGACAGCCAAACCGTCAATAATAGGCTCAGGTGACCAACTCGAACAAGGTCTGGACAAGGCGCAACGTGGACGAGGATGGATGGCTTTGAGCAGAGCCAACACCCTGAGATGCTGACGGCCCGAGGCCACATGCCCATGGCGACTCGAGAGGCAGTGATGACGCGATCTCAAAGACTGAGGCTCTCAGTCTCCCTCGTATTTGCTTTCTGGGGCTACCACAGCAAGTACCCTGATCTGGGGTTGCTTAAAACAACAGAAATATATTCTCTCCCAGCTCCGGAGGCCAGAAGTCTGCAATCAAGGTGTGGGCAGGGCTCCACTCCCTCCAGAGGCTCTAGGGAAGTACCTTCCTGCCTCTTCCAGCCAGCCTTCCAGCTCCTGGTGGCTCCAGGTGTTCCTTGGTTTGTGGCCACATCACTCCAGCCTCACGTGGGCTTCTCCTCTGTCTCTGTGTTGTCTCTTTTTTTTTTTTTTTTTTTTTTTTTTGGAGACGGAATCTCCCTCTGTCGCCCAGGCTGGAGTGCAGTGGTGCAATCTCAGCTCACTGCAACCTCCACCTCCTGGATTCAAGCGATTCGCCTGCCTCAGCCTCCAGAGTAGCTGGGACTACAGGTGCATGCCACCACACCTGGCTAATTTTTGTATTTTTAGTAGAGACGGGGTTTCACCATGTTGGCCAGGTTGGTCTCAATCTCCTGACCTCATGATCCGCCCACCTTGGCCTCCCAAAGTGCTGGGATTACAGGTGTGAGCCACCGCACTCGGCCCTTATCTACTGTTTTATAACAACACTTAGTCATTGCATTTAGGGCCACCCTAGATGCAGGATGATTTTATCCTTAAGCAATTACACTTCCAAACATCCCGTTTCCAAACAAAGTCACATTCTCAGGTTCTGCAAATACATGAATTTGGTGGGACACTCTTCAACCCACCACACCCATCTTCAGGCAAACCCAAGCCAGTCTTAGCCTTGGGGGAAGCTCCGCCCCTCACAACAACAATAACAGCTAACGCATCTTCACCACTTGCTGTGCACCAGGGATAAGTACCTTGCCCGTATTATTTCACCCAGCCCAAATAAATACAATTATTGTCCCACTTTACAGATAAGTAAACTGAGGCTATCAGAGGCTGGATAATTTATGCAAGGACACACTGTCGACAAGTGGAGGAGCAGGAGATGGCTGCAGACGGGCTGACTTCAGAGCCGACATTCACACATGTTCCACTGCATGGCTATTTGGGACCCCTCAAAATCCAACATCCTCCTGTGCGCACAGCAGTGCACTCCCTTCAGCTCCATGGGGAGACAGCATTTCGGGGAAAACTCAAGGACAACAGTTAAAACCGTAGCTAATGCACACTGAGCATGTAGGACGCATTCAACAGCTTTAGCATTTAACCTCCTGCCGTGTATTCGTGAACCAGGGCTGCCGAGACAAATTAGCATGAAATGGGGGTTCTTAAAACAGCAGAAATGGATTCTCTCCCAGTTCTGAAAGCCACTCCAGAAATCAAGGTGTCGGCAGGGCTGTCTCTGTCTGGAGGCTCTGAGGGAGGATTGCTCCAGGCCTCGCTCCAGCTGCTAGTGGCTAAGGGCCACCTTCGGCATTCCTCTGCTGGAAGCTGCATCTCTGCAGTCTCGGCCCTCTGTGCGTCTGCATCTGAATTTCCCTCTTCTTTTAAGGACCTCAGTCAGATTGGATTTAGGGTCCACCCTACTCCAGTATGGCCTCACCTTAACTTGCTCACATCTGCAAAGGCCCTTGGTACAAATAAGGTCACATTCACAGGTAGGAGGGTGAAGACTTGCACATATCTTTTTGGGGACACAACTAAACCCACGGCACCGTATGTGTTAGGACTCACACGTATCTTTCTGAACCCACTATCCACCCCAGGGAAGCCTAGTTTTACAGATGAAGAAACTGAGACCTGGCGTGCTGGGGGCCTTGCCCAGCCTGGCCTGAGACCTGGTGTGCTGGGGACCTTGCCCAGCCTGGCAATGGCAGGGCTTGGACTCAAGGCTGGTGCCCTCCAGAGCCTAGCTCTCAATCACTCCCTCCAAAGACTTTCTGGGACTCCCCAAGGCTCTTCCAGCCCAGAAACAAGGACACTGTTTGCCCAGGGTGATCTGAAAGTCAGGGCCAGTCTGCCCAGGTTCAAATCTCTGTTACAAGACCCTGACCCTGGATGACACTTCCCATAGATTACAGTCACTCTTATGGCACTGACCAGGATTTTGGAAAAGACAACTCGATATTTTTCTGCTGCTTCTAACCTCAACAAACCTGGAGCAAAATATGCAAAACTCTGTAATGAGACCGCATCAAGCTCAAATTCTCCCTGTGCCCATGCAGGTTAGAAGGGATCTTCCCAGCTGTCCTCTGCTGAAGTAAGAGTTCTGGGCCCTTAAACCCATTGATCAGTCAGTGGCTGTAAGCTGCTTCACCCTGTCAGAAAAGGTGCAACGGTAAAAATGAAACTTTCCCCTAATTGACTAACGAGAGGAAGGCCATGGATGGCTTGAGTTTCTCCCTGCAGAGCGTCCCCCAACCCGGCCTTCTGCCGCCCCTTCCCCCAGTCTCATCTCTCAGAACCTCCCTGGCCCATGCACAACCCAGCCCTCAGCTGAGAGAAAAAGGGAAAGAAGGCAGATGCTGAGCCTCCCCGAGGAGAATGAAGCCATAGCCAGCAAGTCGCTCACAGCCCAGACAGGCATGTGGGAAACCA
This sequence comes from Pan troglodytes, assembly GCF_028858775.2. Classification (NCBI taxonomy): domain Eukaryota; kingdom Metazoa; phylum Chordata; class Mammalia; order Primates; family Hominidae; genus Pan; species Pan troglodytes. The sequence continues at coordinate 84,202,971 of NC_072416.2, read as the reverse complement.
CGTTCTCACTGCCTCGAGGAGGCAAGACAGAGGAGCGCCCTGGAAACTCCGCAGGATCCCTCCTCAAACGTGGCCAAACGGGCTCTGGGGAGAGTGTGTGAAGCCAACCGGGACACCAGGAGGGAGGCGCCGTGAGGTTCTCCCCACGGTCCAGGGAGGCAAACTGCTCGGAAAGGCTGGCCGACCATGGATGACGCCTGGGCCAGCTGGAGGCTCTCCCCAGGTGGCAGCGGGAGGGAGGATGGCCCAGCTGCAGTCACAGGCTTGAGTTTGGGGAGGTCACGGCTTTGATCACAGCCCCGCCTCTGCCGGCTGGAGCCCAACCATTTTCCTGCCTCTTATTGCGGGGAGCTTTGCACCACAACATTGCACAAGCCTGGCATTCTCTGTGTGACCTCGCGAAGCCTTGCTCTTTGTGGGATAAATGAAGCCCGCTCCAATTACTCCCATAAGAAAAACCTCTTAGAAAATGCAAGCATGCAGGCAAAAGAAGGCTCTTCCCGCCTGCTTGGGAGTGGGGCTTAGAAATCCCAGGCTTCTTCTCCAAATAGACCCTGACAAGAGCCTGTGTGAAGTAGGGGACGCCCTCGGAGAGTGGGTCCCCTGAGGGGCCTCCGTAAGGCAGGATAGAGGAAGTCTTGTCTCACAAATTGGCAGGTGAAATTGAGCATTAAGGGAAAATTGGCCTGGCCAGGTCAGGATGGAGGCAGAAGGAATTTGGCTTTGGTAGGAAGCATAGCGGAGAAAGCAAGAGAGAGAGAGAGGTGGGGGCGGGGCAGCTATATCCCAAGGGCTGGGTTTCCCTGAATTAAGGATGCTTCGTGGCCCTAAAGAACTTGATCTGAGGTTGTCTCATCTGGGTTTGGAATCAATCTGTGATTGATTGGATTGCTGCTCAGAAACGTGCACTCCCCACCCACACTTCCAAGAAAGAAGAAAGAAAAATAAACCTTCCAGCAAAGGACTGTAGCAATTGTCCTTTTGGGCTCCCCAGGAGGCAGACTCCTGGTTTGCAGATGGTTTGGGTGGTGGGGGCTGCTGGGAGGGGAAAGAAAGGAAAGGAGCTGGCCTGTGCAGAGGCAGCAGTGGCTGTAATGCAGTTTCAAGAGGAGCCTCAGCACTGCTGATTCCTGCGGGGACAGCCAATGCCTTTCTTGAAACTGCATCACAGCTCAAGTTCTCCCTGTGCCCATGTGGGGTAGAAGGGATCTTCCCAGCTGTCCTCTGCTGGAGCAAGAGGTTTGGGCCCTCAAACCCCCACATTGATCAGTCATTGGATTTGAGCTGCCTCACGCTGTCAAAAAAAAGTCATAAAATTATGCAAGGTTGGCCAGGCATGGTATAGTTAGTTCATGCCTGTAATCCCAGCACTTTGTGAGGCTGAGGCAGAAGGTCGCTTGAGCCTGGGAGTTCGAGACCAGCTTGGGCAACATAGGGAGAACCTGTCTCCACAAAAATAAAACCAAAAATTAACCAGACACGGTGGGATGCTCCTGTAATCCCAGCTACTTTGGAGGCTGAGATGGGAGAATCACTTGAGCCCAGGAGGATGAGGCTGCAGTGAGCCAGTTGCACCACTGCACTCCAGCCTGGGCCACAGAGAAAGATCCTGCCTCAAAAAAAAAAAAATACATATATATATATATATATATATATATATGCAACATAACTATCCACAGTGGTCTAAGAATTAGCTCACAGTTGCAATTATACATCTAGTTTTATTAAACATCGTATTTTTATGAGCTTATTTTCATAATGCTGGGGTATTTTTTCAGATAAAGTCCCAATTTGCTCTGAAAGGTGGGTCCAGTTTTAAGTGGATTCGCTTTCTCAGTGCGTAACTCACTTGCCTTTCTGCTGCTACTCCCCACCCACAGCAGACATCACTAATCAATCACAGAGCACATCACACTCCCTCTAATTTGCAGCCCTTTCCATTCACCTAGTTGGGTCTCAGGTTAAATTCTCCAGAACACTTTCCTGGCCATTCCCAAGCTGGGTCAGCCACCCTTTCCCCATGCTCACCTTTCATGATGTGGGTCACACGGCATGTCACATCCCTGCTTTTTCATCTGTCTCTCACAGCAGGTGTGAGCTTCTGAGCCCACAGGTTAATGTCCTGTTCACTGTGACCCCAGGGCCTGGTACAAATCCTGGCATACAGTAGGTGGGCATCACAGAGGTGTCCCCAAGATCTCCTGCACCCTGCCTTTTTGTGATTTTAGACATAGGTTGGGGAGGGGCTGATTCTACTGCAAGATTCAGGTGTGAATCCTTGTCAGCACGCTCACCCCTGGTAAGTCAGACCTAAACCAATCAGAGTGAGTTATTCCTCAGCCCAGAGGGATTGATGGAGAAATGGGCATGTGACCCAGCTGGAGCCAGAGAGATGGCATGGGGATGTGCTGGAGGCTTATGGGAAAGAAGAGGCCTCTCCTAGCAACCGGCTCTTTCTCCTTGTGAATGAGGTGGTGTGTAAAGTGATGTCTGGAACTCCTGCAGCTCTTTTGCAATGAAGAGGGAAGCCAACCTGAGGATGAACTAAAATGGCAGACAGCACAGCAGAGAGAAGGAAAGAAATTGGGTCCCTTGGTAACACCATCAGGAGCTGAAGCAAACCAACTCTGACACCCACCCTGTCTCCAGAACATTCACTTACATAGACTGAAAAACCAAGTCTTTTATTGTGTCAGCCAATACTAATGGGCTTAGCCCCATTCCGGCTCCTTTGACTTGGCCACTTGGCTGGGGTCACTTTGTCTCATGGTCTTGGGATCCACAGGTCTTGGAAACAGATGACCTGGGTTCAGATCCCAACCCCAGCACTTCCTTACTACGGGGCCTGGGGTAAGTCACATCCTCTCTTTGAGCCCCAGTTTCTTCAGACACAAAATATGGCAAATGAGAGGCTCCTCCAGCTCAGGGATGATGCGTTACTTCTCCTCTCAGTCCGTCCCCTGTCTTCCTTTCTACCCCGCCATGGCTGATAGTCAGGGGAGAATGGACATTCTTAATACATTCGAGCAGAGGACCGAGGATTGGGGTCTCTGGTTGCTGGCTCTTACTAGAATACAGGATTTTTCAACAAACACTGATATAGCGCTTGCTCAGTGCCAGGCTCTGTTCTGTGTGCTTTGCAAATATTAACTTATGCCACCTCAAAATGCTATGGAGTGGGGGACCCTGGCTATACCCATTTATAGGTGAGAAAACTGAGGCCCAAAGAGGTCGAATGACTTGGCCAAGGTCACAGAGCCAGTGGGTGGTGGAGCCTGGCTTTGCACTCAGGGGGCCATGGCTGCAGTCCAAACACACAGCTGTGACATTGTATTATAAGAATGTGCATTTGCTGGGTCTAGGCAGTTTATGTGAATATCTTACTTAATCCTCACAGCAACCCCATGAAATAGGTACTATTATTACCCCCACTTTACAGATGACAAAGCCATCTCTGAGAAATGAAGAAATGCTACATTTGCCAGGGGGTGAATGAGTGAATGAATTATGGTTAATCAGACCTGTGGAATGGCCTTGGTTTGACCCCTCTGTCCAGGCCAAGAGTGGACTCAGGAAGTCCCCGTTACCCCCGGAGTGTGCTCTTGGGACCGGGAGCCTCATCCTGTCTCTGATCCCTGAGAGCAGCCCTGGGCACTGAGTTCCCAGTAGCTTCAAAGGGAGCCCGAGCGTGCTGAGCTCCCAGGGGGCGAGGAGAGCCGGCCCCCGCCGCCGTCGGCTGGGCCCCGTTGCCAGACGTCAGAAGTGCGCGAGGCTGCTTTGGTCTCAGGCCACAGCAGATGGAACCAGCTCAGTGCAGAGCCAGGCACTGCTGGGAACTGAGCTGGCATTTCCGTGTTTTTTCAATTCCACCAAAGCGCCCTAGAAACCACATGCAGAACAAAGTCGATGGGGCGCTGCCTGGAAGGCGAGAGGATCAGAGAGGGGAGAGGAGGGAATGCCTCCAGAGTAGCCTCCTCCAGTGCTTGGGAACTTCTTCCCACTCTCCCGGAAATGTATGCACTTCGGCTCAGCCAGCATTTCTCATCGTAACAGTCACCTGAGGAGCCGCCCTACTTCCTAGCGCAGGGTTGCTAGCCAGGTGTGCGAGCCAGGCATGCTGATCACTTCCAGCCTGAGCTCAGCCGTCCTCAGAGCCCCGGGGTCGGGCCCTGCTTAGGATGGTTGAGCGCCTGCTGGGTGATGAGGTGGGGCTTGGACTTTGGACTTGGATGAGCCTGTTATCAGCCCTCTCTTGCATCTGAGAAAGCTGAGACTAAGGGATCAGGTGCTGCTCCTCACCCATTTGGGAAGAGGTGGAGATGGATTCGAGGCCAGGGTCACCGGTCTCCAGCCCAGAGCTCATTCCCCTCCACTGCCCCCCAGACATTGGACACTGTGTCCAACCCTGAGTGGGAAATGAGGGCCTAGAACATCCTGCCCTCGAGGAACGTGGCCTCGGGCGAGGGAGATGGGATAAATGCACAAATACCCGCACCTCCAAGGAGGATGGACAGTGGGAAAGAAACTCAGAGGAAGGCAGGCCACAGTGTAATCCCAGAACTTTGGGAAGCCGAGGTGGGAGGATCGTATGAGGCCAGGAGTTTGAGACCAGCCTGGGCAACATAGTAAGACCCCATCTCTACAAAAATAAATAAATAAGTTAGCCAGGCATAGTGGTGTGCACCTGTAGTCTCAGCTACTCAGGAGGCGGGGGCAGGAAGGTTGCTTGAGCCCGCGAGTTTGAGGCTGCAGTGAGCTGTGATCATATGACTGCACTCCAGCCTGGGCAGCACTGGAAGACCCCATCTCTAAAAAAAGATAAAGAAATAAAAGACACTCAGAAGAAGAGAGGCATTTACCTTGGGTGTTACTGCTTCATGAAAATGGTGTTGAACAAGAGGTGCAGGGAATAGTGAGTCCAAGTATTAGAGGTAGAAGGAGTGGGTGCAGTCTTATCAAGTCACAGAAACTGCTTGGGCAGAAGCAAACCATGAACAGCAGATGTAAGCTCAGGAAGGTGGGAATGGCCTTCAACACCTGGCCAAGAAGTGTGGGCCTTTTCTATGAAGGTTTTTGAGCTGTAGTTTGTGATGATAAGAATTATGTTGGAGATAAATGTAAAAGCCAAGCCCAGCATGGATCCCCCCAAACACACTGTAACATGCTGGCTGATCCAAACACATCTGTGATAAACTCCACCTCCCTGCCAGGATGGACCAGTCCCTTCCCATCCTCACTTCATACGCCCCTGTCAATTCATTAGGTTAAGTTCAGCTAAAACATCTCAGATTAACAATGTTTTTGAACAAGATAGAAATGTGTTTTATTGTGTGTTCAAGAAGCCCAGTGGCAGCCAAGGGTTGGAGACCCAGGGTCTTTCTATCTTGTTTGTTCCACCAGGCAAGGATTTCTAGTACCAAGGTTACCTCATAGTCCAATGTGGCTGCTAAAGCTCCAGCCATCATATTCACATTCTAGCAAGCTAGGAAGAGGAAGATAATGGCATACATGTGCACCCCATACTCTTTAAGGACACTTTCCCTTATATGCCACTGGCCAAAATTTTGTCAGTTTGCTACATCTAACTGCAAGGAGGTTCAGAAATGTCATCTTTATTTCCAGTGATGTCTATGTGGCCAGCTAAAAACTATGATTTCTATTATTTAAGAAAGACCCTGGGGAACATCTGTCAGTCTCTGCCAGGCCACCGGCTTTGGAAAAAGGCATTTTATTGCCCGACATCGCAATTTACCATACTCGCCAAGTTCCCTGTATGAGTCATAAAAATAAATACAAGTTCAATGATGGGGACTTGCAGGTGAAACGAGGCAAAACAGTCCGCAGCACTCAGTGAAGAAGGAGGCTGCAGGGCTGGGCCAGGTTCTGGTTTTTCCTCTGCTGTTTCCCTCACCTGGTCTCAGCTTGCTCATCTGTAGTACGGGGAGGGAGGGGACTGTCAGGACCCCAGCAGTTTTCTTCTGGTTCCAAAGCACCAAGTCTGTTCACATACAGAGGCCCAGCGGGAGATGAATTTGCCTTTCTAACAGCAGCATTACCTTCCATTTCCTGAGTGTGTGTGTGAAGTGTCTTTACACAGAGCATTGCCTGGGGGAAGAAAAGGGTTTTTTCTGCCGCCTTCTACAGATGAGGCTTGGAGGGTTCAGGACTTGCCTGGGTTAAACAGCAGGGAAGAGGCAGGGATGCAAGGGAGACCATTACGATGCCAGGTCCAGACTTGGAGCAGGCTCTGGTCAGTGTCACCAAGGGGCCTGGGGGCTTCGCAGGGGAGTGGGGTTGCAAGTACACAGGGGCACATTTTCAAACCATACAAATGGCTGATGTTTGCGGGCTCCAGTCAGGAGCTAGGACTGTGCTATGAACCCTGAGAGGTAGGTGCTATTCATATCTCCACTTTACAGATAAGACAACTGAGGCCCAGCAGGGTGGTCCCAGGGCAAACGGCAGAGCCGGGGTACCAGCCCCAACGGCGGCCCAGGCTCCGCTCTCACTTCCACTGTAGCGCACATCACAAGGACTGAGATCAAATTCCTTTGTACAAAGTCCTCGCCAAAGCTAAGGAGGCGGGAAGTGAGAGGGTGTGAAGGAAGGCTCACAGGTACAGCCCAGAGCCCGTGTGGGAAGGAGCAGGCTGCTTAGTTGGAGCCAAAAGCCTCAGGCAGCGGCCACAGAGCCCCAGCCCCGAACCCCCAGTGGAGGTGGGGCTCACCTACAGAGCCCTGCTGCCCACCCAGCAACCTGCTGGTGTGGGACCCCCGGGGAGGCCCCAGGATGGAGGACCCCAGGGGGAGGCCCCCAGCATGAAGAACCAGGCTCCTCCAGGAAAGTGGACTGGGATACACACTCCCCTAGGCAGGCCTGCACACACACACACACACTCACACTCACACTTCCTGGTGTACCCACAACCCAGCTCCCAGGTCCCGCTGGTGCCCCAGGCAGGGCAGGATGGGCGTCTAGGAAGGGTCAGTGGAGGTAGCAGCTCCACCTAGCCCACGCGCATGCTTAACCCCCAGGCCACAGTCCCACCCCCTCATCCAGGGTTGCCCCACTACCTGGCACGTGCAGCGAGGCTGGCTGCCACCGCCCTGTCTCCCTCTGTCTGCCTCCCCCACTGCTCTCAATGTCTCTCTCTCATGGTGCCTGGGCTCCTTGGTTTCTTTGGATCTCTGTAATTGGAGCTCTCTCTCTCTCTCTCTCTGTCTCTCTCTCCCTCTCTCTGTCTGTCTCCTCTCTGTCTCCCCCCGCCCCTTCTCTGTCTCTGCCTACCCCCACTAATTTGTCTTCCCACTCCCAGGGGCCTGTCCCATGGACATTTCCAGGGCAGTGCTCTATCAAGGTCACAGCTGATCCACTCTGGGACCTGGCTCTCCTGGCTGCTACAGCTCAGTCCTCCATGTTCCCCAGGAGACGGGCGTGGGCCCTCAGGGCATGTGCAAGGAGGTGGAGAGCAGGAAGCCAATGGCCTTTCCCACACATCCTCCTCTGTCCTCCCCCGGGGGTGGGGAGCCTCCTGACTTGGAGGGTTTGCTTCTTATCCAGGGCCACTCCCCTGCCAGCCTGGCCTGGGCTCCCTGGTGCAACCTACCTCAGAATGTGCAGGGGGACTGGCTCTACCCTCCTGAGATGAGCTTGCCTGGGAAGGGTCTGGGTTTTCAAAACTTAGAGGGTCCCAAACCTGCTTCTCCTTTCTTCAAGAATGTGGCTTTTTTCCTTTCCCCACATCCCGACCCTCCTGCAAAAAAGGACCGAAGCTGGCAAAGAAACCAGGTCTCCACTTGTCAGAACATTGGACTGATCTTGTCTGCTTGAAAGCAGGGCCGCAAAGCCTCAGCCCTGGCCCCGGGGCTGTGCTAAGAGACAACTAAGGAGGGTGAAGAGCTGTGGGGCTGTGGACCAGAGATAGGGAGACAGAGCAGGGAGACAGGGAGATGAGGAGAGAGATGCTCACAGAAACCAACAGAGATAAGCCAAGAGACCTGCAGAGAAGTGGAAGAGACAGAGATAGCAAGAAAGAAAGAAGAATGGAAGGAAGAATGGAAGGAAAGATGTGGGAGCTGGGGAGGAAGGGAGGAAGGGAGGGAGTGGAGTGAGGGAGAGAGGGTGGTCGGGGCAACCTTGAAGAGCATGAGCAGGTGGCATATGGGTGCATGCGGCGCACCACTAGATGGCAGAGAGGCCACTCCTCCCCTTTCCTCCATCCCGCCCCAACACCTGGGCTCGGCAGCCTTGGGAACACAAGAGCCCTACAAGCTTCTCTATGGCTGCACCTTCATGATATTTTCAAAACAGCTACAGAGCCACCCTTTCTCTCTCTTCTTCTACCAGGAGAGTAAGGATCTCATGGCAGAGGGTCTGGAAACAAATACAGCCAAGTAGAAGGTTTCCCAAATGTAGACCATGCAGTCCACCTTCACAGTTTCTGCCATATCATCACATGATGGTCAGGAACACGGAGTCTGAGCCAGGCAGCCTGGGTCCCAATCCCCACTCTGCCACTTACTGGCTGTGTGGCTTTTGGCAAGTGATTTAACCTCTCTGTCCCTTTGTTTCCTTAACTAGGAAACAGGAATCATAATCTACATCATGAGGTTATCTGAGAATTAAATGAGTTAATACACGTAAAGCAATTAGGAAAATGCCTAACAGAGAGTAACCACTCTGTGAGTGTTAACTGTTATTTACTCAATATCTTATTCAATCAACTCACTTTTTTACTTAAATTAACTTTAAGGAAAACTTCATGACTGTGATATGTATGTATAAAGTAATACCATTAAAAAACCATTCAAAGAAATATACTCAAATATATAAATGGAATTCTTTTTAAAAATGTTCAAGTAACCCATAGAAAGATAGGAAAATGGAAATAGAGGAATGATGCACAGAAGGAAAAAACAGAATCAATAAAATGGGAGATTTAAGTCCTACTCTGTCAAAAATTACATTAAATGTAAATGGCCTAGATACACCAATTAAAAGACAGAGGTTGGCAGAATGATTTTTTTTAATGACCTAACTATACACTGTCTAAAAGAAACTCACTTCAAATATAGTTACATAGGTAGACAAAGTTTTAAATATATATATATGTATGTGTATGTATACATATATATATATATATATATATATTTCAAGCACATTAATCCATACAAAGGAGGCCTGTCTATATTAATATCAAATAAAGTGGACTTTAGAGCAAAGAAAATTATCAGGGACCAAAAGGGACATTGTATAATGATAAAAGAGTCAATCTACCAAGAAGACATAGCAATCTCAAATATGTATGCACCAAACAGTAGAGTTTCAAAATATGTGAAGCAAAAACTGATAGAACTGAAAGAAGAAATAGACAAATTCACAATTATAGTTCAAGACATCAACGCCCTTCTCCCAGCAACTGATGAAACTACTGGACAGAAAATCAGCAAGGATATAGAAGAGCTGAACAGCACCATCAACCAACAGGATCTAATGGACATTTATAAAACATTCTAATGAACAACAGCAGAATGCACATTCTTTTTAAGGCTCCATGGAACCTTCACCAAGACAGACCATACCCTGGTCATAAAACAAACCTCAACAAATTTTAAAATATTAGATATAATGGAATTTATATCACAACCTTAAAAGGAAGCTGATGCTGCCAGCAATAAACAGAAAGTAATCAATCATCCAAACGAGTTAAAACGAAAGAAGACAACATTATTAAATCCCAGCTTGAAACTGAGGGCTGTCTAATGCTCTGAGTCTTTTTCAAACAACTGGGGAAAGTTGAGCAGGGTCTGCGGGTTGCATGGCAGCAATGTGCCAGTGTAGCTGCTGATTTTGATGATGCTTTTGTAGCTCTGCAGGGAAAAGTCCTGGTGTGCAGGAGGCTTACACCAAGCATCCAGGGGTGAAGGCACATCAGGTCGGCAAGTTACGCTCAAAGGTTCAGTTGTTGCACACTGGCAACTCTTCTGTAAGCTTGAAATTATTTCAAAAAAAGTTAATATATGAAAAAATTAAAACAAATAAATTTGTATCCAAAACAAACAACAATAACAATAAAATCCCAAGAGAGATGAGCAAATGCTATTGAGGGTTAAAGACCTATTGGAACCACCCTGAGACTTTCTCCTTCATGTGAACAGAAGGTCTCAGCACAGCCTTTTCTCTCCCATGGTGTCAGGACTTTTTAGGGCCCAGAGTCAGCCCCACCTGCCCCTCCATTTGGGAAACTTTGGGGAAAATCAGAAGACACTGAGCTATAGTGTCAGATAGACCTGTCTAAAACCCAGCTCCGCTTCCTAGCTGGGCAGCCTTAGACAACTTACCCTATCTGAGCCTGTTTCCTCATGTGAAAAGTGATGCACTAATACCTACCCTCAAGTTATTGTAATAAATGAGACAAGTATTCAAAACATAGATCTGCAGCCCCACATGGAGCTGTTTGTAGCTAGTTTCTTGTCAATTCTCCAGGCCAGCAGCCTGTCAGACCAGATGCAGGCCACCACCTGGCTGGACAAGGTCCCCTCTGGAGCCATTGAGCTCCAAGGCCTGGGGGAAGTGGGGGCCATAAACCTCCTCCCCCACTCCTGTCACTGGAGATCAAACCACTATCAGAATCAAAGCCGCCCAGCTGATGGATGGGTCTGGGGGACCCAGAGCCCCAGCAGCCAGCCAGCCCCTCACTGTTACAAGGAGCTCAGAGTGACTCCCGGCATGTCCTCAGGAGCCTCTGCAGTTTAATTTGTGCCAGAAGGTGACCAGTTGCCTCCTTTAGAAAGATGCTTATCTCTCCCTCTGCAGAGAAGGAGGAGACACCCGCAGAGGTGTCAGCAGACGGGCAGGCGGGGTGAAGAGGCCATGCTGATAGTGAAGGCTTCCCTTCCCCCACAGGTACTCAGAGCCCCAAATGGTGTTCAAAACCCAGGGAGCCCTGAGCTTGCATTTCAGCAGCAAGCAACAGACCTACCAACTCAGGGTTTTATTTCAAGAGCCTCTGGTGGGGACAGACAAGGGGTGTTGTCACTTGGAAACAGATCTACCAACTCTGTTTTATTTCAGGAGCCTTTGGTGGACAGAGACAAGGATCAGGGTCACTTGGATCCTCTGGACTCTTAGCCTCCCACGAGAAAGAGCTGATACCAGGGGTTGGAAGACTCCAGAAAGGCCTGGCTAGGCTGGAAGCTGAGTCAAGCCCCAGTCTTGGAGGGTCCCTGAAGGAATTAACAGACTCTCAGGGATGCAGTTTTCACCATCGCAGAGTCCTGGGAGCTCCAGACAGAACCTTCAGCTGGAAGGAACTCAGTCACTGCTGTAGGAGGAGTAAAAACAGGTGGTCTGTGCAGTCGCCTTTGTGCAAAGCTGCCTGGCCTCAAAGCTTGGCTCTAGCTGCGTGGCTTTGCCCCAGTGACTTCATCTGTCAAACAGGGATGGGTGAAATTTCCCCCTTCAAAGCATCATCATAGAACTGAAGGAGCTCATGGCGTGCAGGTTATAGCAGGTCCCAGCATGTGCTCCAAGTCGTATTTTATTATTATTACTATTATTATTATTATTATTAGGACATGGTGGTGATAAGATGTCAACTGAGAATCACCTGACAGCACATGGGCAGCAAGTGGAATCTGGAAAGAAAGACACGCAAACGGCTGGGCGCAGTGGCTCACGCCTCTATTCCCAGCACTTTGAGAGGCCGACAGAGGCAGGCGGATCACCTGAGGTCAGGAGTTCGAGACCAGCCTGACCAACATGGAGAAACCTCATCTCTACTAAAAATACAAAATTAGCCGGGCATGGTGGCACATGCCTGTAATCCCAGCTACTCGGGAGGCTGAGGCAGGAGAACCGCTTGAACCCGGGAGGTGGAGGTTGTGGTGAGCTGAGATCACGCCATTGCACTCCAACCTGGGCAACAAGAGTGAAACTCCATCTCAAAAAAAAAAAAAGAGAGAGAAAGGAAAGAAGGAAAGAAAGAAGGAAGGAAAGAAGGAAGGACACCCAAATGCCAAGAACAGTGGATGTTGAGTGTGCAAATGAGTATTATTCGTGTATTTTCCAAATCTTTTTTCATGAGCCTGAATTTCCTTTTTAAATGGGGAGTCTAAACCTAATAAACTAGTCACAGACGCTCCATGCAGCCAAGCCCAGCGTAGGGGTGATGGTCTGAGGAAAGATGGCATCTTCCCCTGACTGCTTCTTGGACAGAGTCTGAGACCCGTGGCCCATGATGCCTGACTCCCGGGCTCCTCCAGGTGTTTCCCTCTGTGATAAACTCCTGCTGCTGCACAGAGTTCCTCGAGATGATTGCAGCTTTGCAGCCTTATATACAAGGGCTGCAGCCAGAGGAGAGCTGCTGGTCCTCACTCTGTGCCTGCAGAGTCTGGTCCCAGAGATGTGCTGTCTCTGTGCTCCCAGACTGAGCTCCTCTGGGCAATGCTGCCAGCCTGCCAGTCCCTCAGCCTTGCATGCCACCTGCCTGCTCTGGATCAGCCTGGCTTTACATGCAAAACCACCTGCAAAATGAATGAATGAATGAATGAAAATTGCAACATAAAACCGTGTGGGAGAACATATTAAGTGGGATGGGAGGAGTGCAGGCTTGAGCGTGTAGGGAAGGCTGATTTTCATAGCTCCAGGGCTGGAAGGCTGAGAAGTAGGGGCAGAGAGGAAGCAAAGGGCTCTAGAGAAAGAGGGGCCTGGGTTCAAATCCTGCTCTGTCCACACTCTGTGTGTGACCCTGGACACATTGCCTAATTCGGGCAGCCTTTGTTTTTTTATGTGCAAAACTGGTTAACAATTTTCCCTTGTGCGGTGGTTTCTGAGGATCAAATAAGATGATACCCCCAGCACACAGTGAACACTCACACCAGGTGGTTCTTCAGATACTAGAAAGAACAAAGATGCTGTGCAGTCCTCAACCTGGTTTCACATTACAAGTATCCAGGGAGTTTGGGGCATAGGAACGCCAGAGCCCAAGCTCCTTGAAGAAATGGCTGATTCCAGGGTGGGCAGAAGGCAAGACAACCCCAGAACTCAGTCCTTAGGGAGAGCCTGCAGCCAGGCACAGAGGCAAAAGAGTCCCCAAGAGCCGAAGCCCTTGGAGGAGAAACCTTTAAGCAGTGCTTTATGGGTATTAGTTCCTTGTCCCTGACAACAGCCCTATCGGATGGGTACTACTCTATTATCCATTTTATAAGGTTCTGAGAGACGAAACTACTTGCCCAAAACCCACAGGTTGCATTTAGCAGAACCAAGACTTGAATACAAAAATATCTAACTCTGCAGCCCAAACTTATATCCTACTCCGTGTAGACCCCATGTGAGCTTCCACAGGGGATCTTTGTGGGATCTTTAGCTGGAGCAAAGTCAGCCCTAAAGTATCTTAGAATAGCTTTCAGCTTCACAGCTCCAAACTACATAATGCAGAGAGAGAGAGAGAGAAAGGGAGTTTGTGTGTGCATTATGTGTGTGCATGTGTGCATGCATGTGTGCATGTGTACATGTGTGTGCAGGTGTGTGCAGGTATGTGTGCATGTGTACATGTGTGCATGTGTGTGCAGGTGTGTGCGCGTGTGTGTGCAGGTGTGTGCATATGTGTGTGCAGGTGTGTGTACATGTGTGTGCAGGTGTGTGTGCATATGTGTGTGCATGTGTGTGTGCATGTGTGTGTGCGCATCAGGACACACACGTGTGTGTATGTGCATGTGTTCAGGAGCCTGGTCCTTTCGGCTGTGCGATGGGGAGGTTTTGTCCCATCTCTAGGGAGACTGGAAGTACCTCTGGCCCCAGCGACCTTGGTGTTTTATTGCCTGATGTTTTATTTGGGAGAACAGAAGCTGAGCACCTGGGTGTGCCTGGAAGGAGCTCTCCTGGGGGCCCCACTTCAGTGGAAAGCCAGCGTTCCTCAGGCTATGCAAAACCAGTGTTCAACAGCGACACAGTGTGGTCACCACTGGCGCAGCAGCTCCAGCGAGAGGCTCAAACATTTTAGGACCCTCCCTCCATCTGCAGTTTGAAGGTTGCTGACCTCCCCCATGGACCCAGAATGCCCCCAGCCTTCATGGACAATAGGGAAGGTGAGGATCTTCAAGATGCAATACTGGACTTTCTACAAATAAAGACAAGTGGGATGTAAGTGATTGTTTTTTTAAATTTTCAATGTGCTCATATGACATTTTCTGAATGTGTGCTCCCCCAAAATTCACATGTTTAAACTGTAATTCCCGAGCTGATGGCATTAGGAAGTGGGGCCTTTGAGAGGTGATAAGGTCAGGAGGGCAGAGCCCTCATGATGGGATTAGTGCCCTCATGAAAGAAACACTGGAGAGCTGCCTCGCCCCTTCCACCACGCAAAGACACAGCACAAGGCGCCATCCATGTAGCAGGAAGCAGCCATCACAGACCCTAAACCTGCTGGCACCTTAGTCTCCGACTTCTAGCCTCCAGAAGTGACTTATCACTTTCTGTTGTTTATAAGCCACTCTGTTTATGGTAATTTGTTATAGCCACCCAAACGGACAAGACACCGTATTTGACCCCCAACCTGGGGATCGAATTTCACAGCCATATTTCACAGACCCCACAATTTGAGGGGGATGGAAATACATTCTGGAATCATAATATATGTCTATGAGAAAATGAGATCTTATTTGCAAACATAACACTCCAAAAGCGGGAAGAGGGGCAGGTCTGCACTTTGAGGACCCTGGCCCAGCCCCGACTCTCACTGCTTCCTCTTATTCCTCTGCGTGCGTGAGTTCCCCAGAGTATCTTTCCTCATCTGACCCTGCCATGTTCTCTCATTGTTCTGTTTTTCTCACAACAACTGGTTGCCCAGGAAACCACTTTGCAGCCCAGAGTCAGACCCTGCAAGGAAATTCAGTCCTTACGCATCTCTCCATCCACAGCAGCCTCTTGGTGTGACCTCAGAAAACCCTGCCAAACCCCAAGCAAAGAGCCCACCCCACCCACTACTGGGATCTTTCCCTGGGTGCTGAGCACAGCTGAAAAAAAAAAAAAAAAAAAAAAAGGAAGCAGGGCTAGACTGAGAGAGCCGAGGCACAGCAGGGCCAGAATGACCCCAAGACAGCCCCTTATCCCACCCTCCTTTTCTTAAGATGTAAATGTTTTATGGAAATGTGACATATATGAAGTGCACAAATCCTTGGCATACTGCTTGAGGAATTTCACAAACTGAACACACCCGTGTAACTAGCACCTAGAAAAAAGGAACAGGACATCAGTCAGCCCCTCCAGGAGTATCCAGAAGCCCTTGTGATCACCACCCTCCCCGCCACCCCTCCCTCTCCTCCAGAAGGGTAGCCACTCTCCTGACTTCTAACAGCACAGATTTCTTTCACCTGCTGTTGAACTTATTATAAACAGAGTCACACAATTTGAGGGGGGTGGAAATACATTCTGGAATCATAATATATGTTGATGAGAAAATGATATCTGATTTGCAATCATAAAACTTCAGAGGGGGAAAGGGGGCAGGTCTGCACCTGGGGGGCCCTGGACCAGCTCTGCAGAATCTAGACTATTTGCTCAACATCATGTTGCTAAAGCTGTGCTGGCTGTAGCCTGTGGCAATAGTTTCCCGACCTCACCGCTGTCTAAACTGAACCATGTTGCTACGACGTTTCTTCTCTATGTCTTTAGGTAAACAGATGTTTACATTTCTCTTGCATACATACAGTTTTCCCCGCTTACCCTCAGGGGATACATTTCAAGACCCCCAGTGGATGTCTGGCACCTTGGATAACACCAAGCACTATATATACTATGTTTTTCCTGTACACACAAAGTCATGATAAAGTTTAATTTCAGCACAGTAAAAGATTAACAATAATAACTAATAATAAACTAGAATAAGGCCGGGCACAGCGGCTCACGCCTGTAATCCCAACGCTCTGAGAGGCCGAGGAGGGCAGATCACTTGACACCAGTCTGGGCAACGTGGTGAAACCCCATCTCTACCAAAAATACAAAAAATTAGCTGGGCATGGTGGCATGCGCCTGTAATATCAGCTACTCTGGAGGCTGAGGCACGAGAATCGTTTGAACCCAGGAGGCAGAGGTTGCAGTGAGCCGAGATCACACCACTGCACTCCAGCCTGGGTGACAGAGTGAGACTCCATATCAAAAAAAAAAAAAAAAAGAAACCAACTAGAATAATTATAATAGTTACCGTAAGAAAAGTTATGTGAATGTTCGTGTACATTATCTTCCTCTCACTCTCTCTGGAATTTTCCGTTTAATGTTTTCAAGCTGAGGTTGACCAAGGGTAACTGAACCCATGGAAAGTGACACCTTGAACAAGAAGGGACTGTACCCAGCAGAGGAGTCTTTGGGTCATGGGGGATGGATATAGTGGACATTGCCACAGAGTCTTCCAAAGTGGTTGCAACGAATTTCATCCCATCAAATCGCATGAGGGCTTGAGTTGCTCCACAGCCTGTCCAGAATTTGGTGTTGTCTGTCTTCTTTTTAACCATTTGCCCACCCCTTTTATTTTACAGTTGGGGATGCTGAGGCCAAAGAGATGTGTCACTCCCAAGACTCCACAATTTGCCCCATTCTAGTCCAACCCACTGGTCTTATGGATGAGAACAGAGAGGCCCAGAGAGCAAATGGCCTTGACCAAGGTCACAGACACAGCAAGACCAGCAACGAGGTCTTCAGACCCCACATGCTCCTTTCCTGGCCCCAAACTGCCAGGGAACGTGGTTCTCAAAGTACAGTCAGAGGACCTGCAGCATCAAAGTCATCTTGGAGTCTGTTAAAATGCATATTTCCAGGCCCCACTGTAGACCTGTTGAATTCAAATCTCTGAGGATGAGGCCCTGGAATCAGCATTTTAGCCAGCACGGAGAATGTTTTTGAGAGTTAGTTGGGTCCTTGCATGGATCCTGAAGGAACATCTTGTAATTCTTCAGTTTGTTCACTAGAGGGAGCCAGTGCCCCAGGGACACAACCAAGAAGCTTCCCTGAGAACCGCAAAACAGCAAGTTTCCCATCTGGGACCAGGTGGCTGACAGCGATGGCTGCTGTTTAGGAGAGATGCTCCAGTCACTCCAGTCAATAGAATTCAGAAAAAGGGAGCATCTTAATTAGACAGGAGTCAGAAAACCTGAGTTCTAATGCAACCCCGCCACCTGACCTTAAGCAGCCACATCTGTCAGATTCTCCGTGCAGCCTAGGCAGAACCCTTCACTCCCCGACCCTGTTTCCTCGTCTGTGAAGTAGAGCTTTGTGCCCAAATGGCTTCTGAGACACGTTAATGTCTACAAAACATTAGGAAGCTGGAGGCGATCTTGTCACCCAGATGTTGAGAGGTTATCGTGATGGCTCTGCTGTTATTCCACGGGTTTTATGGTACCGCGCCACACATCGCATACTCTCTAGCCAGGGAACGCAATGGAGATTGTTGTGCCTGCTTGCAAGGTCTGGAGCCAGGGCAGCCGTATTGGGCCCAGGAGGGAAGATATCCAAGAAATACATGCTAAGGATGGCAGCACTAAAAATGGAAAAGCCTCAGCTATTCACCATGTCATTGGCGTGCCGAATGACCAACCCCAGAGCTTCTCCACCTTGGAACTTCTTGTGATGTACGCTGATAAACCCCTGGTAGCTTACCCCAGCTGGGGGTGAATCTTCTGTTCCCTGCAGCTGAAGGCATTCCATCTGGCTTGCTTCTCTCACGTGATTGACCCATTGCCTTCCCGGTGGCTAAGAAACATGACTTTCTCATGCCAACAGTGACCATGAGCACTGCATCAGACCAGGCCCCACGGCTGATACAAGGAGTTCCCAGGAGACAAAGCCCTGTCTTGGGAAGTGAGGTTGGAGAGACAAGACAGAGGGGCATGGGAAGTTGACAGCAAACCTAGAGCAGTCACAAGGACAAGGAACGGGGCAGTGAGTGCTCTGGCACCTCATGGTTCACAGTGGGCCAGACTGTGGGGGCACCAGGGAGGGCTTCCAAATAGTCATAGCAAAGGATCTTTCTGCATCTGATTACCAACTCCTTCACTGTTCTACCATTCTTTAAGGTAAGCCCAAGATTTCTTAATTTGTACAGACCATGGTTTGTGATGAAAACCCTCCTCCCCTGAGAATTTCCACCCTTCTCTGTCCAACCAGGAGGCCCCACGTGGAACTGGCGTATTTCTTACATGGATGGCTGTCCTCCCTAGACCATGGTTGATTCTGACCTACAGAACATTTCCATCATCACCCTAAGTTCTATCAGAAAGCACTGCCTTTGAACTGCCTTGAATCTATCCATCTTTATTTTATTTTATTATTTTATTTTTGAGACAGAGTCTCACTGTCACCCAGGCTGGAGTGCAGTGGCATGATCTTGGCTCACTGCAAACTCCACCTCCTGGATTCAAGAGATTCTCCTGCCTCAGCCTCCCAAGTACTGGGATTACAGGTGCCCGCCACCACACCCAGCTAATTTTTGTATTTTTAGTAGAGATGCGGTTTCACTATGTTGGCCAGGCTGGTCTCGAACTCCTGACCTCAGGTGATCCTCTCACCTGGGCCTCCCAAAGTACTGGGATTACAAGCATGAGCCAACATGCCTGGCCTATCTACCTATCTATCTGTAACTAACTAATGCTGGTGCTTTAATTTCAGAAGGTCTTATGCATTCCTGTTGGCCTCATAAGAGCCCTGTGAAATTTGGATCAATGTGTTATTATTCTCATTTGTATAAGGAAACTGAGGTTCAAAGAGTGCCTTGCCCAAGGATCCAACATCTGCAGCAGCAAAGCCAGGGCTCACCCCTGAGCTGCGGCTTCTCATTTAATGCCCGTTTGCTAAGTGATGCTGCCTCCCCTTGAGGTTGAATCAGTTGAAGTGCCAGTTTCCTCAAATGGATGAGGCATACTTTTAAATCCATAATCTTTAGAAGGAAGGCTCAGAGTTTGGCAATTGCTAAACTGTCCATGGATGAAGTAGAAGGACTGCTGGAATCCACAGAATAGCTATGCCTGTCTCTGAAACAACACCTGATTATTCTGGTACAGAAATGGGAGCTATTTATGAAGATGCCAAGACTGAGACTTCCTCAAAAGAGCAATTATTTCATGGCAAAACTATAATCAGATTTTGTCTGAAATAACAGCTTTGCCATCCCTGAGCACAATTGAGGGGCAATCATGAAGATGGTCAGAGGCCCTGTATTGCCACCTACTGATTTCATTACAATCAGGGTAGGGATTAAAATCCAAAAGATTACTTCACCCTACCCTCTAAATATCATTGTCCTAAGAACTTGATTACTTTTTCTACTGCATAAATCCTACCCCACTGCTCCCTGTAACTCTTCACCTAAGACTGGAGAGCTGGCTTAAAAAGGTAGCAAGCAAGGCCATGTCTGTTTGTATAATGACGACAATGATAACTGTAATGATGACAGTGATGGTGGTGGTGATGATGAGAGTGATAAAGATGATGGTGATAATGATAAACATGATGATGAAGGTGATGATAGTGATGAAGATGGTGATGGTGGTGATGAAGATGGTGATGATGGTGGTGATGGTGGTGATGATGATGGTGATGATGGTGGTGAAGGTGATGATGGTGATGATGAAGATGGTGATGATGATGGTGATGATGATGATGATGATGGTGATGGTGGTGATGATTTGATAATGATTATGGCGGTGGTGTTGGTGATAGTGGTGACAGTGGTGGTGATGATGATGGTGGTGGTGATGATAGTGACGATGATCGTGGTGATGGTGATAATGATGGTGATGAAGATGTGATAATTATTGTGGCAGTCATGGTGATGGTTGTGGTGATGGTGATGGTGGTGACAATAATGATGGTGATGATGATGGTGATGATAGTGGTGATGGTGATAATGATGTTGATGATGTAATAATTACTGTGGTAGTGATGATGGTGATGGTGATGATGGTGGTGATTATGATTATGATGATGGTGATGATAATTGTGATAGCGATGATGTGACGATGATTATGGTGGTGGTGATGGTGGGGATGATGGTGATGATGATGGTGATAACTGTGATGATGATGATTATAATTGTGATGGTGATGGTGTGACAATGATTATGGTGGTGGTGAGGGTGATGATGGTGATGGTGATGGTGATGGTGATGATGATGCTGATGATGGTGGTGATGATGATGGTGATAATATGATGATGGTGATGGTAATGATGTGACAATGATTATGGTGTTGTTGATGATGATGGTGGCGCTGATTAGGTTAATGATAACAATCCAATTCATTGATCATTGTCCTTTACTGGTGCTTGTGACATACCAGCCACTGGGCTATGTGCTTCTCACATCTCACTTCGTTTTCTCCCTATCCCTGAGGACTTCAGCAAGGAGCATGAACTTCTAAACCATAGCTGCCTCCGTGAGCTGGGACCCACTGTACTTTCTCAAACCCCCAGCCACACTCCAGGTCAGTGGCTAGGATGGGGGCCTTTTCCCATCCCACTCAGTACAGTGCCCAGGGTACAACAGGTGAGGCTGGTTCTTCTAATGGAACCACCTTTCTGTGGTCCAAAAGCAGACCACAGAGTCCAGAGAATTTCTACCAGAACCTCTGAAAGCAGCTACTCCGTAGAAGAGGGGCCCTAGGATCATGGCTACTGAGCTGAGACAACCCCTCCTGGAGGCTTTTCCCAACCAAACCCCTTTCACATCCTTGGGAACCTCAATGGCCTGCCCATTCACCTCCTAATATAGTTTGGATGTTGTCCCCCACAAATCTCATGGTGAATTGTAATCCCCAACGTTGGAGGTAGGGCCTGATGGGAGGTGATTGGATCGTGGGGGTGGATTTCTCATGGATGGTTTAATGCCATCCCCTTGGTGCTGTCCTCACAATAGTGAGTGAGTACTAGCTGTTTAAAAGTATGTGGCACTTCCCCTCACTCTCTCTCTCTTGCTTCTACTCCTGCCATGTGACGTTCCTGCTCCAGCTTCACCTTCTGCCATGAGTAAAAGCTCCCTGAGGCCCACCCAGAAGCCAAGCAGATGCCAGTGCCATGCTTGTACGCCCCACAGAACCATGAGCCAATTAAACCTCTTTTCTTTGTAAATTATCCAGTCTCAGGTATTTCTCTACAGCAATGCAAGAATAGCTTAATACAGCTTTCCTTTCTCTACTGTTGTGTGCGCGGCTTGGGTATTTGTTGTAGTCCATCTTCAGCTCCTAGAAGAGGAGCTCCCAGAGGGAGAAATTTGTGTCTAGTTTATTTCTGCATCTTCTGCATCTAAGAGGGTCTGACACACAGGTGCTCCACAGATGTTTGTTAAATGAATCACTTAACTAGTTCTCAGTTTCAGGGTTCATGTGGCTTCTAAAGATTCCTAACTTAGAACCAGGAATAACTCGGGCCCTGGAAGAATCTGATTCCACAGGTTTAAGGAAGAAAAAGCCATTCAGCGTCATTTCTGTCATCCGACTAATGGTGTGTTTCCCTTTTCTCAGTAGAAATCACATGATGTGCTTTTTATGCCCCCTTACAGCATTCCCCTACAGGAGCCATTCAGCAATGATAAAATTCAGTCAGGGACTTTTACAGTAAATCAGAATTAAACACTTGGAAAAAGAGACTCAGCTTCCCACTCCTGATGGTTCCCAAGTGGAAAGGGAAACAGGATATCCTGCTTCATATGGCAACTGGCACGTATGGCCTGTTATTATTGGCACCAGCTCCCCCAGGAATCTCTGGTGCATCTACTCCTCTGTTGGTGTCTGCTTCTTGGAGGACCCGAATGAGGACATGAGCACACCTGTCCAATACACCTGTCGTAACCTGGGCGATGCTTCCAGCATCTCTGCAGCCACCGTCTAGGTCGGCTATGACTATGGTCTTAGAATCAGTGTTCAGAAGCATGCTGTTTGGGTAGCACTTTGAAGTTGTTTGATTGATTGATTGATTGATTGATTGAGATAGGGTTTCACTCTGTCACCCAGGCTGGAGCGCAGTGGTGAGATCTCGCCTCACTGCAACCTCCACCTCCCAGGTTCAAGAGATTCTCCTGCCTCAGCCTCCCGAGTAGCTGGGCCACTTTGAAGTCTTATGATTCTACTGGAAACTTCAGAAAATATGTGTTCAAAGGTGTTCCCACCAGGAGAGCCCCTGGCCAAACTGTAGGCCCAAGAGCCGCGGGAGTGGCCCAGGCGCCCTCTGGGGAAAGGACGTTTCACAATGGCTCACTGTCATAGAGCAGAGACCCAAAACCAGAAGCAGCCACAAAGCAGCTTCTTCCACACCTCAGCACATTCTTCCTCATCCTTGGGACTGGAGTTTTCTAGACTCCACCAGCAGCATTTTGATTCATCTTCTGGTTTCGATGTGCTGTTCTGCACCTTTGAAAGAGGAAATGGCCAGGAGACCTCAGAGCAGGGTTTTGTTTGTTTGCATGTGTTTTTAATATTTTTTTTTGAGACGGAATCTTGCTCTGTCACCCAGGCTGGAGTGCAATGGCATGATCTCTGCTCACTGCAACCTCCACCTCCCAGATTCAAGCGATTCCCCTGCCTCAGCCTCTCAAGTAGCTGAGATTACAGGCACCTGCCACCATGCCCAGCTAACTTTTTGTATTTTTAGTAGAGACGGGGTTTCACTGTATTAGCCAGGATGGTCTGGATCTCCTGATCTCATGATCCGCCCGCCTTGGCCTCCCAAAGTGCTGGGATTACAGGTGTGAGCCACCGTGCCCGGCCTCTTTAATCTTTAGGAATGAAAATGGTGGCAGCTCTCCCTCAAAATGCTCCCTGCCGAAGGATGGGTGAAGCTGTCTGTTCTCTGGAAGGAGCATAGACCACAGGAAAAGGGAAATAAGGAAAAGCAGCTGGAGGGTTGCGAATCCAGACCTCAGCGGAGCTCGGGGGAGGCAGGGGAACCCTGCTGTGGGGTTCTGGTGATTGCTGTTGACTGTGCTTGCCGAGGCCCTGGGCTCTGAGCTACACCCTCCCCCTGCGTGGTCACATTTAACCCTCAGGGACGTGGTGTGATGTCCCCATCTTACATATGAGCCAACAGACACTCAGGCAGCTGATGCTGCTTCCAGGAAATGGGGTGGTCAAGGCCCTTAACTGTCACCCCAAAGTATCCCACTGTGTCCACAGCCCCAGATCTCTGACCTCAAGGGCTCACCAGCCAGCAAGAAGATGGGCCCCAAGCACCAAGATCAATGGAAACCAGTCACTCCCAGGCATGGCCAGGTGCTGCTGCAGCCACAGCCTCCGTTCCAACATGCACTCACTCTGTGGTCTTGGACAGGTGACTTCCCCTCTCTGTACCTCAATATCCTCATATGCAAAGTGGGGTTCTAGGTGCCAGACAGTGGGGTGGATAAAAACAGGGGCTTCAGAGCCAGACCACCAAGGCTCAAATCCGGGCTCCGGTGCTTCTCACTGAATGACCTTGACCAGGTTACTCAACCTCTCTGTGCCTCAGTTTTATCACCTGCAAAATAGGTATAAGAGTCCCCTATAATAGGCTTGTTATGAGGATTCGAGAGTTGCTGGAGGCAAGCACTTAATGAGCACTAGCTGGGTTTAACTACATCTAAAACAAAGGGATAAGAGAAGTGACCTCCAAACTCCCTGCAGGTGTGTGAGTCTGCTACGCGACCACCCCTCCCCCGATTCTATTTCTACCTTCTTCTTTTATTTATTTATTTGTATTTTTATTTTTTTATTTTACTTTATGTTCTGGGATACATGGGCAGAACGTCGAGCTTTGTTACATAGGTGTACATGTGCCATGGAGGCTTGCTGCACCTATCAACCCGTCATCTAGGTTTTAAGCCCTGCATGCATTACGTATTTGTCCTAATGCTCTCCCTCCCCTTGTCCCCCACCCCCGATAGGCCCCAGTGTGTGGTGTTCCCCTCCCTGTGTCCATGTGTTCTCACTGTTCAACTCCCACTTATGAGTGAGAACATGCGGTGTTTGGTTTTCTGTTCCTGTGTTACTTTGCTGAGGATGATGGTTTCCTGCATGCAACTCAGAACCTGGCTTCACTAGAAACGCCACTAAAAACACATCCAGACAGCCAATCTGCAGCTTCTCCATGGCCAGCTAGCATCAGCAAGCTTAACCTTAATGAAGACACCTTAACAAATAAGGTGTCCAGACAGGGCCTTCACCAAGCCCCTTCTCCTTGACTATTCACTTAGGATATGATTGCTCCCATGCCCTCTTTTCTAAAGTGCATGAGAAAATGTTGGTGAACTTGAAGACAATAGAAAGAGACACGACCTGAATAATACACAGAGAGAATAAAGACTGAAAGCAATGGGGCAGGCACAGTGGCTCACGCCTGTAATCCCAGCATTTTGAGGGGCCATGGTGGGAGGATAGCTTGAACCCAGGAGTTCGAGACTAGCCTGGGCAACATAGTGAGACCCTATCTCTACAAAAACTAGAAAAATTAGCCAAACATGGTGGTGTGCACCTACAATCCCAGCTACTCAGAGGGCTGAAGTGGGAGGCTTGAGCCTGGGAGGTTGATGCTGCAGTGAGCCGTAGTTGTGCCACTGTACTCCAGCCTGAGCAACAGAGTGAGACCTTGTCTAAGGAAAAAAAAAAAAAAAAAAAAACAAGGCTGAAAAACGTGAGCAGATCATCTGTGAGGTGTGGGACATCAAGCACCCTAACATATGTGTCATTGGAGGCCCTTAGGATGGGGAGGAGGGTATAGAAAAAAATGCTTAAAGAAATGTCTAAAAAATACCTAAATTTGCCCATAATCCCAGCACTTTGGGAAGCCGAGGAGGGCGGATCACAAGGTCAGGAGATCGAGACCATCCTGGCTCACATGGTGAAACCCCATCCCTACTAAAAATACAAAAAAATTAGCTGGGCGTGGTGGTGGGCGCCTGTAGTCCCAGCTACTCAGGAGGCTGAGGCAGGAGAATGGTGTGAACCCGGGAGGCGGAGCTTGCAGTGAGCCGAGATGGCGCCACTGCACTCCAGCCTGGGCGACAGAGCGAGACTCCATCTCAAAAAAAAAAGAACCCTAAATGTAATGAAAACTCAGCACCCACAGATCTAAGAAGCTCCACAAATATCAAGCACAAGAAATGAAAAAAACCACAAGGCCATGATAATCAAATTACTCAAAACCAGTGATCAAGATGAAATCTTAAAGGCAACCAGAGGGGGAAAAAATATTAGGTAAAGAGGAACAAAGGTAAGAAGTAAAGACTTCTTATACTATATGTGAAGCAGTAGAAGAACATTTGAGAGTAAGCTGTGATAAGTTAGATATGCATACAACAAACCACTAAAATAACACAGCAGAGTTAAAGCTAATAAGCCAGCAATGGAGGTGAGTGTAC
This sequence comes from Pan troglodytes, assembly GCF_028858775.2. Taxonomy (NCBI): domain Eukaryota; kingdom Metazoa; phylum Chordata; class Mammalia; order Primates; family Hominidae; genus Pan; species Pan troglodytes. The sequence continues at coordinate 84,177,602 of NC_072416.2, read as the reverse complement.
CATTAAAATAATATTCCATCTAAAAGAAGGCAGAAAGAAAAAGGAACAAAGAACAGTAGAGACAAATAGAAAATATCTTCCATATTGGTAGATTGAAACTCAACCATGTCAACAATTATATTAAAATAAATAACCTAAACACTGAAAAAGCAGATATTGTGAGACTGAATAAAAATGCAAGACCCAGCTTTAGTCTGACTATCAGAAACTCACTTTAAATATGTATAGAAACAAATAGGTTAAAAGTGCCACAGGCAGGTGGGGAGGGCCAGGAGAGACACAGCGTTATGCTAACACCGCAGACAGCAGGAGTGGCTGTATTTGTATCTGAAAAAGTAAGTTTTATAGCAAGAATATGACCAGGGAGAAAGGGCCATTTCATAAAGATTAAGGGGTCTATTCATTAAGAGGCCATATGAGCCTATGTATTATCCACCTAATAACAAAACTTTGAAATACATGACTGAACTGCAAAGAAAACTGGCACTTTCACAACTATTGTCAGAGTGTTCAGCACCCCTCTCTCAGTAATTTACAGAATAACAAAAATAAGCGAGGACACAGAAGACCTAAACACCACTATCACACAATGCGATCGACCAGCATTCGTACAACACTCCATTCAACAATAGCATAACACACATTCTTTGAAAGTGCATGCAGAATGTTTACCAAAGTAAACAATATTTGAGTCATGAAACAAGTTTTAATAAACTCAAAATAATTTAAGTCATACGATGTATTTTCTTTGACCACAACGAAATTAAAATGATTGATAACAAAATGATCTCTAGAAAAATCTAAGATTTAGAATGCAATTAACACACTTCTAAATAACATATGGGTCAAATGAAAAATGAAAATAGGAGTTAGAAAGTATGTTAAACAGAATGAAAATGAAAACACAGCGTATCATAATCTGAGTAATGATACTGAGGCAGAACTTCAAGGGAAATGTAGAGCATCCAACCCATCTAATAAAAAGAAAAAAGTGCCCAAATGAATGACCTGATTTCCACCTAAGAAACCAGAATAAGAAGAGTAGGGTAAAACCAACACAAGCAAAAGAAAGGAAATCGTGAAGATCAGATCAGAAATGAAAGAAATAGAAACTAGAAGACAATACCAAAATCAAAGAAACCAAAACTGGTTCTTTGATAGATCAATAATATTAATAAACCTCTAACCAGACTAACAAGGGAAAGAGAAGACACAATTACCAAAATTAGAAATGCAAGAGGTAACATTAACATAAATTCTACAGATAGTAGAAGTATAATAAGGGAAAATTATAAACAATTTCAATAAATTTGACACTTTGAGTGAAGCTGACAAATTTCTTGAAAAACACAAATAAACAAACCTCACTCAAAGAAAAAATCTGAATATCCATACATTTATTAAAGACAGGCTTTTTGCAGTTAAAACCCTTCCCAGAATGAAAGCATCAGATTCAAATGGATTCACTTACCAATTCTACTAAATATTTAAGGAAGAAATTATGTCAATTCTTCACAAATTTATTCATAACAATTGAAGAGGGGGGGAATATTTTCCTACTCATTTTATGAGACTGGTATTACTTTAATGCCAAAACCATTTCTTTTCTTGTAATGTCTTGTAAATGTCCTATAAAGACCTGCCTGACCAACTTAGTGAGACCCTGTTTCTACTAAAAAATAGAAAAAGACATTACAAGAAAAGAAAATGATAGACCAATATCATTCATGAATATAGATCAAAAGTTTTTAACAAAGTTTTAGCAAATTAAGCCCAATAATATAAAAACACTGGGAAACCCCAACAATATATAAAAGGAATAAGACAATATTATGGAGCAGAGGCTATTGCAAGAATATAAGGTTGGTTTAACATAGAAAAGTCAACAGCTAATTTACCGTATTAACAGACTATAAAAAGAAATACCATATGATCACCTCAATAGATGCAGCAAAAGCATTTAAGAAAATCTGGCATCACTTCTTATTTTTAAAACTCTCAGCAAATTTGAGGAAGAAACAAACTTCCTCAACTTGATAAGGGCATTTAAGATAACATTACCCTAAGTAGCAAAAGACGAAATAGTTTGTCTTAAGGTGAGGAAAAAGGCAAGGATGTCCACTCTCACCACTTCTATTCAACATTTTACTAAACATTCTTCTAATTTGTGCAATAAGGCAGTAAAAAGAAATAAAGGCTTCAGTATGAGGAAAGACGACATGATGTCATGATGCTTCATGTCAAAAATCTAGTGAAATCTACAACAAAGCTAGCAGAACTAATATGTGAATTTAGCAAGATTGCAAGTTGCAAGACCAATATACAAAAATCAATTGTATTTCTACATACTAGCAAAATCCAAAATTGAAATTTAAAAACAATACCATTGACAATACTATTCAAAAATATGAAAACCTAGGGACAAATCAGTCAAAAGATATACAAGCATGTACACTGGAAACTACAAAATATTTCTGGGCTAACCTAAATTAATGAAGAGATGTACCATGTTCAGCAGTCAGAAGACTCTTCAACACAATCCTGATTAAAATACATGTTTTTTTTTTTTAAAGAAATTTACAAGCTGATTTTAAAGTGTATATGAAAATGCAAAGGACCTTGACTAGCCAAAACAACCCTGGGAAAGAAGATAGCTGTAGGACTTACACTATCTAGTTCCAAAACTAATTACAAAGCTATAGTAATCAAGACAGTGCGGCATAAGTATAAAGATAGATAAGTACATCAATGGAACAGAATAGAGTTCAGAAATAGACCCACTTGTATACTGACCAACTGATTATTGACAAGGGTGCAAAGGAAATTCAGTGGAGAAAGGTGGTCTTTTCAACAAATGGTGCTAGAAAACGTCTATATCTATACGCAAAAAAAAAGACAAAACTAAACTTAAAATCCATGCATTGTATGATATATAAAAATTAACTCCAAATGGATTATATACTTCAATGTAAAACCTGAAACTATAAAATTTCTTTTTTTTTTTTTTTTTGGAGTCAGCTCTCACTCTGTTGCCTAGGCTAGAGTGCAAAGGTGCATTCGTGGCTCACTGCAGCCTTGAACTCCTTGACTCTAGCAATCCTCCCACCTCAGTCTCCCAAGTAGTTGGGACTACAGGTATGTGCTACCATACCTGACTATGTTTTTCTATTTTTCGGTAGAAACAGGGCCTTACTATGTTGGTCAGGCTGGTCTCGAACTCCTGGCCTCAAGCAATCCTCTCACATTAGCCTCCCAAAGTGCTGGGATTATAGGCATGAGCCATCATGACTAGCAAAACTATAAAATTTCTAGAAAAAACACAGGAGAAATGTTTTGTTACCTTCGGTTAAGTGAAGGTTTCTTACATATGACACCAAAGCATGCCCCATAAGAGAAAAAAGTTGACAAACCAAGAACTTCATCCAAATTAATAACTTCTTTCTTTGAAAAACATTGTTAATACCAGAAAAGACAAGCCACAGACTGGGAGAAAACATTTACAAATTACCTACCTGATAAAAGGTTTGTATCAAAAATATATAAAGAACTCTCAAAACTCAATAATAAGGCCAGGTGCAGTGACTCATGCCTGTAATCCCAGCACTTTGGGAGGCTGAGGCGGGTGGATCACTTGAGGTCAGTTCAAGACCAGCCTGGCCAACATAATGAAACCCCGTCTCTACTAAAAACACAAAAAAATTAGCTGGGTGTGGTGGCGTGCACCCGTATTCCCAGCTACTCGGCAGGCTGAGGCGGGAGAATCACTTGAACCTGGGAGTTGGAGGTTGCAGTGAGCCGAGATCCCGCCACTGCACTCCAGCCTGGGCGACAGAGCGAGACTCTCTTTCAAAAAAAACCCGAAAAACAAAAAACAAAAAACTCAATAATATGAAAACAATCCAATTTTTGTAAGTGGGCAAAAAGAGTTAAATAAACACTTTACCAAAGAAAATATATGGAAATCAAATAAGCCTGTGAAAAGAAGCTCAATGTCATAGTTATTAGGGAAACGCAAGGTAAACCACAATGTCTAAAATTCCATGTTAAAAAAAAAACGTCTAAAATTTAAAGGACTGGCCCTACCAAGTATTGACAAGGATGTGGAGCAACAGGAGCCCACATACCCTGAGTATAAAATAGTACAACCACTTCGAAAAACAGTTTGGAAGTTTCTCAAAAAGTGAAACATGCCCATACCATATGACCCAGTCATCACCCTCCTAGGCATTTACCTAAGAGAAATGAATACATGTGTATTAGTTTTCTATTGCTGCCGTAATGAATTACCACACACACTTAGCAGCTAAAACAGCACCTATTTATTATCTCATTGTGCCTGAGTCTCAAGGCCAGGCAGGCTTGGTGGGGTTCTTGGCTCAGGGTTTCACAAGCCCAAAGTCAAGGGCTGTGTTCTTCTCTGGAAGCCCTGGGGAAGAATCCACTTCAACCTTGTTCAGGTCGCTGGCAGAGTTCAGTTCCTGGGGCTCTTGGTGTGGGGTCTCCATTCCCTTGCTGGCTGTCAGTTCCTTACGTGGCCCTAATGCCCCATCACATTGTTCCCTCCATCTTCAACCCAGCAATGACACATCGAGTCCTTCTCTGACCTTCTGCCTCCTCTCTCTCCCCTTCTGCCTCCTCTCTCTCCAGCCAGAGAAGCTTCTCTACCTTTAAAGCCTTGTGTGATTAGATTGGGCCCACCCAAATAACCTAGGACAGCCCCCGTATCATAAAGTCCATAACCCTAATTATATGAATTCTTTTTGCCGTATAATGTAACATATCCACAGGTCCTAGAGATAAGAGCACAAACATCCCGGAGGGAGGAGAGGTAGGACGTTCTGCCTACCACAGCACATGCTGTTCATGAAAACGCTTGTACACAGATGTTCAGAGCAGCTCTGTTTGTAAACACCAAAGCCCAGAAACAACACTAAAAGGTAAGTGGATAAAGAAATTGTGGTATATGCATATAATGTGATGCTACTCAGCAAGAAATAGAATGAGCAATCAATTCATGCTATGTCTTAGTCAGTTCCTGCTGCTATAACCATGTATTTTAAACTGGGTGACCTATAAATAATAGAAATTTATTGCTCACAGTTCCCCAAGATTAAGGCACCAGCAGGTTCAGTGTCTGGGGAGGGCTTTTGCTCTTGGCTTTGCAGATGGCACCTCTTGCTTTGTCCTCACATGGCAGAAGGAACCACAGAGGGACTAACTCACTCCCTGAAGCCCATCTATCCGGGCACAAATTCAATCCCCCAGGTGGAGCCCTCCTGACTGATCACCTCGCAAGGCCCCACCTCTTAGTACCATCACCTTGGAGGTTAAGTTCCAACATGTGAATTTTGGGGGGGGATACATTTGGACCACAGCACACTGCAACACAGACGACCTGTGTGCAGTGAGAGAAGCCAGACACCTCCCTGCCCCATTACCAGCACCAAAAAAAAAAATACAAACTATGTAATTCCATTTTTATAGAATTCTAGAAAATGCAAACTAACGCACAGTGACAGAAAGCAGACCCGTGATTGCCGGGGCTGGAGGTGGGGCGCAACAAGGAAGAACAGGTGGGGGGATGAAAGCCAGGCCTGAGTGAACTTTTGGGATAATGAGTCTGTTCCTTGTCTTGAGTGTGCCGATGATTTCAAGGGGACATGTGTATGTACAGCGTATCAAATTGCACACTTTAAATATGTGTGGCTCATCATATGTCAATTACACCTCAATAAAACTGGTATCGGAAGGCTGTTCTCTAAAATGGGGTACATACTTCATCAAAAGAGAGAGAGAAGGCACAAATATAGCAAATGTTAAGTTGTTGAAGCCAGATAGTAGCTGTACAGATGATCCTTGTACTAATCTTTCAACTTCTCCAAATACTTGAAAATGTTCACGATACAAAAAAGCTAGAGGGAAAGAACATAGGCTTGGGGGTCAAAACTCCAAGAGAGGAAGGGTGATTCTGGCATATCCCAGCTGTGTGAACTTGGGCAAGGGACCATGTCCCGTGCCTTGTTTCTTCATCTGTGAAATGTCCTGATCATCACATGAAGCTCATTGGATTGCAAGCATTAAATTGGATTAATGCATGGAGCTGGCTTAGCAGGAATTTTGGGTGTGGTGAACACTCCACAGAGGTAGCCTTCATTATTAAGTTCACCTTCCTTATCTGAGAGGCACAGAGACTGAATCAGCAAGGCTGAGACCTAACTGAGGTTACACAGCTAGTGCCAGGTCTCTGTCTCCCCATGAAAAACTACCATTTGGGGACACAGTGGCTCCCACATGTTTTAAAATTCTGAAGTAAATAGGTTATGCAAATAGTGGTCACGCCACCCTACCTAGCATGAGGCCCCCACTCTGGCCAACAAAGGAAGCCAGACCTAGCACCCAGACATATTTTTAACAGGGTGGAAATGTGCGTTTTGCATATTTTATCTTTTTCATAGTTCGAGGCAGGGGCCCCAACCAAAATCAGGTATTTAAAAATTTGTTTGTTTAGACAAGTAAAATCTCACAGGTTCAAGCTGCGCTGTCAAAACTCTTTCCCTAGTGTAGAATTGGATTCTGATAAATACATTCCTAAAAATGCATTTATGCCTTTACTTGCATTTCTATCTCCAAGGGTCAAACAGAGTTAGTCAGGAGTACACAGCACAACGCCATGCACAGCTGCCAAGATGTGTAGGCCGAGAGGCAGGCAGCTGCTCTGCAGAGACACAGCGAGTGAGGAGAAGGGTTTCTAAAATCAGGGACAGTTCCATGAAGTCATTCCTCTCTCTACTTTGGGGCAGTAGCCACCTGATCTAAGTGATTTTTGTTAAAGGGAATGAACATAATCGCAGACCAGGGGAAGCTGAAAAAGTTAACTATGGATAAGAAAACAACTTGTGGGTAGTCAAGGTCTCACTCTGAAGGTTGCCCAGACTGGAGTGCACTGGCACAATCCCCGCTCACTGCAGCCTCCACCTCCCAGGCTCAAGAGATCCTCCCACTTCAGCCTCCCAAGTAGCTGGAACTACAGGTGCGCACCACCACACCGGGCTAGTTTTCTTTATTTTTTATAGAGACAGGGTCTCACTACGTTGCCCAGACTGGTCTCAAGCTCCTGGACTCAATCCTGCTGCCTCAGCTTCCCAAAGTGCTGAGGTTACAGAAGTGAGCCACTGCACCTGGCCTTTATTGACCTTCTTACCCACATGCCTACACTCCACTGAGAACACGCCCAGGAAAAATGCAAGGATTTTTTTGACCGTCAAACAAGTGGAACATGCGTCATATTGAATTATTTATTGCAAAGGATTCATTTTGGCAAGATGACCACGAGAGCTAGCTGGGGTGGCCGGGATGACCCTCGGACCTGTGCTATTCTAAGTGTGGCTCAAATGCGATCCACAAACTATTAGGTGCCGGTTCACAAGGAGTGAAGAAATTGAGAGAAAGAGTCAGAAATTTTTACAGCAATTCAACAGAGTACTTTGAGGTCTAAAGTTGGGCTTATATTTTTACATCTTTATTGTATTTTTCCAGTAATTCATTTTTACATTATTTTATAAAAGTAGCAGTGTGCAATGGATTCAAACTTTTTTCATTTTCAGGACAGTTTGCATAGTCTTTCTTATGAATCAGTTCCAAATATATTAATTAGAGATTTTTTAAAATATTTTTTTGAGACAAAGTGTCGCTCTTGTTGTCCAGGCTGAAGTGCAGTGGCACAATCTTGGCTCATTGCAACCTCCACCTCCCAGTTTCAAGCAATTATCCTGCCTCAGCCTCCCCAGTAGCTGGGATTACAGGCACCTGCCACCGTGTCCAGCTCATTTTTTGTATTTTTAGTAGACACAGCGTTTCATCATGTTGGCCAGGCTGATCTCGAACTCCCGACCTTAGGTGATCCACCCACCTTGGCCTCCCAAAGTGCTGGGATTACAGGCATAAGCCAACGCACCCAGCCCATTTTAAAAAATGTTATAACCTGCAGTCAAATATATGAGGTATATATAGTAGTACAAACTTTTCCCTGTATCAATCACCTTCAGTTAGAAAGTGGCTCTCCTTAAAAACAAAATAAATACTCACCTTCCAGTTGAGTGATTACTGCATATGTTTAGTGGAGGAAGAAAAGATAAATTATCTACAAATATGAACTTGCCTTTACATAAGGCAAGATATGTTGTTGTCATGTGTGTAAAACAATAGCATGAAAATCACCCTGTCTTGTCTTCTCCAGTAAAAAGTAAAACATTTCCCCTCCAGCACGAACATAGGAAGTGCTGGCATGCTTACTTGAGTTCTGAGCAATAAATGATTCAAAGATAAGAAATTCAGTATCCATCTATATCATGACAAAAATGGGGAAATGCCCACTAACATTTTAATTGCAATTTTGGTTCACATTAGATCAAGGAATTTTTAATAACTGGTCCTTCCCTGCAGGTTGGGGCAAAAGCGATTGCAGTTTTTGCCATTAAATGTAATGGTTTGAGAAGCAGCGACTGAGGTCTCAGCTCTGGGACAGCGTGGCAGAATTTTACTCTTAGGCATTCTAACAGGAGTTCTCTCACCAAGCGATGGCTAAGAATCACCTGGGAGCTTGTTAAAAATGCCAATCTCTGACCCCATCACAGGAGAGTCCAAGCTGGGGCCCAGGACTCTGACCCATGATGTGGATGCGGCTGGCCATGCCTGTGCTTGGGAACATCTGGCTTAACACTCCACCAGGGGCTGCCCCTTGGTCTCTGGCTGAATTATCTATATACATTTTTCTGTGTTCAACATCAGCTGCACACAAGGAATACTTCACAAAGAAGGTAGTACTCAGGCAGGCCCTTAGAGAGTTGCTAGAATTCAAACATACCGAGAAAGGGACAGGAATGGAGGAAAAGTCCAGGTATCAGAAAGTGTAAAGTGATTTGGGGCAGGCTATAGAGAAAAACCCCATCTGTTGGAAAACAGGTTGGTAAATACATGGTACCCGTGCCACACTCTCCCCACCCTCACCCGCAGCAGACATTGCTAATCAATTGCAGCATGCTTTCACAGTGATCCCAGGGACAGCCTCATGATCCCCATCAACATCAGACTGCTTCACCACAGAACGTTGCAGATGCACAAGCTCCAACCAGGCACAGATGGCCCATGAGATACTCACTCAGGGCTGGAGCATGAAGTCAGTCCCGGGGAAAGACAGAAGTAGGGCAAGGTAATAGCAGGCACTGAATGTACTGCTAATGACTCAGACCTCATCCTGACAGCACTGCTAAGGACTCAAACCTCATCCTGACAGCAGTGAGGGGCTTGAGCAGAGGGCCCAATCATTTTCAAAGCTTTGTTTTGAAGATCATGAGGAGTTGTGAGGGCTGCTTTGGAGTTTACAGAAGATAGATCCAGGAAGAGACAAGGGTCTGAACAGAGATGCTGAAAGTGAAAGAAAAGATTGAAAGCAAGAAATAGAATGGAAATGACATAGGAATTTGTAACATCCAATCAGGTTGAGAGAGAAGGAGAAGTTGGCAATGACTTTAAAGATGGGAGCCTCGGTGACCCGCGGAAGATTTGGCCCTGCTAACACAAGCAGAGAAGATAGGAGGAGGAAAAAGGAGGGGAAATGAGGACTTCGGTCCGGGGATTTTTAAGTCTGTGTGGTTGGCATTTCCTGCAGGTGGAAATGTCCCACAGGAGGTAGGAACGGCAGGTACTCAAAGGAGCCATCAAGCTGGAAAGAGCCCATCAGAGGAGGTGGGCCAGGCCAAGGAGCTCCCGGACAGAGATAAAGAAAGAAAGAGATGAAGACAGAGTTCCTTAGGGGAGAAAGGGGAGGAGGCTTCAGACCCAGGATGAGGGAAAGTGGGAGGAGGGGTGGCCCAAGAAAATAAGAATGTGCCTGAAGTCTGCAGCCTGAAACACTGCACCAGGAACACCCGGGAGCTTTTAAAAGCTCAGGGGCCTGGGCTCACCCTGCAGGTCCCAGCTCGCAAGGCTGGGGTGTGGTCCTGACACCCATTGCTCTCAGGCTCCCCACTCCCAAAGCCCGCTCAGGAAAGGGGGTCCCCTTCTCAGCTACAGAGCTCATTAGAGCCTGCACTGTCCCAGGCTGCCCCTGCCCCTGAGGGCTCTGGAGACAAAGCTACCTCCAGAAGAGCCTGAAATACTAAGGCTGACGTGGAGAGGATGGAGAGGGCGACTCCCAGGCTGGACAGGAGAAGCAGAGCTAGGCATTGAGCCAGAAGGTGGAGGGGGCGGGACTCTGAAGTTGCTCTGTGTAAGACAGTGGCAACTAGTCATGCATGGCCATGATAACTGAATTTTAATTAATTAAAATTAAATTACACTTACAATCCAGTTCCTCACTCACACCAGCCACCTTTCATGCACGCAAGAGCCCTGTGTACGGGTGGCTGCATATTGGACAGCACTGACCTGGAGCGTTTCCATCACTGCAGAATTTTGTATCTGCCAGGGGTGGCAGAGGGAGGAAGGAAGCAGATGCGCAGGGCCATGGCGAGGCCCCGAAGAAGCAAAGCATCTCTCACCAGCCAAAGGAGAGGCAGATTTTTCTTTAGTTTCCTGCCATCACTGCTGATCACAGGCTTTTTGCTTTGAAGTGAGAATGCATATTTGACTAAATGTTTAGAAGGTAAGGGCCGTAGAGAAGAGAGAAATAATAAACCTCCCGGAAGGACCCCTGGCTGGGCTCCCTCTTCTCCAAAACCATTATCCAGATTCTCCCAACATCCCTGTGAGGTCAGCTCACATTGCATTTTGCAAACGAGGACCTGGAGACTGCATAGAATAGGGTGGTAATGCACTCCAGGTTTGGGTTCAAATCCAGCCCTGGCCATGCCCTCTCCAAGCTGTGGGTCCTCTGGAAAGCTCTGTGACCTCTCCGAGCATGGGTTTCTTCAACTGTAACAACAGAGCCAGCCTAATAGGATGGTTGGAAGGACAGAATGAGGCAGTGAGGATAAACCACAACATGACTGGTATCCATTGTGTCACAGTCAGCTCTCTGAAAAAGCAAGCCATGGTTTATGGTGTATGCCAATTCCCATGGCGTAAATACTCACAGCTTGGCAGATTTCATGCCACCACCATGCCTGCCCTGAACGTGGAGTTGGGAAGAGGTGCAGATAGTGGCCCCCTCGGGCCTGTAGGAACAGCCCCATCTACCACACCCTTGCGTCTCAACTCTCGGGTAGGAGTAGCCCATCTACCACACCGCTGCTTCTCAACGCTCCAGTCAAGGACGACACTGGCTTCTCCTCCTCCCTCACATCCTAGGCCTGCTAATGATTTTCTGGTTGTCATCTGCCTGAAAGAGAGGCAGGTTTGGTTCCTTTGAGGACAATGTCATTTGGTTTCACAGACAGCTTTGCCATAAAATGGCATCTGCACCCCAGCGTTGACCCACCCAGCAGCAGCAGGGTGAAGTCTTCGAAGTGGAGGCTCGGTGGATGTTGTGGCTTCATGTGGGAGACCCGTGGTGGTTCCTGACTTGAAATGAGACTGGTGGGGCTCAGCCAGCTTCCCCCAGAGACACATCACATCTCCAAACCCAGCTCTGCCCTGGGCAGGGTGCCAGTCCCTTCCAGGGTAACTGCAGGAGGCCAGAGACTGCAGGCCCTGGGGGAAGCGGGAGCCCAGCCGCTCAGAGATCTCCAGCAGAGGAAGGAGGCCGCCTGGCAGGCAGCTCCAGGTGGAAGGAAGCCAATGCCCACACTATTCCTGGGGCCATCGTGCCCTTCCCAGGTAGGAGTCCGTGGTAGAGTCACCTGCCGAAATACCATAGAGGCAGAGCGGAGATTGGAAAGGACTTAAGAAGTGAGGACACTGAGGCCCAAAGAGAAGCCATGCCTTCAGGGCCACCCGGGGATTTCGTGGCTGAGCTGGGACTTGAACCCACTCCCATCAGTTTCCTTCCTCCCTCCCTCCTTCCATCCCTCCTTTCTTCCCCCCTCCCTCCCTCCCTCCCCTACCTCCATCCTCTCTCCTTCCTCTTTCCCTCCATCCCTCCTTCCTTCCTCTCTTACTGTGTCTTTCTCCCTTCCTTCCAACATTTACTGAAAACATCATCTGCTAGACATTCATGGCAGTGGAAAAAGACAGGTATCTCTGTTCTCCTGGGCAGGAGAGCCACTGTGGGGGACACCAGTACCCTTTTATTGCATTTTCAAATCAAGATATAATCTATCTACCATACAATTTGCCATTTTAAAGTCACAATTTAGCAGTTATTAACATTGTCACAATGGTGTTGAGCTATCACAAACTCCTTCTGTTTCCAGGATTTGCCACTCCTGATTTTACAACCTTGGCAAATGATGTCACTTCTCAGTGCCTCAGTTTCCCCATACATAAAATGGAGATAGCCACCCCTACTATGCTGGTTATCATAGCGCTAACTCGAGGATTCACTGACAGGCATGTAGTAGCATTCCCAAGCGGCAGCTGTGGTCCTTACTTAAGTGATTAGTCTTGGGCCCCATGTGGGCTTAGGGAACTGAACATCCCAGAAACCACCTTCCAGAAACTTACAGCCTCATAGAGGAACTCACTATTAATTGCAAGAGAGAGAGAAAGTAGAAAGAACAGCTTCCCGGGGAGTTGTTCTCACAGGGACAGTGGGTGTTTGGACGTGAGCATTCTGAAGGAGCCGCCGCTGTGACACCTGACTCCAGAGCCACGTGCTAGCACCCCACCCTGGCCTTTCCCCCACCCTCTGTGTTTCCAAATTCTAAAGAAAGGTGTTTATGAGACCGACGGAGGGAGTGGGCATGTCGCCTACTGGACAGGAAATTGAAAACAGCTGCCACGGTTTCCATTTCGTGGGGCAAGAACTTTCATTTTTCATTCCAAATCCCGGCCCTTCCCCTTTCGCCTCTGAAGAAGTGACAGTGGGGTGGTGTTCGTTCCTCCGGGACTCCGACATGAGCCACTGCTGGGGGCTGGGGGCCGCAGGCTGACCCCCAGAACTCACTCAGCATCTCCAAACCTCAGTGCCAGAGACCGATGCTCCAACGCCCAGCCTAGTGCTAGGGTCTAGTACCAACTGGCTCCAACTGTCTGGCCCCTACCACAGACTTTCTGCTCCAGATTCACTGGCTGGACTGTGGTCTCACATCGTCCTTTTCTGTCTCTGTACCTACGCACTCATCTAGCACCCAGCGGGTCCCCTTAAATGTCTGTGGAGTAAAATAAATAGACCAGGAACCCATAGCTTCCATTTGTGAAATCCCGCACGGAATAAAACTCAAACGTGGCTGTACCCGCATGTGTTCTCAATAAGCCACCAGTAGAAACAACATGATAAGAACTTAGTCCCCCAAGACAAACTGGAACTGACTCTCCAGTCTTCTTAAAACGAATGGCCCCGAGCAAAACTAGAGCGGCAGAATATCCTCTCAGCCTGAGCCGGTATTTCAGTTTGACTCTTGGCTTTATTAGAATGGATGCAACGTCTCCAACCAAAACCAGATGTACTTCCTGCTTCCTCTAGAGCAGGCTTCTGACTCAGGTCCAGTGGAGATGGATCACCATGTTCCAGGACTCCAGGTAAGTCCAGCTTCAGACCCTGGAAGATGGGGAGGCTGTTTGAGTACAGGGGATAGGACAGGCCCCAGGACGTGTCTTTCCATGAATGAGAAGCGAGACCCCTCTTAGCAGCTGGCACCTGGATCTCCGCTTGTACCTCTTGTACCTGGTTCCGCTGTGCGCACACACACCTGAGCACCACACTCCCCTCCTGGGAGGGAAGTCCAGTCCTGCTGAAGGCCTCTTGCACAGAATCACAGAGCATAAGAAAGCACCCTCTGATTTAGATCTTTGATGCCCCAGGCATTTACAGCAATGACAAAGGACATTTTGTGACAAACAATGGCATTTTCATTCTGCGACCTCAATTCAAAAGGTCAGAAATGTGCCCTGAACATTCCCTGGAGAGTTTGTTACGGGTCAGTCATCCTTGAAATTAGGCTGCTGGACCCAGACAGACCTGGCTGCAGACCAGTCCTGCCTCTGCCTCCTGTGTGATCGTGGGGCACAGGACCTCTCTGAGTCCAGTCCCGGTCCCGGCTCTGCCACTTGTTAAGCACAGGACCTCGGACAAGTGTGTCTCTCCACGTTCAGTGTCTTCACATGTCAACAGACGGTCATTGTTATTTCCTTTTTTTTTTTTTTTTTTTTTGAGATGCACTTTTGCTCTTGTTGCCTGGGCTGGAGTGCAATGGAGTGATCTTGGCTCACTGCAACCTCCACTTCCCGGGTTCAAGCAATTCTCCTACCTCAGCCTCCCGAGCAGCTGGGATTACAGGCATGCACCACCACACCCGGCTAATTTTTTTGTATTTTTATTAGAGACGGGGTTTCTCCATGTTGGTCATGCTGGTCTCGAACTCCTGACCTCAGGTGATCCGCCAGCCTTGGCCTCCCAAAGTGCTGGGATTACAGGTGTGAGCCACCACACCCAGCTAACTCATTGTTATTTCAACTCTGACTGGTCATGAGGATCACATGGGGGTTCATGCCAGTTCTCAGCCCAGAGGCTGGCACACGGGAAGCAGGCCGTCAGCGCAGGCTGTTATTACAATCCCACAGGGCCATGTTGAGACAGTGGGCAGCAGATGTTAGGAACGTGGCCTTTGAAACCAGCAGTGCTGGGGCAAAGCGTGGTTCTTCCATTTGCTAACTGTGTGGGAAGCAGGCGGGTGCTCCTCCCAAGATGGCCCTTACTTTCCTCCTCTGTAAAATGGGGATAATAACAACCCCCATCACACAGGAGTTGGTGCTTTCCTATTGGAAGCAGACAATGCGCTTCACATTTTTGTGCAACTCCTGGTGCCGGAACTTCGTTCTTCACCCATCCGCGCTACCCATCACAGAACCCGCTCCAAACAGTGACTCCCATGTGTGTGTCCTCAAGCTTTAAGGAGTAACCAGGTCTCCCCGACCACATTCTGAAAGTGCATTCGTCTTTCTTTTATGAGCTGCCCTGCTGCTGGGAGGCCTTGAAGCCAGCTTCTTGTGAAAGAGCGGCTACAGATAAATGGTTAAACGCCTGAAAGCAATCATCAAAGGCCCAGAACCATCCAAGAAATGGGGCCGGAGGCGGTGGCTCACGCCTGTAATCCTAGCACTTTGGGAGGCCAAGGTAGGCGGCTCACCTGAAGTCAGGAGTTCAAGACCGGCCTGGCCAACACAGTGAAAGTTCATCTCTACTAAGAATACAAAAATTACCTGGGTGTGGTGGCCTGACTGTAATCCCAGCTACTTGGGAAGCTGACGCGGGAGAATCGCTTGAACCTGGGAGGCAGAGGTTGCAGTGAGCTGAGATCATGCCACTGCACTCCAGCCTGGGCGACAGAGTGAGACTCTGTCTCAAAAAAATAAAATAAAAATAAGAAATGAGCCACCATCCAGCTGTTGATGAGAAAGTGAAGATCCTGGAAACTTGGGCTAAGGAGAGCTACCACATCTGCACACAAACCTTATTTCTGAGCTTCCTGACAGACAGCAAAAAGGGAACATGACAAGCTCTCAGCTAATAAAAAAGAGGGATCATCATTGAACAGAGACTCATTTATTCCTCAGACCTAACTCTGGGAGACGTCTCTCTGGGACTTTCATATGAGTGACACATTTGAGAGTAGATTGGCCAAAGGAAGGTAGGAAAGAAGGACAAAAGGACATAAGAGAGGAAGGACAGAAGGGAGGAAGGACAGAAGGGAGGAAGGACAGAAGGACAGAAGGGAGGAAGTCAGTGCCACATAGGCAGCATGACTGTTTAATTTTGCATCCAGACCAGGGCATTTTTGAGTGTGAAATTAGTAATTATAGCAAAACATCAGACAGAAACGAGGACTGCCCCATGCACATGAGGGCTATGGTCACCGATAGAGCTGGCCATTTCTTTTCTCATTCCTTGATGACCGCCAAGGGCCAAGCCTTTTAAGTGATTGGTCCGTAAAAACCACAATGGCAAAGTGCACATGCCTCGCATTTCAGCAATTTAACCAAAGGGTCGTAACTAACACTCGTGTGATGTCCTGTGTATGACACTTCCTAAGGTTCACGCCTACTCATCACAGAAAGGCAGCAGCTTGGAAGAGTGGACAGACCTCTGGCTTTGTAGCCAAAGACACCCCGTTTCCATGAGACGCTGCACGTCCCCTCCTGTCACACTGCCCGGCACTAGCAGGTGTTCAAGAGCCCATGGCTCCCATGACTCACTGCTTCTGTTGCTATTACTTTGGGGGATAACATTTTGCCGTTAAGAAAACCGAGGCTCAGAGAGATTCAGAGATCTGCCCGAGGACATGCCATTGGCAATGGAGCCCCAAATCCCTCTGTACCATTAAGCTTAGAAAATCTAGAGCAGGTGGAAAAACTCAACAAGGTGTTGGGGGAGTGAATTTTAAATCCCAGGGGATATTGACCATGTCTGGGGACATTTTTTATTGTCATGCTAACTGGGGTGGGGGTACGACTGGCATCTAGGGGGTGGAGGCCAGGGATGCTGCTAAACACCCCCACAGTGCCCTGGATGGCACCCCCCTAGCTGAGAATGCTCCAGCCCCACATGTCAGGAGAGCCGTGGTGGTGGATATGCCGTGTTCCAACACTAAAGCAAATTCAAGACTGTGACATCAGACACAATAGCGGGACAGACACACCCCAGTGGGATTTGTCAGGATAAATGCAAAGGACCCTTTAATATGTACAATAGCCAGGAAAGGAAAAGAGGACCCCTTAGGTCTCTGGAGCTTGATTTGCCCAGGATGTCTTGAGCAGGAACCATGAATTCTGTGAAATCAATGTTCCCTCCTTCGAGTCCTCTCTCTGCCATTGAGGTTTCTTAAATGTCTGAGGCCAAAAATCACCTGCTAGCAGCTCCCTCCTTAGGATCCTTTCTAAAACCCTGCAGCCTCCTGGGGAAGGTTCATCGTAGTCACTCTCTCCCTGATGTGAACTCAGAAGGCGATGGACTGAGTTTGTAGGAAAAACCCCAGGGGTTCTGAGCACAGGTGTGAGCCAGCCAGCTGCCTCTCAGCCAGCACGGAGCCTCCCGAAGACCCCAGACACGGACAGCTCTGCTCCCATCGAGGGACTGCCCAACTCAGGACATCTCACTCAGCCTGTTCAAACCTTAGAAGGGGCCAGAAAAAGAAAAAAAAAAAAACAGACTCTGGAATCAGAGAGGCATGTGTTCCAATCCCAGCTCAGCTGCCTCCTAGCCACAGCCATGCAAACTCAGGCCACGCACTCGGCCTCTCAGGCCTCAGTTTTCTCTGCCGGAGACAGGAGGTAAGAATAGAGCTTCATTAAAGAGGTGATTAAAAAGGTGATGAAAGAGGATTAAAGAGGTGACACAATAGAGTACTCAGCGCGCTGCAGGTCCCCAACAAATGGCGCTCGTGACGATCACCATGCGGCTCCACGTCCACCGGCCTGGCTGCTAATCACCCTTGGGTCAGGCACATTAGCCAGCAGGGTTCTTCCACTTCCCCAGCCTGAACTGGCTCGAGTTGGGGCAGGGGGTCCAGTTGGGCTTGTTCCATTGGTGTTAACCTCTAATCCCCCAGTTCTGTCACCCGCACCTGCATGGCAAGGTCTGTCTCCCAGCCGCCATATCACTGTGGTGTAGTGAAGACAGCCGATAACCACTCAGCCAATGCACCATACCCGCCATGGTCTACTAGGTCTGCAGTGATAGCAACAAACAGCTTTTCTGTTTCTCACACATGAGCCGCAGGGTTATGCAGGAACTGGCCTTCTAGATGGTTTCTCTCCACTCAGTGAATACTCAGATACCCACTCACAAGCTCTCTCCTTCCTCCCAATTCCATCTGTCGACCCCAGACCTATCAGATGACCTATTATCTTCTTTTTCTTAAATTGGAGCTCATCATGTTCCTTTTTGCTGTGGCTGCTAGGAAGCTCAGAGCTGAATTTTGTGCTCCCTGTCTTAATTTCTTCATCTCACTGACCTTCGTCTCCATTCTGTTCCAATAACCCACAAGTCTTTTCTCTATCTCCAGAATACCTCACTCAGACATCCTCAGACTTCAGAACCCAATTTCTTCTTCTTGTACCTAGGCTCGAATGTGGGCACAATACCAGTTCACCAGCCTCTCGGAGGCCACCAGTCCACGGGTCCTTTATTTCTCTCTCATCCACCCTTCAAGCTTCACCCCCTCCCGTATTCAGCCGAGGCTCCGTGATCTATAACATCAGTCACAACCTCGACACTGCTCCGGCCTCCCCAGCATTTTGAGGGGCTGGAGATTGTCCTCTTCACACAGGCCATTGCATGGGCTGTGGTTAACCCAAGTGTGTTTTCTAGTTTAAACACTGTCTCTGGGAAAAAAGCACATGAGCCTCCCCACTCCTTCCCTTGGAAAAACAAGATCAGAAATAATACTTTCTCTTTTAAGCATGGTAGGCGGCTTCTGATAGTACAGTGTGAGCCAGCAAGACTAAGAACTAAAGGGGAGAGTTTCAGAGAGATTCATTGTTTTTTCCTTCTCATCTTTCACATCGGTTATGCCACCAAGAAAAAGAAGAATCCCCCTGCTGTGGCTAAATGCGACTGTTTACTTTGCTTACAGACGTTGTAAATTTTTTATGTGCCATGGTTGTTTTAAGAGCTTTTAAAGCATTTTGGATGATTATATAAGTCACAAAACAGCTACAGTAAAAATGAATTTATTTTTTAACGGTGTCATGGAATGTAAAGGATGCATCAGTGGGCTCACCAAACATTCCTTCAGTGTGCAGCAACCTCAAAGCCCAGACAGCCTCTGTTTGCCATCATGGTGCCCACGGTGGGATGTTTTCATGAAGCAGTTAGCATGCTCTTAATGGGTATATGTTTTCGTTTTTCTGAAAACCCAAACACAATGTGATGCTTTCTTGTTCAACCTTTTCTGCAGATGGGACATAAAATATGAGAGAGAAAGACAGAAGGGGCAAGGCGAAGATGGGCACAATACCTTGCACAGGCGCTGGGGCATGGGGGTGTCAAGAGTGTGCTGGGCAGGGAGGGACCCCTGCACCCCAACATCCTTGCACTGCCACACACTCAGATGACCTCCTGGACTCCCGCATGGCCATCAGGGAATGGGAGCAGGCAGCAGGGGGAGACCCTCGGGCCCCATCCCCAGCACCTCAGGGCTGAGGGACCCTGGACTAAGCTCCAAGCCAAGATAGCAGCCTCCAAGCTCTCAATGGCAGGAATTTTAAGCATCATTTTATCCACCCCGTCCCCTTAGAAATGGGGAAACCAAGGCTCAGAGGGCCCAGTAGTTGTGAATTCCCCGTCCAAGGGTATACATTGACATTCCAGGACTCCGAGGCTCCCACGTCCAACAGACCTTCCTTCCAACACCTTCATAAGTACGCAAGGGGGGATCCTCTTCTCTGAAGCCTCCCCCTCACCACTCCCAGCTGCCCCGTGAGGGTTTCCATTCTGCCCAGATCAGACCCCCCGAGCCACCGTTTCATTTCTCTCTGCAGCGCCTCACTCACTGTGTAAAATTAGCTCAGCCATGAGTTTCAGGAACAAATACCTGTCACCTCCTTCAGTGTCGAGAAAAAGAAACTAGAGGGGACTTTCCTCCTTTCCTGCCAGCCAGGGCTGGGCCCCCAGCAATGCAGGGGCTCAGGAGAGAGCTGGAGGAGGGGCCCAGGATGCCTGGCGCAGAAGGAAGCTTCCTGGACCCTCCCCACCCTGGACAACTGTCCTCCCACACTGAATGTGTGTCCTGTGGTTCTCAGGTGTCCTTGCACTGTCCGTGGTTGCTTTAGAAACATGCGTTTCTGAACGTCATATTGAAGTATGACACAGGTTCAGAAAAACGCATGCATCCTAAGTGCATGGCACAGTGAATTTCACCCACTAAGCACCAGTAACAGCACTGGGTAGAGAAATAGAATGGCTTTACCCGCCCCCCACAGGAACCCTCCTCATGCCCCCTGGAAGTCAGTACCCAGACCCCCAAGGAGAGCCCCTCTCCTAACTTCTAACAATGTAGATCCGTTTTGACTGGTTTGGAAATCTGGATAAATGGCATCACGGTGTGTGGACTCTTGTATCTGGCTTCTCTTACTAAGTATCAAGTGTGGGAAATCATCTCTGTTTTTACATGTGGATCTAATCATTCACATTCACTGCTGCATTCTCTATTCTAGAAACACATCACACTTTGTCTGGTTAAATGACATGAAATTGCCGTTTCGTAGGTTACAAAAAACAAAATTAAAGGGGGAGGCTTAAGAGAAGGCGAGCTCCCTTGCGCACCTATGAAGAGTGTTGGAAGGAAGGTCTGTTGGACGTGGGAACCTTAGGGTCCCGGTCCCTCAGACTGGAGTATACCCTCAGACTGGGGATTCACAATTACTTGGTCTGCTTGGACTCTGTCATGTTTTTTGTAACCATCCACATGATCCATGCATTTTACTTCTGGTAAATACAGGTGTTGGTATCATATTGTCCTCCCATTCTGGCCCTTTTTTACTTTTTTAAATTGGTGTTTTGTTTTTAAAATTCATCCTTGCCGCTGCATAACCAGGTTATGCACACCATACAACTCAGCCCTCACTGAGGGGCATCGGATGGCTCCCACACTCCCCAGCACACATAACACCATCATCCACGTCCCCAGTGGACCCCAGGTGAGAATTTTGGGGTGTATGTATCCAGGAGTGCAATGATGGGCTCATATTCTCGGGAGGCCACCTTTTTTTAATTCATCCACCCCACTGATACCCTGCAGCTTATCCAGCAGCCCAACAGGCAGTGCATGGACTTAGTGACAATCAAAGGTCCTAGAGGTCACAGAGGAGGATAGGGAGGAGCAGGGAAGAAGCCGGGGTGAGGGGAGCCGGGGGTGGTGGAGGGGGGGGGTGGGGAAGGGTCCACGATAAGCCAGCAGGGGGCGCTGCTGCCCGTGGGATCCTCATGGCCAAGGGTCCCAGGAGGTGGTAGAGGCCATCTGAGGGCTGCTGCTTCAGCTGTCCCTGTCTTCTCAGTGACCCCAAACACCCACCGGATGTGGCATGAGCCCCTGGGGTGGGACTTTGGAGGCGCTGGAGCATGGGGGTGTCAAGAGTGTGCTGGACAGGGAGGGATCCCTGCACCCCAACATCCTTGCACTGCCACACTCTCGGATGACCTCCTGGACTCCCGCATGGCCATCAGGGAATGGGAGCAGGAAGCAGGGGGAGACCCTCGGGCCCCATCCCCAGCATCTCAGGGCTGAGGGACCCCTGGACTAAGCTCCAAGCCAAGAGAGCAGCCTCCAAGCTCTTTGCTACAACATCCCCTATCTTTATGGCCCTACCCCGCTTTGCACCCCAACTTGAAATGCAGGGATAAGAAAGAAAGTGAATGAGAAAGTAGAACAGATATCTGCAACAGAGGCCATAGCAGCTGCCCCCAGGGGACAGGTGTCCCTTATCCGACATGATGAGCTGATCTCCTCTGCTCCTCGGACGTGGAGGACAGCCCTGGGCATGGAGATCAGAATACATTCTTTCCTCTGCTCTTCCTCCTATGATGATTGAGTCCCATTCATTCGTGCATTCATGTGTTTGATCGACAGATGCCGGGCCGCTGCTGTGTGCTGGGCAGTGTTTGTCAGCTGGGAGGGACCGAGTGCTAACAAGACCAGAGCTTCACACACTAGGGCAGGGCTGCCCCCACTCACTGAGAGTCTCAGTGTTGGACTTAAGGAGGCATCCACGCACACAGTCACTCCACACTGGAGGAAGGTGTCCACCTGTGAATGCTGACCTTCCGTTTGTGTGTGCATCTCTGTTCTGGCATTTCTTTATTTAAAAAAAAACAAACCAGCAGAATCTATGAAACTGGAAGTGGCCCATGTGTCTTTTGTCTTCTGACAGCCTCCAGGCAAGTCGTGGAAGCTGCTCCAGGGAACATCTACATGTAAAAACATGGATGATTTCCCAAACTTGATATTTAGTAAGAGAAGCCACATATAAGAGTCCACACAGCAATGCCATTTACCCAGGTTTCCAAACCAGGCAAAACTGATCTACATTGTTAGAAGTTAGGATAGGGGTTCCCCATGGGAGTCTGGGTGGTGATCTGAAGGGACAGGAGGGGGGTTTCTGGGAAGCTAATGCCATTCCAGTTCTCCATCTGCTTCTCCCATGCTCTGTTCTTAAAGCAATAGTTTTTTATTAAATGAATGCTTGGGGGCCGGGCACAGTGGCTCACATCTGTAATTCCAGCACTTTGGGAGGCGAGGCGGGTAGATCACTTGAGGTCAGGAGTTCAAGACCATCCTGGCCAACATGGTGAAAACCCCATCTCTACTAAAAACACAAAAATTAGCTGGGCATGGTGGTGCACACCTATAATCCCAGCTACTCAGGAGGCTGAGGCAAGAGAATCACTTGAACCCTGGAAGCAGAGGCTACAGTGAGCTGAGATCGCACCACTGCACTCCAGCCTGGGTGACAGAGTGAGACTGTCTCAAAAAAAAAAAAAAAAAATGCTTGAGGTGTGGTTAGACTCCCGGTAACAACTACCATGTGTATGACTTCACATTTATCAACCCCCGGCGATCCCCCATTTCACAGATGGGGAAGGTAAGGGGCACAGAGGTTAAGAAACTCTTGCAAGTTGCCTAGAAAATTGCAGAAAGAAGGGTCCCTCTGGGCCGTCAGAGTCCAGAACATGCAACCTGCTGGAGGTGCAAGACCAGGGCTGCCCCTCCACACCGACCACCTCGTGGGTCACTACGTATCCGAAGGGTAGGAGAAGGTTCTAGAAAATGAAGACTTTCCTCCAGCAGGCTCCCAGAGGGCATCTGCAAGGGCAATAACCTGAGATTTTTATGGCCCTCCAAACTGGGAGCAGGACAGTGTTTCCAAGAAACACAAGAGTTTTATGACAGCTTCCTATCTTGTGATAAATGTTTGTTTGACTTTCCTTTTCATTTTCTTTTTGTTTGGGGATTTTTTTTCTAATTTCCCCACACTGTTGGGTTTTTTTTTTCCCTCCAACGTTTTGTTTGCCTCTGTTTCCCAGGTTTTCCAAATTGAGCCCATGTTACATTTGGAATTAGAAGAAATGTTACTTTATGTAGCAGATCAATGAATGCTGACTTTAACCTGCAGGTCAAGGAAAAAACAAATTATTGGAGTAATTCATGAGAACAGTCAATATCATTTAGTTGTCTAATTTTCTCAGGGTATTTCCTGGGCGGACACGGTGTCAAAAAAAATGTTTCGAAAACATTCCTCCATTGCAGGGTGAAAACGTGACTAAGTCTGACCATGCTTGGAGCTCGGAGCCTCTGCGTTCATATTACGGTAAGGAAACCAAGACTCCCAGTGGCTAAGAGCTGTTCCCAAGGCCACATGCTGTGGCTCCCGCTCATCAGGGCCGGGACTGCAGGGCTGCCGTGAAAGACAGAGAGAACGCGGTGAGGGCAGCCCGGCTGGCCTCCCCCTGCCAGTGAGGCCCCGTCTCCCCAGGCGCGTACTCAAGGGCTTGTTGAGAAGCGCCTATGCTGCCTTCAGCCAGCGGCCCCGGGGTTACTGAGCAACGGCCCCGAAAGCAAAACACTTCTTTGAAGGAACTAAGGTTTTGTCTGGGCTCCGTCAGTCATCTTGCTGCCAAGGGAAGCACAGACGGCTCTGGATGAGGGGTCAGGAGACGCCCTTTCTCCAGCCATCACGAAACGCACTTCCTCTCTCCAGGCCTGTTTCCTATGCATTAAAATGAAAATGTCAATCAAGATAATAGTAACAATAATTCGTGTTTATTAAGGACTGGTCTGCCAGGTACAGATGCTTGGTCTGTGCCAGCTACTTTCATCCTTATAAGGGCTCTTTACAGGTAGGTAAACCAGGCAGGGCATGGCTAAGTCACCTGCTAGGGTCCCAGGGCAATTACAGGCAGAGGCAAGATTTGAATGCGGGCCTCTGACTGTAGGACCCCGGACTCAGCCTTCATGCCCTCTGCGTTTCCAAGGTTCCAACAGCTTGCTGGCTTCGGCATTCAGTTCTACTCTTTTACTTCTATAGACAAAAAGAAATGCGCTCAAGGATGTTCCCAAGGTGAGTTGGGACATTGGTGTGGCACCACTGGCCCTCACCAGTGCAGAATGCAAAGATGTTTGGGAGAAGAGTCTGTGCTGCAAATGAAACGCTTGATGTGCACTGGCTTCCTCCTCACGGAGAGGGTAAGTGAAGAGGAGAATGAGGGCTCCAGTGAAACCACGAGTCGGATCCATCCTCGGGCGATTTCCTCATCTGCAAAATGGGGTGATGGGGCTGACTGTAGACATCCCTTCCTGGCCACGGCGGGACTCAGCACACCTTCGCCCTGCCTTTGATCAGGTGACAATCCCAGCCACGTGGTTCCAGGCACAGGGCTAAGAATGCCACGTGAGGGATTCCTTAATCCTCACAACTGTCCAAGAGGCAGAGGCTCTTGTCCCTGTGTCTCTAAGCCAAGGCACGGGGAGGCTCCTGTGGCTGGAGAGTGGCTGGGAGGGTGCTAGAAGGTGAGCCCGCAGCTGGGATCCAGGACCCGGGCTCGGGGCCACCAGTGGCAAACACCTCAAAGCTGGGCACCTCCATTTCCACCTGGTCTACCAGGGACTGGGCAGCATGCGCCTTCCACCCCATCATGCCCGTGACCACCCAGGACAGCCCCAGAATGAATGGCAGGAGGGTCCAGGTAAGGCAAGGACACAGAGCGGACACCCCGCTGAGGGAGGACCAGGTCCCCCGCCTGCAGCAGTGCCCCCGACGCAGCTCTGCTCTGCAGATGAGGAAGCGCAGCAGGGGCTGCGGAGGAGCCAACCGTCAGCTGCAGAGCCAGACACCAGGAAGGAAAAGAGAGCTGGCCCCGCTGCCCTTCCGGTGGGCTAGGAGGCCTGACCAGCGCAGAGAAGGGGCTGAGAGGCAGCAGCTCCTGTGAACCGGAGCTTGCTCTTGGCGCCCCATGCTCTCGCCCAGTTCTGATGCCTCCTGGAGTTGAGGGCCTAAGAGAGACAGCCAGACCTCAGCTGTGTCTCAGACAAGGACAGACAAGACATCTTAGACGTCTGAGACAGAGGATGAATGTCTCAGTCCCACCTGAACCATTCTTAGCTGGGGGCCTTAGAGCCTCCCCACCCTCGGCTTGCCATCCCTCATCTCCCCACACTAAGACCCTCGAAGACCTCCTTGCAGAACAGCCAAAGGCTTTAGAAGCCCCAAGCGACCTGGGGGTAGAGGCAAGAGCCCCCACCTTCCAGGTCAATGGTTGGTGTTGGGGAATGCGGGCCCCCTGGCCCTGGGTGGGCTCTGGGGTGTCCGTCCTCGACGAGGCCGTGGAGTGGAGCATTAGGGGCACCATCCTGCAGGCTGGCTTCCTCCAGCTTCACCCATCACTGTGTGGCCTCAGGCAAACAACTCGACCTCTCTGAATTCATCTCAGACTCTGTACGATAGGGCCAAAAGTAGTTCTTATCTCCTAGTGTCTTGGGTTACAGCTATGATCTGCTTAGCACAGGGCCGGGCCTAGAGCAAGCGCTCCATGAATTACACTTATTCCCTTATGCTCTGGCCCTCCCGGACCACAGCCAGCCCAGGATCTGTGCTGGGTCCACAGGAGGGCCCTGCTGCCTGTCCTTGGAGAAGAGGCCACAGGGGACTGCAGGAGCCGACAGCAGGCCCACCCACTGACACGAGAGGCCACACTCACACACGCATGGCCACACATATACACACATGGCCACATGCACACGCGGCCACACCAGCAGCTGCCTCTCGTCTCCGTGTAAGTGGAGCAGGCAGGGCGGGGTGGGCGGCGGGCATGACACCGGGCGCAGCCCTATTGCTCAACGCCTGGACCGCGCCAGGTCTCAACGGTCAGAGACGCGGCTGCTGGAGCCCAGGAGCCTCGCAATCCAGCCTCTGTGGGCCACGGGCTTTGAATATTTTTAGAGAAGTCGGGTTTCTGCCAAGTTCCTCTCCTTCAGATTCTTCCTGTTGCTGGTGGTTCCCACCCCACCGGGGTCCTCGGCCCCTGGTGCTCACAGGTCCATCTAGGCTCCTGGGGGACTTGGCAGAATCAGAGAAAGTGCAGCTGCCGAGTCATCCTCCCACCCCAGCCGCTCCCCCCAACCACAATTCACCCCGGGACCCCGTGTCCCTCAAACTCAGGCCAGGCACTGCGGGAGGCCTTATGTTTTCTCTGCACCCTCTGTCCCCCGCTTCTCATTGTCTTTGCCCCCCATCCCTTTTTATGTGAAAGATCCAGGCCTGACCAGCTGGACGCCTAGGAACATTCATTTCAGCCCTTTGTAAGTGCACGCCTTGGTCGTCAGGCGTGAAGAGGCAGCGGGTTGGGCTGACTACATTCCAAGCCCACTGGGGCAGCTTTTCCTGTGTTTCAGTGGGTTTGTTCAGGCATGGGCAAAAGTCATTCTTCCCAGATCCTACTAGATCATAGCTCAGAAGTCAGCAGCACACTAGTGCAGCAACATGGACCCTCCACCACCTTCTCCAGCCCAAGTCACAGCCCAGAAATACCCCTGTAGTGGGATAAGCAGCCAAGGGGTGGGTGCCGTGGGTTTGGGGTCTGCCTGTGCTGTGCTCAGACACAGCTGGAGCCTCAGGGAAGTCCAGGGCTGCGCACGGCACCACAGTGAGTCCATCACTGCTCCAGGAGGGGCATAGGTCTATGAAGGAGATTTAAAGTTGAAAGTCACTGCCTTACCTTTTTTTTTTTTTTTTGGAGACAGGGTCTCGCTCTGTCACCCAAGCTGGAGTGCACTGGTGCAATGGTAGCTCACCGCAGCCTCCAACTCCTGGGCTCAAGGGATTCTTCCATATCAGCCTCCCAAGTAGCTGAGAGTATAGGTGCACACCACCATGCCTGGCTAGTTTCATTTTCTTGTAAATGTAGCCTTGTATAGTGAGACGAGATCTCACTATATTGCCCAGGCTGGCCTTGAACTCCTGAGCTCAAGTGATCTTCCTGCTTCCGCCTCCCAAAGTGCTGGGATTACAGGCATGAGCCACCGCGCCCAGCCATTCTCCTTTTTTTAAGACTGCATTCAGCTCCTATGGCTGCCATAACATATGACCACAAGTTTAGCAGCTTGGAACAGCAGGCGTTGATTCTCTGACAGTTCTGGAGGTCAGGAATCTGACACAGGTCTCACTGGGCTAAAGTCAGTGTGTCACAGGGCTGTGCTCCTCCTGGACGCTCCAGGGAAGAATCTCTTTTCTTGCCCTTCCCAGCTTCTAAAGGCCGCCATATTTCTTGGCCTCTTCCTCTACCTTCGAAGCCAGCATCTTCCAGTCTCTCTCTGACTCTACTTCCCTCATCGCAAGCTCCATCTCTAACTCTGACGCGCTGCCTCCCTCCCTCTTACAAAGACCCTTGTGATGGCCCACCTATATAATCCAGAGCAATCTCCTCCTCACAAGATCCTTAACTTAATCACACCTGCAAAGTCCCTTTTCCACGTCAGGTAACACATTCCCAGTCCTGGAGTGGGGATGTCTTTTGCAGGGCAGGATGAACAGCATTATTCTGCCAGTCACACAAACCTCAGGCAACTTAGCTATCTTCCCTGAGCATCTCTTCCCCCAACTGTGAAATGGGAATGATGATGATCATGGTGGTGATGATGGTGATGAGGCGGATGGTGGTGACAGTCATGATGGTGGTGATGGTGACGGTGGTGGTGGTGATGATGAAGGCGATTATGGTGACAACAATGATGATGATGATGATGGTACTTTTCCCTGTGGGGCTGCTGGGAGGATTCAACCGGTTCATATTTAGAGTTCATACAGCTACACTGAGCACACAGTAAATGCTACATATGTATGTTTGTCAAATATAAGAATTATTTTGCTACAGGCAAGTTTCTGCCTGTGGGTTTAGCACTTTCCCTGCTAGGTAACTGACTTGCTCTGTAACACGACAATCCTTTGCGAGTCTTCCATGGGAACCAGGATTTCTATCACATCATTAAAACAGCTCTGCATCCCCTGAAGATCTGGGAAATTTGTATATAGGTGATACACGCAACGTGAGGCTCCCAACCCTGGTGTGCAAAAGGTCGTAATAGGGAGTGAACGGAGCAAGCCAGCCCATCTCTCAGCACCGTTATCTCCCAACACACAGGCCTCCTGGTTCCCTCTCAAGCCAGCCCACCTCTCAGCACCACGCCTCCCGACACACGGGCCTCCTGGTTCCCTCTCAAGCCAGCCCATCTCTCAGCACCATGCCTCCCGACACACTGGCCTCTGGTTGCCTCGCACACACCAGGCATCTTCCCTCCCGGGGCCTTTGCACTGGCTGTTCCACGTTCCTGAACAGCTCTTCCCCAACCTCCAACCCCACTCCTCCCTTCCTCCCATCCTCTAGGCTGCAGCCTAAATGGACCCTCAGGTGGGTCCTCAGAGAACCCCCCCCGGGCATCTGTCTGAAGCGGGCACCCCATTGTGTCCCCAATGCCACCCTATATTTTCCTTTTAGGCTGTAATTCCATATTCAGCTGTTTGGTCAACCATGTCCCCCTCCAGAGATACATGGCTCATATCTGCCCAGTACCCAGAACCGTGCCCGGCAGCTGCAGAATTCTCAATGCAACTTTTGGTGAATGAGTATTGAAACCAAGACATCCAGCCTACTCATTGGCAAACACTTACTCAGCCCCACCCGTGGACCATATGCCCTGCTGGGAACTGCACACATCAAAATGAAAAACACACACAGAGAGAGAGAAAGAGATAAGTGGATCTTTAGGACACAACGCAGTGAGTGCCAGACAAGCCCTTCTCAGACGGGTGTGCACGTTGTTAAGTGAGCGGGACTGCAGCCACCCAGCGGCGGCCACCAGTCACCTGCAGCTAGGCAATGCGCGTTTAAATCGATTACAATCCCATCCTGTTAAGGATCAGGCACTCGGGTGTCATGGCGGCTGGTGGCTCCATTTGGACAGTGCGGGCATGGGTCACTTCCCGTTCATCACAGAAAGTTCCAGCAGACGGTGCCGCTCAAGGGTCTCAACTGCACTGTCCCTTCAGGAAGCCATGTGTCGCTTACATTTAAATTAAAATTAAAGTTCAGAATTCAGATTCTGTGTTGGACAAGCAGACAATAGAATGTGTCCACCCATGCAGAAAGTTCTGGTCCACCATGCCGCTCCCCCGTTAAACTGCCTGGGTTGAAATCCTGGCTCTATGATTTCCCCGCTGGGGCAAGTTCTTTCTCCTCTCTGTGCCTCGGGCTCCCCACTTCAAGTGAGGGGTGGATGGAACTCAACACACAGGCCCTGGCGTTCTTCAGGCCTTCCACACGTAGCAGCTGCGGTCGCTGTTGGCACACGGTCCGCTGCCAGCTCACCGGGTGAGTTAGGGAGGGCTGGGATTCCTATACCCATTTTAAAGATGCAGAAATGAAAGCCCGGAGAGGCTGCTCAGCCTGCCCAGGGCACACAGCCTGTGCGCAGCCAAGCACCTGGGCCTCCAGTCTGCTGCTCGCTCGGCTTCCCAGCCCTTCCTTGATCTTGGTGACCACACAGTGTGGCAGGACACCAAGTTAGCAGGTAACTGGTGGCGTTTCCATAGGCTCAAGAAGGAGCGTATGTTCTGAGCCCCGCATCACAGAGCCGGTATGAAGGCACTGAGATTCCCTGAGCAACGTGGCCCTGACCGTCTTCCCCTGCCATGACCCCATCACTGAGATGAGGGATTTGTAGCTGCGTCTCCATTTTTCCAAGGGCAAGGGGAAAGGGAGGCCCAGGAGAGCTCTCAGAGTGTCGCTGAGCAGGGATCTAGGCCGGGAAAGAGTGGGTGGTGCACACGCAGGAGCAGGGGTGGGGACCAGTGGGAAGAGCCTGGACGTGCGGGGCGCCGGCTTGAGCGCGGCCCTGGTATTCCTCGCTAAGTAACAAATCATGACTGTGTCTATTTTTACTTAATCTTCACCATTCCCAGTGGTGAAAGAGACGTGACAATTGAGGAAGTGGTGGGTGGACTTCTTTTTTCTTCTTAATCAAGTGCAAAGCTTTCCTTTAAGAATCCGGCATTTGAAAGAATGTGCTGGAACCAAGGGGTCAGGCAGAGGCATCCGCTACCCTGAGAACGAATCCTCAGCTCGTCCATCCTAACGCGAAGCGTCAGCGCCAGGCTGGCTCCCCGTGGGCCCCACATCGGGCACTCAGCACTGTGTGTTGTGACATCGCTGGTGGGCCGGGCACGCTGGCAGGGTTGGGTTGGTTTTTTACATCCCCCTTGGAAACTCTCACCCAGAGTCCTCTCAGAATGTGGCTGGGAGCATTCCCACAAACCGTTACAAAGTATTTTAGGCGACACATTTCTATAACTGCAATGCTCCTTAAAACAACTTTTTTTCAGTTTTGCCCTTTTGCAAAATAACTGCTTTTATACCGATGCAGAAGCTCGTTCTCTCAAAATTATTCTCGGTCAGAATTGCTCTTGCCTGTGGCACTAAAGAGAAAGCGGAGACAAAGGTTCAACTGTCCTGTTTTAAACCAGGGTGTCCTGCTGTGGAATTTTGGACATTTGCCCAAAGCGGTAAACACCCCTCCCTAGCGTCAGGACCTCAGGCCCAGTATTAGGCAGAAAGATACTCAAGTGGGCATCTTCCTCATTTTCTCTCCTCTGATAAGAAAACAAGTCACCATTTGAAAGCAACCTCAAAAACATGGCATCTTGCTGTCCCACAGGGCAGGAATCCCAGACACAAGGGCCCTTCCACAGAGATCACTTTCGGCTACACATCGTTGGGAAAAAACAGCCCCTGTGAAAGTAAACATTCCTCAAGCCCAGATCTACATGTGGCAAGGGGCAGGGCATACCTTTAGTAGAATCGTATTTTTGTCAAAACAAACAAGCCATGTTTGTCTGGGAAGGATGCTTAGAACACCATTGGCATAGGTTACTGCTGGCATGGAAATGAGAAGGGAGAAGCTTCCATTTTTTTACTCCGTACATTTCTCTATTGTCTCAATGTTGTTGCAATACTCATATATCCCTTGTGTGTGCTTCTTATGTTTGGATGCACGTCTCCTTGAAAAACAATAAAGGGAAACTATTATTGAGCACCTACTACACGCAGGACACTAGATCAGATACTGACTGTCATACAAAAGTGAGAAGTGGTAATAAACGTGACCGCTACCTTTGAATTTAATTGGGCATTTACTCTGTGCCAAGCTGTTATAGCCATTCTGCATCTGATCAGCTCTTTAAGGTGGCTACTTCTATTCTTTCCATTTTACGGATGAGGAATAAATGTGAGACCCAAAGTTAAGCCAGTCATCCAAGGTCATCAGCAGCCACGACAGGTGGTGGTTGGGGGGTTGGATTTGGGAGCCTCCAATCTAAACACTGCGATTTTTATCCTGAACAACCACCCGCTATTCCATGGCCAACATCACAAGGATGAGGTATGGCCAGAGATGGTCTTATGGAAGAGTACTGTTCACACAGCAACGTGCATGGAAGAGAGACAGGCAAGACGGATGGGAAGGGGGTCTGAGCTGAGGCAGCAGTTGGGGGTTCAGCAGGGGTGGACCATTGTGAGGCCATGGTGAACCAGGAGGGGTCTTTGCAAATGACTCAATGTTGCAGACAATGGAGGGAAGGAAACCCAGAAAGTGAAGGAGTTTTAAGCCCAGGATGTACGTTCAGGTCAAGAAGTGATTTCGAATGTTTACCCAGAGGCATCACAGCTGTGGTTTTGAGAGTCCCAGGGCTTTTTTTAATGATACAGCCCAATTTTTTAAAACCACTGTTGTTGGACATCTCTTTACACTTCACCCTGTCCATACAGGAATATCAAAGAGGAAGAATTTCCTTCAAAGCCCTCAATAAGTTGTGATAAGGCCTGTGAAAATGAAAACCGAAGATAGAGTCACCAGGATATTAAATCTCAAGCCAGGAAGCATTAGAAAGAATTTTTAAAGTACAGCACGACATCAAACTCATGAGGCAACCAGACTCAAAAGATGGCAGCACAGAAGCAATGTTCTCTCAGCTTTCAAAGACTGTGCATCAGGAGATTTGTCTATAGGAGCAGTTTTTTGTTTTTTTGGTTTTTTTGAGACGGAGTCTCGCTCTGTTGCCCAGGCTGGAGTGCAGTGGTGCGATCTTGGCTCACTGCAAGCTCTGCCTCCCGGGTTCAAGTCATTCTCCTACCTCAGCCTCCCAAGTAGCTGGGACTACAGGTGCCCGCCACCACGCCCAGCTAATTTTTCGTATTTTTAGTAGAGAGGGGGTTTCACCATGTTAGCCAAGATGGTCTCGATCTCCTGACCTCATGATCCACCCACCTCGGCCTCCCAAAGCTCAGGGATTACAGGCGTGAGCCACTGCGCCCAGCCAGGAGTAGGTTTTTCATGCTTACAAATTTGGTTCGTTTGGGAAGCAGCTGCTGTCTAGAACTTTGGTTTAAGGATATTTAATTCCAGATCATTGTTTTTTGTGTGTGACTTTGTTTTCCAACTCGTTTAGCAACCCAGGTATTCTGAGGAAACATAACTGCGTGGCTGGTGGGAGATTCCACCACTGAGTTTTCAAGGCCAACGGATCAGGCATTTGAAAAGATCTGCTGCATACAGTGGTGTGGTTTGTGCACTGCACAAAGTGCTGCTGTCTCAAGTGGGGCTAAAGTCCAAGCTGTGAGCTGCCTTGTAGGGACACCTTTTTCTTCCCACAAAAGCCCTGGCAGTTAGCTCACCAACCCCTAGGCCTGCAGGTCTGCATTCACCCAGGAAGGAAGTCTTTTTCCCATTCACATGAAAGTGCCATCTTAGCTAGTAGCGACTCATGTCTGGGAGAGTTATGGAGAGAGAGAAGAGAGGCTGGCCCCCTGCAGGGTGCCTTCATAGAGAGGTTGGAAGGAGGAAGGGAAGCTCACGGTGTGGCTGCAGAAAGGAGGCATTTCCTTAAGTTCAATTTGCAATGAGAGTGGAACTTGGACAAGCCCCTCACCCCTCACCCTGGGGTTGGCCGGGAGCCCTTTGTTAAACATTGACCAGGGTACGGGCACCTCCAATCTGAGATTCCCTTTAAAGTCACACTGCAGTCGTATATTTGTACAGCACCAAGGCAGGGGAGGACGATCTTGTGTGTGCCAGGCTGGTGCCCTCCAACTGGCATGTTTTAAGGCTTAACCACCCCTCCACCTGCTCGCCTGAAGTCTTTTCACCAAGAAATGGTTAGTCCTAATAGGAAGGGTCCACCCACCTTTGCACTAAAGGAGGGGCTTTGCTGGTTTCAGTGGCATCTAGATGTCACCTGCTGATACCTGATAATAGAACAGGGTGTGACTCAGACGGAGGGAACCGCCAGGGCAGTTCTGCCTTAAGGAGTGGGGAGAGGGGGCCGTGGGAACACAGTGTAAGAGGAGGGAGAGGAAGCAAAGCCTCACCCACCTGGCTTTTCTGCCAGCACCACCCTGGAATGTGGCTCTGTATGTCTTAATTCACTTATTCCATAAACAGTATCAGCCTCTGCTCTGTGGCAGTCACTGAGTCAAGGTAGGAAACAGGACGTGAGACCCTCACTGAGTTCCAGCAGCATCATCTCATGTAGTCCTCACCTGAGTCCCAGGAAGGAGGTGGTGACTACTTTTACCCCTATTTCATGGATGGAGAAACAGAGACTTAGGGAGAGGAGGAGACAGCTGAGCTCACACAGTCAGGAGACGGCAGACCTGGGCCTCCAACCCAGGACCTTCTGGCGCCAGTGCCTGTGCTATTACTGACGCAGAGATATCCCTTTAAAGGAATATTTTACCTGTAAAATGTTGTCCAAATATTGGACATTCAGAGGAATCATGTTTCAACCCTTGTGCTAGATAATGAACACACTTGCTTTCAATAAACCTACACTGTCATTGAACATCAACTCAAGGCAGAGAGTTTTTATGACCGAGGAGTTGTCAGTTAGCTTGAGTACACAACCAAAGGTCAAAATGGCATCCACAGAAACAAGGGGTCACTGCGGTCGTGGAAGGCTCAGCAAGCCTGAGCTTAGAGGACACAGAACCACCACTTCCATCAGGCTGGGCTCAGGCTTAAGGTGAAGTCAGCCTGCGTGCCCGGCAGAGCCCCCACAGCACCGTCCCTAAATGACGCCACCTCAGGACCCCAGGACGACTGACTGAGGCTCAGAAAGGCTGGCATCAGAGAAAACTCAGGGCAGGACTCTGCAGGGGATGCTGCGGAAAAGGGGGCTCAGTGGGTATTTCATTCCTCCACAAGTGAGTTACAGTACTAAAGGTAGCAGTAATACCAGCAGCAACAGCAGTCACTATTGCAGAAGCAACAGTCTCAGCCATGATCATAGTGGTAACTACAGGAGTAATCACTAGACTAGCAGCAGTAATCATATAGTCAAGGCAGTAACGTGGCAGTGATAGAAGCAGTGCAGGGAGTAATAGGAGGAGCAGGAGAAATATCAGTCATAGAGGCGGTAGTCACAGAGGCGGTAGTAACAATGGCTACATTCATAGTAACAGCGTCAGTCATAGAGGCGGTTGTCACAGAGGCGGTAGGAACAATGGCTACAGTCGTAGTAACAGTGTCATAGAGGCGGTAGTCACAGAGGCGGTAGGAACAATGGCTACAGTCGTAGTACCAGCATCAGTCATAGAGGCGATAGTCACAGAGGCGGTAGGAACAATGGCTACAGTCGTAGTAACAGTGTCATAGAGGCGGTAGTCACAGAGGCGGTAGGAACAATGGCTACAGTCGTAGTACCAGCGTCAGTCATAGAGGCGGTAGTCACAGAGGCGGTAGGAACAATGGCTACAGTCGTAGTAACAGCGTCAGTCATAGAGGCGGTAGTCACAGAGGCGGTAGGAACAATGGCTACAGTCGTAGTAACAGTGTCATAGAGGCGGTAGTCACAGAGGCGGTAGGAACAATGGCTAGAGTCGTAGTAACAGTGTCAGTCATAGAGGCGGTAGTCACAGAGGCGGTAGGAACAATGGCTACAGTGGTAGGAACAATGGCTACAGTCATAGTAACAGCATCAGTCATAGAGGCGGTAGTCACAGAGGCGGTAGGAACAATGGCTACAGTCATAGGAACAATGGCTACAGTCGTAGTAACAGCGTCAGTCATAGAAGCGGTAGTCACAGAGGCGGTAGGAACAGTGAAAATCGTGGCAGCACAGTGGCATCATCACAGCAGCAGTAGTCGCGGTGGTAATGGTAACAGAAGCCCCAGGTGCAGTCCTTGTAGCCGCAGTGGTGCTGCTGAGAGTGATCCTGGCAGTATCCGCAACAACTCAGTACATGAGTAGTACTGGCAATGGTCCTAGCAGTAGTCATAGTGTAACCACCCAACAGGGTCCCTTGCCCGCTGCCTAGACAGACCTGATTTATCAAGACAGGGGAATTGCAGTGGAGAAAGAGTAAATCACGCAAAGCTGGCTGTACGGGTGACCAGAGCTTTATTATTACTTAAATCAGTCTCCCTGAGCCTTTGGGGAGCCTTCCGGGATTGGAGTTTTTAAGGACAATTTGGTGGGTAGGAGCTTGGGATGTGGGGAGTGCTGGCTGGTAGAGTTGGAGATGGAATGATCAGGGATTGAAGTGAGGTTTTCTTGCTGTCCTCTGTACCTGGGTGGGATCACAGAACCGGTTGAGTCAGATGACGGGTTTGGGTGCAAAATATCTCAAGCACTTATCTTAGGTTTTACAATAGTGATATCATTCCCAGGAGCAATTTGGGAAGGTTCAGACTCGCAGCCAGAGGCTGCAGGGCCCCTAAATCGTAATTTCTAATCTTGCAGTTAATTTATTAGTCCTACAAAGGCAAACTGGGCCCCAGACAAGAAGGGGTTTTCTTGTGGGAAAGGGCTATTATCAATTTTGTTTCAGAGTCAAACTAGAAACTAAATTCCTTTCCAAGGTTAGTTCAGCCTACACCCAGGAATGAACAAGGACAGCTTAAAGGTTAGAAGCAAGATGGAGTTGGTTAGGTCTGATCTCTTTCTCTGTTATAATTTCCCCAGCTATAATTTTTGCAAAGGCAGTTTCAGTCGTTGTAGGAATGATTCTAGAAGTAGCATGTCCCGGGGCTGTGCTAAGTGTTTTGCAGATGTTACTAGAAAGGGGTCCCGATCCAGACCTCAAGAAAGGGTTCTTGGATCTCATGCAAGACAGAATTCCATGACTCATGCCTGTAATCCCAACACTTTGGGAGGCCAGGGTGGGCGGATCACTTGAGGCCAAGAGTTTGAGACCAGCCTGGCCAACATGACAAAAACCCATCTCTACTAAAAATACAAAAATTAGCCAGATGTAGTGGCACAAGCCTGTAGTCCCAGCTACTCAGGAGGGTGAACCTGGGAGGCAGAGGTTGCTGTGAGCCACGATTGCGCCACTGTACTCCAGCCTGGGTGACAGAGTGAAACTGTCTCAAAAAAAAAAAAAAAAAAAAGAAAAGAAAAGAATGAATGAATGAATGAATGAA
Source organism: Pan troglodytes (assembly GCF_028858775.2). NCBI lineage: Eukaryota > Metazoa > Chordata > Mammalia > Primates > Hominidae > Pan > Pan troglodytes. Next base: position 84,141,105 of record NC_072416.2, on the reverse strand, counting down.
TGAATTGGAGGCTAGTCCATAGAGTAAAGTGAAAGCAAGTTTATTAGGAAAGTAAAGGAATAAATGGCTACTCCATAGACAAAGCAGCCCCGAGGGCTGCTGGTTGTCCATTTTTATGGTTAATTCTTGATGATATGCTAAACAAGAGGTGAATTATTCATGCCTCCCCTTTTTAAACCATATAGGGTAACTTCCTGATGTTGCCATGGCATCTGTAAACTGTCACGGAGCTGGTGGGAGTGTAGCAGTGAGGACGGCCAGAGGTCACTCTCATCACCATCTTGACTGTGGTGGGATTTGGACGCTTCTTTACTGCAAGCTGTTTTATAAGCAAGGTCTTTATGACCTGTATCTAGTGCTGACCTCCAATCTCATCCTGTGACTTAGAATGTCTAACTGTCTGGGAATGTAGCCCAGCAGGTCTCAGCCTTATTTTACAGAGCCTCTTTTCAAGATGCAGTTGCTCTGGTTCAAATGCCTCTGCCACGTACACTAATTCATTTAATCCTCATAACACCATGTCATAGGTCCTGGTCTTGTCCCCATTACACAGATAAAGACATTGAGGCACAGGCATATTAAGGAACCCCAAAAAGCAACCCCGACTAGGATTTGAACCCAGGAAACGTGGTCTTAACGTGGTAGCCACCCCAACTGGAGGAAGCAGAGCTTCTCAAGAGACCTCTGCATCGCAGTGCTGAAAGGCGTGTGTGGCACTGCAGCCTCCATTTGGCCACCTTCCCCCTGCCATGCATCATCCTAGGCCCGGGGAGGCCACAGTGAACAGAAGCAGAGCCCAGCGCTCTAGATGCTCAGGACTGGTGGTAGGGAGGTTCCACGGCAGCAAAGAACCCCTCCAGAGAGTGCTGGGTGCTGGGAAGAAGAGAAATGGGTGAGGGGTGTGGAAGGGGACAGGGGTTGTCTATTTTGGATGGGTGAGCTCCCTACCCACACCCATGCCCCACCAGAGGCAACATTTGAGCAGAGATCTGACTTACACAAAGGTATAGCCACAAAAGGTGCTGGGGAGAGAGCATCCCCGGCCAAGGGAAGCAGCACATGCAAACCCTGGACAGCACGAATCAGGCACTTCGGGAGCAGACGTGGGGGGTGGTGCATGCGGAGGGAGGAGGCAAAGCCCCTTTCCACTGCCCCAGAGAAGAAAACTTTTTCCATTCGAAATATTTTTGAAACGAAAACACAAAAAAATGAAAACATCACCCATAACCTCACCACTTTTGCAATTATATAAAGAAGTGAAAAGTCCCCCTTCTGTCCTTTTGCCCCAGCCATGTTTGGGAAATTAACAGGCAGAGTGGGCCTATCGAAGTGCAGAAAGCCATTTGCAGATGCGCTGAACGCCCGAGGTCTCAGTCTCCATCCCTCTCTGGAATGCAGAGACCGCCCTTTTCTCAGCAGCTCCCAGTTCGCCAGTCTCTAGCAGCATGATAAACTGCTACGGCCTGAGAACACTGATAGCCACGGAGGTTAAACTTGCAGGGGAACTAAGACTGATGAAGGGGCTTGGAGCCCTTCCTCCTGACCTCAAGACGTGGGCTTGAATGCCTGGTCCTCAAGTCCTGTATGTGGATCTTGGGGCTTTTTGTCTTCATTTTGGTTTTCGTGGCTACTTTCTGGATGGTTGGAATTTTTTGACAACTGACTTCCAGATGCACAATGGGGGGATAGTGACAAATGGCCCAATGAGAAAACAAATGCAGTTGCCAAAGCCAGGAGGAGCCCAAATCACAGAACCTCACAAGGGCTCAGGATGACACCTGAGCTTCCCTGCAAGGGATCTGCTGCCTAAATTCACAGGAAAGAGCCCTGACAACCATCTTGCAGGAGGAGGTGAAAATGAGTTAACATGACCGTGAAAACAAAAGTTATTTCTCAGGGTTATTTTCAGCATGCCATGGAGCAGATTCCAACCACAAAAGTCAATAAGAATACAGAAAGAATGAGGTGATCCAGCCAGCAAAAGCTGCCTCCAGGCAGCAGAAACGTTCACATTTTAGGTAACTTCTTCAAGGAGCAGAACTGATTATGGACCATTCCCTCTAGCAGAAGTGTGAGGTCTCTCTCTTCATATTCTCATGTTTCCTTCCTGCCCTCTCCCTCCTCTCTCTCTTTCTCTCTCTCTCTCTCCCCCGCTAAATAATCCTTATCCTACACTACTTGGTGTCGCTTCTCGTTTGCTAAACTCTTTCCAACGTCACTCATTTATCCTGAAAAAAAACTGTCTTGATTCTTTATTCTGACTCTTATTATTATTATTTGAGACAGGGTCTCACTCTGTTGCCCAGACTGACGTATAGTGGCTCAGTCACGGCTCACTGCAACCTCTGCCTCCCAGCTTAAGCAATCCTCCCGCCTTAGCCTCCTGACTAGCTGGAACCACAGGCACACCACTGACATGCCCAGCTAATTTTTAAAATTTTTTGTAGAGACAAGGTCTCACTATATGGCCCAGGCTGGTCTCGAACTCCTGGGCTCAAGCAGTCCTTCCACCTCAGTCCCTCAAAATGCTGAGATTACAGGTGTAAGCCACTGTGCCTTGCCTAATTATTACATCATTTTTGAAACATAAATCCCCCAGTAGAATACTGTTGCATATGTAAGAGGAACCCAGACATCATTTTAAAGTGGCATCATAGCAACCCGTGCTGCACGGTCAGGAGCATGGCAGGCACAAGAGCATGCATGGTCAATCCTGTATCCAAATCAGGACCCCTGGGGGCCACCTGCCCATCAACTCAGGTTTGCTTTTCATCTTTCCTGCATCATGGGACCAGCCGACCTCAGGAACCACTTTATTCTTTGTTTTTAAAGCCCATGCAAAACTTTCAATGTCATTCCATATCAAGTTGTAATAAGACTATTTCACACTCTTGGTACTGAAAGTGTGGTCTGCAACCAGCACCATCGGGTCTCCCCGAGAGCTGGCTGGAAATGCAGAATCCCGGGCTCCACCCTAGTTCTGCTGAATCAGAACCTGCACTTTCCAAAAACCCCCAGGGTACCCAAGTGCAAGTAGCAACACGAGAGAGGCTCTGCTTTACACCGAAGTTTACTTACACATTTGCACGAGAGTTTTTTCAATCTCCAGTTTGCACCTGCTTTGTCCTCTGTAGACAAGTCTCCTCCTACCCACCCCCATGCCCCGTCCCCAGGCTGCCTCCACCAGAGCCCTTCCAGCCCCTCCTGCTGGTCACATGCCCCCACTGATGTCCCACAGTGCCCAACTCTTAGCCATCTAAGCGTAATTTTCTATTAATCTGCCTCACCACTGGACTGTAAGCTCCCAGAAGTCAGGGACTGTGTTCTATTTGCAGTTGTGCCTCAAGTGCCCAGCACATAACAGGGACCCATCAAATATGTGTGTGATTGAATTAAAATGGCCAAGTGGAATTATAAGCACCTGGTACCCATTCCTGCTCCTTCACAATCTTGCCCAGCCCTGTTATGCCCAGCCTGGTCCTCAACCTCTTTGCTCTTGTCTGCTCACAGCTGGGGTGCCACTTGACCCCCTTGGCAGAGCCATCCTGGCTGCTTCTCCCAGGACATGGACTCCATCCAGCCCAGGCCCTTGGACTCTCAGCATTGGTGTCTGGGCTACTCATCAGATTGACCTTGGGCACTAGCTGTGACCTTGATTTCCTGGGCTTCCTTCTACCTTGCTCCTGAGCCTTTTTCCCCACCTCATGCTCCAATTAATGGTGACTTTAGTTTCTTTATTACTCATTACAGCTAGTCCCCTTGTCTGGGGTTCTGCTTTCTGCTTCTTACCTAGTTCATGGGCTCCGCACTCACATGGAAGTGTAGCTGTTCCCTGATGTACTAAAGTCTACCTCTGCTATCAGAGCTTCTGCACTGAGCAGCTGCCAGCACAGACAGTCAACCTTCCCCTGTTCCTAAATTCCTCTTAGCTTTGCTCAGTCTTCACTTCCCCTTGCCTGACTGGGCTTTGACTTGTAGTGACCTTCCATGCAGAGACTCTAGCCCCCTAACCTGGATTTCCCCTGCTCCCTGCCATTGCAGCTGTGTCTAACCCCAAACTATATCCCAGACTTATGCTCAACAAATGTTTTTTGATGGATATGAAGATGGATGGGTGGATAGATGGATGGATGGATGGATGGGTGGGTGGATGTGTAGGTTGGTAACTGGATAAGTGGACAGATGAATGGGTGGATGGATGGATAGATAACAAAGGGATAGTTAAAGAAATAAAGGAGGAGTAAGGAATGGATAGACAAGTGAATTAATATGTGAATAAATGAATGAACAGATGAAGTGATGGATAAATAGACAGATGCTTGATTGACTGAGTCAATCAGTTGAACCATTCCAATCCTAAAAGTCCAACACACTGTAGCAGGGAGAGTGGATCAACACTGGAACCCACAGTGACATCTAGAAAGCTGGCCATGCCAAGAACCATGGTCTACAGAGAAGTATGAAAGCAAAGCCCCTGCCCACATGGCACTTACAGTCTAGAGTACTTGGCCCCAGTCTGCTTGGGAACTTGATGGACAGGCAAGAGCCAAACTGAACCAACCCTTGGTCATATCCTTTTCTTCCCTCACAGGTCAAGTTCACTGCTAGGATGCCTCACTGTTTAATCTGGGAACTGCTGGGTCTACCTGCAGTGATGAACTCTGCTCAAGAAGCATAACTGAGATTCATTGACTGATAGAAAAGGCGTCTATACCTGGAAATTCGCAACACCTTTGCACAGTGTTCTAATGTTGAAGTGCTGTCTCCCGACTGCACCACCAGCTCCTTGGAGCAGAAATGGCTTTCTTCTCTGTTTACTATTGATAAAAGAAATGTAACTGAAATTACTCTGTACCTCAATAGATTCAACAAATATTTACTAATCACAAAGTGGAAGACACAGAAACGCTCACCACATATTCCCTTCGCCCCTTTAGGCTTCCCAGGCCCCATGCTGCTAGACAGGGAGCATGTGGCTAGATCTGGTTGATAAAACGGGATAGGAAGTGACAGGAGTCTCTTTCAGAAGGAGGCAATAAAAAGGCCACGTGTGATTCTCGAGCCTCTGTCCTCTCGGCTGTATCAGCTGAGGGGGCTGTGAGTTCCTGATGGTGAAGGAGATACCCCCTCCATTGCCTCCCACCCTCTCCAGCCCACTATTATCACATGTAGCTTATGTAGTCCATGAACGCCTGTTGTGTTAACCTTTGAGATTCACCCCTGCAGCATCCCTCCGCCTAACCTAACTCATACAAATAAGAATAGCAGCAATGATCACATTTCCTAACTCCTTGCTTTATTCTGAATCCTTTTTTTTTCTTTGAGATGGAGTCTCGCTCTGTTGCCCAGGCTGGAGAGCAGTGGCATGATCTTGGCCCACTGCAACCTCCACCTCTTGGGTTCAAGTGACTCTCCTGCCTCAGCCTCCCGAGTAGCTGAGATTACCAGCGTGTGCCACCACGCCTGGCTACTTTTTGTATTTTTAGTAGAGACTGGGTTTCCCCATGTTGGCCAGGCTGGTCTCGAACTCCTAACCTCAAGTGATCTACCTGCCTAGGGCTCCCAAAGTGCTGGGATTATAGGCGTGAGTCATCACACCCGGCCTATTCTGAATCCTAATCATGGATTGTCCTACTTTGTTGAGTAAATGGACCTGTTCACCAATCAGCTTTTATTTATTTGGAATGGCTCAACTCTGTCTCTGTGTAATGAAAAAATTGTACAGTACTTAAAATCTGTCTTGATGGTCTTCCTCCTGTCCCCGTCAGGGGCCCCCTTCTTTCTACCTCAAACCCCCTGACGGGTACCTAACCGACTTTCTTGTTCTCAAGTAATCTGCTCTACAGTGTGAAGGAACTGACTTCGGTAAGCAAACTCCCTCAGGGATATTTCCATAAGGGAATTTACATAAAGATCAGCTCTTCTGCATTCTCTACTAGGAGACAATCAAGCACCTCATCCCTGCCCCACTAAATGAGAAGACAGATCATCGTACAGCTTCCCGCAGCCCCTCATGGCTGGCGATGCAGGGTCTTGTTTTCCATTAAGGCTGAGAAAGAAGATAGAAGACAAAAGGGCTAAAGCCTGGGCTCCAACATCAGCCCACCCTACCACTCACTGGAAGGGCCTCAGTTTCTTTTTCTGTAAAATGGGGAGGGGCTCATTGGGCCTACCTGTCTTCGTTTCCTGTGGCTGTTGTTACAAATTACAAAATTAATGGCTTATGACAGAAATGTATTCTCTCATAGTTCTAGAAGCCAGAAGGCTGAAAGCAATTCTGCTGGGCCAAAATGAAGGCATCGGTGAGGCCACACTTCCTGCGGCGGCTCCAGGAGGGAATCCACTTTCTTGCCCCTCCAGTTTCTGCTGGCTGCCGGCCTCACTTGGCTCACAGCTTCGTCACTCCAATCTCCACCATTGTGGCCACATCACCTTGACCTTTTCTCTGTGTAAAATCTCCCCCTCCCTCCCTTTTTTTTTTTTTTTTTTTTTTTGAGACAGGGTCTTGCTCTGTTGCCCAGGCTGGAGTGCAGTGATATGATCACAGCTCACGGTAGCCTCAACCTCCTGGGCTCAGGTAATCCTCCCACCTCGGCCTCCCAGGTAGATGGGACTACAGGGGTGTGCCAGCACACCCAGGTAATTTTTTGTAGAGACAGAGTCTCACTATGTTGCCCACTTGGGATTGCATTTAGGGCCTACCCAGATAATCCACGAGAATCTCCCCGTGTCAAAATCCTAAATTTAACCACATCTGCAAAGATCTTTTTTTTTTTTTTTCTGCCACATAAGGTAGCATTCACAGGGTCCAAGGAACAGGACATGGGAATCTTAGAGGAGCCTTTTGGCCATTAGTCAGTCTACCACACTACCCCATCGGGGCAGATTAAACCATGCCTGGTACATAGCTAGTGCCCGATAAATAGCTGTGTCAACAACTATTCAACATTGTACCACAGGACCTCGTGAACATAAGAAAAAAAGAATGTTGTTTCTGTCACTGTTGTTGCTTAGTTTATGAGCCTAGAAAGCAGAATGGTCACTCCCTCAAACATTTGCTTGGAAACAGATGTGTCTGCTATCTGACTGAGGCCTCCACTTTTTTGTAGCCACAGATCCAGCAACCACTTTCCTGAAAAGGGTCAGTCCACACGACGCACCAAGAAGCCTGGCTCAGAGGAACTGTGGCTCCAGCGTCGGTACACAGACAAAGCAGAAGGCAGCCAGTTGGCAGGGTATTATTAAAAGTCAAGAGAAGCTGAGCCAGTTAACGTGAAGGAGGAGCGGAGCCCACTCTCAAGCTGCTGCTGGGCGCCCAGAGACACAGAATCCCGTGCCAAGAACCGGGAGCCTTCCCAGGACAAGGCACTTGAGTTGCAGATTAAAATGTCATCTGGTTTCTGCCCTGTGTATGACCTAAGGGGGAAAAAAATCACTTTGAGAGATGTAAGTGGGGACAGAGAAGAGAATACGGAAGGCTTCTGGCTGGGACAACTGCGTGTGTTTGTCAGTGTATTTTTTGGTCATTTTAGAGCAACCTTATTAACCCCTCAGAGGCTGCAAGAAATTAACTTTCTTTTCAGATTCAAATGAATCCCAATGATGGGTGTATCACTGGGGGATTTCCACAGGGACTGGATATTAAAGATGATATTACATTTCTCTGGTGTGATAATACCATTGGGATTATGGAGAAAGCTTTTATTCTTAGCAGACACTGCTAAGGTCTGTAAGTGGTCTATTGACATGCCTGCCATTTACCTTCAAATGAGACAGCAAATGTTTTTTATGTATTTATTTATTTATTTTTTTTTTTAGAGACGGGGTTTCACTCTATCCCCCAGGTTGGAGTGCAGTGGCATGATCATGGCTCACTACAGCCTTGACCCCTTGACCTCCTGGGCTCAAGTTATCATCCTGCCTTGGCCTCCGGAATAGCTGAAACCACAGGTGTGAGCCATCATGCCTGGCTATTAAAAAAAGAAAAAATTTATAAAGACACAGTCTCATTATGTTGCCCAGGCTGGGCTTCAACTCCTTAGCTCAAGCAATCCGCCAGCCTCAGCCTCCCAAAGTACTGGGATTACAGGCAGGCGTGAGCCACCGTGCCTGGGCAACAAATATTTCAGCACAGGTATTAAAAGCAAATATGGTGAAATGGTAACAGCTGTCAAACGTGGGTAGTGAGTAAATCCTTCATCATCATTCTTCTCTCCAATTTGGAAAAATTTTCATAATAAAAAGTGGTGAGGTCGGGAGAAAGGACAGATGGTTAGAGGAAGCAGAGTTCTACTCACCATTTCCCCAAGACTGAACTTGACGGAGAGGTGGGGACCCGCTGAGGTTGAGAGGAAAGCTTCAGGGACAAGAGGTTTATGGGAGCAAAGATATAAAATCTGGGCCTCGAGGCAGGGGGCCCAAGAGAGAGAATGGGACAGGGAGAGAAAGCCAGGGCTGAGGTGCCTTCTCAGCACTGAGGTGTTAACAGAACCAAAGCCAGGGCGCCCCCGGGGCAATGACAAGCTGGGTGTTCGGGGTCAGTCCCTGCAGAGGAAGCACCGCAAAGCCAGCGCCCGCCAAGGCACAGGTTAAAGACTGACCAGTCACAGGGCAGGAAGCAGGGGTGTGCTCCCGAGACTTGGGGTCTCCAATGCAGCTTTTCTGGGGAGAATTAGGAGGCCTGGGTTTTTGAAGGCAAGAGCCCAGCAAGGCCCATAGAATCCTGGTCTTTTAGGCCAGAGGACACAGAGCTTGACGCTCAGTTTCCAGTCCACGCCCAACCATTAATCTGAACCAATCATGTGATCCCATTCTTTGCATGTGATTGGTTCAGGAATGGACATGTGACCCAGTTCTGACCAATGAAATGTGAGACGAGGTAGCTGGGTTCGGGTCTGCACGGGGGTGCTTCTGGGATGTCTCTTCCCTCCAGAAGGATGCCCGGGAGAGGTGGTCTCTCTTCTTCCTCCAGGTTCTGTTGCCCAAATGTGACCCCTGGAGCTGCTGCCACCACCTTGTGGCCAGACTGAAAACAAGGCTAACGTCAAGGATGGCAGAGCAGAGAGACGGCAAGAACCTGGTCCTGGAGGGCATCTCTGAGCCGTGGAGCCGGCAGCCATGAAGCCTGCCCAAACTTCCTGTTGTGTGAAATAATAAACGGCATCATCCTGGAAGTCTGTTTGGTCCTATTTCTGTCTCTGGTACAAGAGACAGAAGCTGAACCCCATGCATTGCCTATGCCTGACTTAGAAAGGGTGGCCCTTCCTCCAGGACAACACCCATGTCTGGAAGAGCAACACAGCTGGCTTCCAACTCAACTTGATCCCCACACCAGGAACCCCTTCTGGTGAATATCCCACACGGCCACATCACACAGGGCATCTGGTGAAACCCCCGGGTCGCACCTGCCAGGCTGGTGCATCTACGGAGAGAAAGAGAGCTCACTCCCTCCGTTTCTGGATGACTCTGGCCTTTGAGAAGCTCGGGGCTGGGGGGCGGTGCCAAGCAGTGGGTGTAGCCCCCACCTTCCACCTAATCAGCCCCCTCCGTGTACTTCACAAAAGACAATTCACGTTTCCTTGATTTTTACTCAAAGTGCAATTTATATGCAACTTCAAACCACACCCTCTTTTTTTCCCACCAGAATGATCCCTGAGCACCCCTTGATGGAAATCCTGAAGATGGGGCTGCAGCGTGAGCCCCTCTGACCTGTTCCTCTGCCCATCGGCCCCCAACCCAAGGGTGCTGGGAGGAAAATTAAGGCTCTGAGAGACCCTGCCTGCTCTTGGCTCTGCTGAAGACCCGGAGGTGGGTGGATATGAGTTTTCCACAAAATGCCCTCAGGACCCAGATGTTTCCAAAGTGGATCCAAAATTCTGCCCTATTGTCCTCCCACAGGACCGCTTGAGCTCAGTGACTTGAGAAGTGAGGGGGCATTGGTGGGGCCCAGGAGATGTGGGACAGGATGGAATTCAAGAGCCAAGAGAGTATTTTGCCCTTCACCCCTGGGGCTCCTTGCAAGAAGTGACCGGCACTCAACTTCTGTCTCACATTTGAAAGGGAGGCTGGCCAGTTCCATTTTCTGACCTGGGCTGACTTGTAAGGCCAGAGAGCACTGGGTTATGGAGAGCCCTGCTGAAACTTACAGAAGACCCAGATGGTTGGACCACTCAGCATGGCAACCAGGAACAGCAGGCGGCCTTGGTGAACACACCCACCAGCCACCTTATCCAGCCACAAACATTTGCTGACCTCCCAGCTCACGGAGCCAGGACACTCCAAAGAGGCAGCTCAGTGTGGTAAACAAAGATCGGAACTCGGGGTTGGCTGGATCCAGGTTCAGGTATCAGCTCTGACCATTTCCAGCTGTGTGTCCTTTGGCAAATGACTTCACCTCTCTGGTCCTGTCTACAAAATGGGGATGATAACAATAGGTCCCTCTCGGGACTTTTGGCAGGACCAAATGAGACAATGTACCCAAAGCACTGAGCTGGCTCCCTGGCATGGAAACGTGACTAGTGATTGGTAGGAATGCACAGTACTTGACATTTTGCAAAGCACTTTCTTGGCTGTCATCTCAACACCCCACAGAGCCGTTGCTCTGGTTGTGAAGGTGGAGTAAACCATCCTGAAGCAGAAGTTCAGGTAATGCCCTCAACGCCTCCCCAGCACAGCTCCTTGAAAAGGACGGTCATCCACCCCAGGCTAGGTTTCAGTGTTGATGCTCCCATGCTGGGTGACTCTGGCAAGTTACTTCCACTTTCCATTCCCAGTTTCCTCATCTCTAGGGTCCCTTTTCCTGCAGCATGCTGAGATTTCCTGCTAGACTTCATGTCTACAGCCTTAATTACCTGTTTAATATTTACTGTGTGCCCCTCAGTGCCAGACAGAGGCTAGGTACTTAAATACCTCATTTCCAATCCTCACAGCAACCTTGGGAGGTAAACCATTTTATCCCCATTACACAGACGGGGAAACTGAGGCTCAGAGAGGGGATTGCCACAGGCCACGCAGTGAGTGAGCGGTAGCGAAGTGATTCGAACCCACGTTGGTCAGATTCCAAACTCCATGTTTTACCCTGACGTTGCCTTTGGTTCAAACCCTCCAGTGGCCACCTTAGCTTCTTTGCAAGTAACCAGACTTTACCACTGGACTTTGCTGTTGGCCATTCAACATGGAATTGTGTGATGTTGTTGACAGAAAGAAAACCAGAGCCGAGGGTAGACGTGTTCATGTAAATTATCATCACTGCAGAGAAAGCAAATCACAATCCCCACTGGCGAGGGGGCCGGCCCCACCCTCTTTGACTCCAGCGTCGACTGTGCACTGTTCTGTGCAGATTCCTGCCCTGGGTGTGCAGTTAGGAACAAGGCCCAGCCCCGCCCTGAGACACACGCTGCCTGGGCGGAGTCACCAGACAACTGATACAGCACAAGAAGAGCCTGAGAGAGGCCTGCAGAAACGTCCAGAGAGCTGCATTCAGCTCTTGCTTTGCATTGCAGCTTCCTTAAATGTTGTCTTGAAGCCACGAGCACGTGGGACCCCCACTCAGGGAACCGTCTCGCTCACTTCTGCATCCCCAGTGCCTAAAGCAACGCCTGACCTAAAGTTGGTGCTCAGTAAACATTTTCTTAACTAGCTCACAAATAACTGAATGAGTGAATGAATGAGGGAATTAATTACCAGGTCAAATCACTTGGAGAGAGAGATTGGTTACTGTTATGGTCTGTGTGGCCATGGAGCCCATGGTGTCATTTTATTTAAAACAATTTTTACTTATTGTTACATGGACAGGTAAGTTTTTCAGTCACTACTTACAATTTAGGACTCAGCATGTGGACAAAGAACTCACTTCCCTGCAGGTCAGGAGCCAGATTCTAATACTGGCCTATTACCAGTTCCCTGAGAGACTTATAACTGATTTTCCCACCTCTCCAGAACTCTCCAGAACCAAGCTTTTTATTTTCTACAGAGAAATCTAAAGTCGCTGCCCCCAGAAGTCAACAAGGCCAGTGATGTGCTAGAGGCAGCTTCACCAGCCGTGAGAGCTGATTGTGCCCAGACCTTCCCAGGGCACCTTCCACATTCAGGGACATCACGATAGTGGCTTGAAATCAGCCGCCGTGGGAATATTTACGAGATGGAAATTGGCAAGTGCTTTTTTTTTTTTTCTGGAGAGCCAGTTGTTAAATTTCTACCAGCATACCCCTCTAAAAGGCCCAAACTTCTTTGAAGTATCTGGTCTTATGTTTAAAATCTCGGCATACACCATGGAATGCTATGCAGCCATAAACAGAACAAGATCATTTCTTTGCAGGAACATGGATGGAGCTGGAGGCCATCATCCTTAGCAAATTAATGCAGGAACAGAAAACCAAATACCGCATGCTCTCACTTATAATTGGAAGCTAAATGATGAGAACACATGGACACGTAGAGGGAAACAACACATGCTGGGGCCTGAGGGTGGGGTATCAGGAAAAGGAACTAGTAGGTACTAGGCTTAGTACCTGGGTGACAATTTAATCTGTACAACAAACCCTCATGACACAAGTTTGCCTGTGTAACAAACCTGCACATGTATACCTGAACTTAAGAGATTTAAAAATGACAATAATCCCTAAGATCCTCTAATAATTAATGTTAAAATTTTTTCCAACTATTCATCCAAGAATTCTTAAAGACAATGTATTTTGCCATGGTTATACCTCTATATTTCAAATAAAATCACATTTTTGGGGCAAAGTGTAAAAAAATAAAATTCCCATATATTCTGCACTTTGGAAAACTTGACTTTTGATTTTAGTAAAAAAACATTTTAATGACCAATTATATGACTGCAATCTTTTATTAAAATGGATGCTCTGAGAGGCCGCCATGTTTATCCTGCGCTTTGTTACATCTCACTATAACTGGGTTTTCTAGTTTAAAAAACAGAGCCCTGGGGAGGGAGGGATGAACAGGTGGGCAAAGCATGTAGAGGAGTGGAATGATTCTTTCTGCCTGAGACTGTGATGGTGGATGAGTGCCATCACACATTCATCCAAACGTACAGAGTGTCCAACACCAAGAGTGAACCCGAATGTCCACGGAGGACCCTGGGTGATAATGAAGTGTCTGTGTAAGTTCATACATTGTAATCAATGTCCCGCTCTGGTGTGGGACAGGGATGGTGGGGGAGGCTGTGTAGCGGGGGTGGGCAGGCTGCATGTGTGGGTGGGTGGGAACCCTCTGTGCTTTCTGTTCAATCTTGCTGTGAAGCTGAAACGGATCTGAAAAAATAACATCTATTTTAAAAATTATTTTTAAAAAAAGAGCACGGCATGATTTCCAGGTGTCCTTCCAGATCTGAGATTCCACAGGGCTTTTGTCTCCTTTCTTTAATTAGCACCAGCGAAAGTAGGATTTCCTGGTACCGGTTCCTGCTTGTGTGGGGAAGGAACTGCAGCTTACACAGGTGCCGGTACATCCACCATCAGATGTCTTCACCGTGTGGTTAGAATTTAGGGAAGATGAGGCCAAGGGGAGGTTTGATTCTTCTAGCACGGTGGTTTCTCCAAGGCTTTTCTGGCCACGTGCGTCGGGATCACCTGCTGAGTTTATGAAGATACAGACTCCAGGCCCTGGCTGAGACCTACAGCGTTGGAAGCCCTGGGGACAAGGCTTGGGTATTATTTCAAGTTCAGGGATATAATCTCTGCTTGGGTGACCATCCCACAGCCCCAGCCAAGCAGCGGCGGGTGGGCTGTTCCAGGAGCATCAGGAGAATGCAGGGGTGTTCCCTGCCAGCCACTCCACCACTCACCGTGGCCTGACTGTGCAAGGCCCTCCACCCCTCTGAGCCTCAGTTTCCCCAGCTATAAAATGGGGATGATGACGTTCACCAACTCCATGGGAATGGCGCATGGATGAAATCAGACAGCCCTGGTTAGAGAGCGTTGGGCCCACCAGGAGCCCCGCGAATGGAAGTAGCCCCCGCCCCTCCCTGCACCTGTGCTGCCCTCGTGCCCTTCACACGTGAGTCTTCATCGGACCTTCACGCCCAGCTGAGACACCAGTCAGGACGGGCACTTGTATCCCTGGTCAGCAGAGGTGGAAACAGACCCACAGTCTCTAAGAGACTGCACCAATTGCCGGCAGGAATAAAGTCAAATTCCCTTCACCTGGTCACCCACATCACCCTGGACAGGCAGAGGTACTCACAGGGGTGGTTTGGGAGGCATGAATGCATCAAAACCACTCTCCAGGGAAAATCCCCAACTGAAATCACCCCTGGATCCCTGGCACCCAGGAGCTGGGCATTGACGAGCATTGGGCCATGGCCACAGCTCCCGTCAGCAAGTTAGTGACCCATATGCAGAGACCTGAAATGGCCATAACACCCCATGCATTTAAATAGTCACTCAGCTAGTGCCTACTGAGCACGTTCTGTGTGCTGGGCACATGCAGGTACTTACTGAGCACGTTCTGTGTGCCGGGCACATGCAGGTACTTACTGAGCATGCCGTCTGTGCCGGGCACATGCAAGTACTTACTGAGCATGCCCTCTGTGCCGAGCACATGTGGGAGCTGGAGATGCACCAGTGTGCAAGGCGTAGACCCTGCCCGCATGGTGCTCACCACCTGCGAGGGGCCGCGAGCTATATCAGTGTCAGGCGATGACAAGTACTCCCAAGAAAAATAAAGTCAGACACGCCAGAGAAAGAGAGGGGAGCCCTCTCTGAGGAGGTGATGTTTGAGCAGATCCCTGGACAAAGCGAAGGGAAAGCGTATGAATAAACGGAAGTATTCTGGGAGGAAGGGGGTGCGGTACAAAGGCCTGAGGTAGGACCACACTTAACATGTTTGTGGACAACAAGGAGCCCTGTGGTTGTAGTGGAGTGGGGGATGCAAGGGATGAGGGGAGGCACTGGAGAGGTGACCAGGGGCCAGATGGTATTGACCACTCCATAACGCCACTCCTGGGCATTATCCTAACAGAGGAATTAAACAGAAGCAGAAATCCACACGCAGGCACTGGCAGCATTGGTCCCGAAAAGCAGACATTTACAAACGGCCTGAATGGCCATCCACACGGGGCTGTTTCATAGGCGATAGCGCTCCGCTCCCCAAGCACTCTGAATGACAGTTACAAGATTTTGTAGCAATGAGGAAAACAGGCATGATATAATAAGTTCAAAATATGTTCTGGCACCTGAATGAAGACCGAGAGCTGTTGGGTTAGTGTGGGAGGAATGTGGGGAGCAGTTCTTTTTTCCCTTTTTCAAATTTTATATAATGCGGTTGCTGTATTATTTTTATGATTTAAAAAAATTAAGGGAGAAAATGTGTTCAAACCAAACCAATGGCTGAGTGAGGGGAGGCAACGAAAAATATCAGTTTCCCTTCCTCATGATACAACTCCCACCAGGGTTTCGGGTTTTCTCACCACTGTTTGCTGGAACCCAGCCAGCCCACGGAGTGCTACGCCCGGGCAAGGAGGGTCCCGCTTCTCCTATCCAGCCCCAGAGGGGCCACATGGATTCTCGGGAACAGGAGACTCCTGTTCCCTAAACAGCCTTCTCGCCCAAAGCCTAGCTGGACATCTAGAGTAGGCAGTGGAGGTGGGGATGGCGGGGGGAAGACATTCTTGCAGGACACCTGAAAAATGCTTCATCCCAAAATCCATCCCTGGCCTCTGCTTGAAATTCCACCATCGGAGACCCATTTGGGTCACCAGGGGCTCCCTCCTAACCCCTAACAGAGACCACCCACCTCCCCCTCATGCCCCGCGTTCGGTCTGTGCAAGGTTCCAGCTCCAGTTGAGGCGGGTCCCCACTGCCTCCGCCCCAGGTGAGTGAACAGGCTCGGCTGCTCTGCCAACAGCCCTCAAGCTTGATGTCACAGCTAGTGGGCAAAGCAGAGGCTGCCACGGCTGTGACACCTTCTGTGGTCGCCCACCTCCCCTCAGCGTGAAGCACAAAAGCACTCACGGGGCACTGCCTGTGGCCTTGCCCTGCTCTCGGCCTACCTGCCCTCTCTCCCCAACCCACCCTCCTTCCCCAGGTGCCACTAGAGCAAGCGGGTTGCTGCCTTTTCAACAAGGCTGGGCTCCCTCTGGCCTATATGCCTTCACCCACACTGCTCCCTGGGCTCAAAGTCTCCTGCCTGCTCTACCAGGCTCTGCTTGGCTGAGCTCTTGATGCTCAATGCAGAAGTCACCTCCTCCAAGCAGCTTTCCTTGGCCTCACTACATCCCACCCACCACGGCATTTATGATATCCCCACCTTAGAAGGGTCTGGAAATTTTACAACAACCTTAAGGAGATCCCCAGACATGCCTGCACATTTGAATTGCCTGGGGGGCTATTTATGGCACCCCGGTGTCCAGCAGACAATAGAATTCAGGGGCAGCCCAGGCAGGGGACTTTAAAGGAATTGATTCTGATGCTCTGGGAGGAAAAGGTTGGGCATTTCCAATGGGCTCTGCAGCGATTCAGGCACAGGGGAGCTCTGCCTTCCCAGTGAGGCCTCAAAGGCTCTTGAAAAGAGAGAGAAGGGGACAGGCACCCCGCATTCCCAACAAGTCAGTTGTCCCCACCTCCATGTGTTTGCTGGAATCTTCGGGGGAGAGGGGAAGCATGGCTTCAGAAGAATGCCCGAGAGAGGAGAACGGGGAGCCAGGAGGTAGTTTTCTGAGATGGGCCACAACTCATCTGCAGCCCTGGACAAGCCTCGGAGGCCTGGGTCCAAGTCCTTCTCTGTGGCCTGGGCCAGGTAGGGCCCTTCGGCCCTCTGTGCCCTTACTACAGAGGCGGGCAGACACTGTGGATTCTATTCTAGTTATTATTTTCCTGATTCTAAGTCAGGCTCATACAAAGACATGTCACCTTCAATGAAAACAACATCTCATTAAAGATTTTACTATTTCTTTTTTTTAGATAAGGTCTTACTCTGTCACCCAGGCTATAGTGCAGTGAGGCAATCATAGCTCCCTGGGCTCAAACTCCTGGGCTCAAGCGATCCTCCTGCCTCAGCCTCCCGAGTGGCAAGGACTACAGGCTTGCATCACCTCACCCAGCTAATTTTTAAACTTTTTGTAGGGATAGGGTCTCACTATGTTGCCCAGGCTGGTCTCAAATTCCTGGCCTCAAGTGATCCTCCTGCCTTGGCCTTCCAAAGTGCTGGGATTACTGGCATGAGCCACCATGCCTGGCCTAAAGATTTTATACTATAATAAAATAGCTTGCTCCTTCCATATCTTACAACTCACCCGAAACAAGCCCACCCTACATGGACCTACAGGCAGACAACCAGCCCATCAAGAAGGTGAGGGCATCTCATTAGGTAATCTCTTTTATTAAAAATGAAAGACATCAAGAACCATTCCAGTTGGGTTCCGGAGTCTTACAGTTACTGATATTTATCTCCCACTGTGTTCCCAGCTGGGCTCAGCTCAACACACAACAGGTCCCATTAAATGAACAGAAACTGGCTGGCAAACGGTGTGGTGAGGGGTGGGGCCGAAGCCCATCTGCCAGGCGAGGGTCTGGGAACCCAATGAGGAGCGGGCAGGCCCCCACCTCGGCTTCGGGTGTGGTTTCTGCATCTGCTCAGGCTACAGGAATAGGATGAGCTCTGGTGTCGTGGAGAATGAGAATGTGGAAGTGGAGAGCCCGAAGAAGGGCTGCAGAGAATGAGCAGAGGAAGGGGAGGGTGGTCCTCAGACCTGCACTCGAGGGGACCCTGGATCTCACTGGAGCCCTCGCTCACCGTGGGGCCTTAGTCAAGCCACCATTTAATCACTCTGAGCCTCGGTGTCTTCCTCTGTGAAATGGAAACAATGAGAACAGATGTGGAGGCATTAGTCCCCCAGATGTCCACAGCCCAGTCCCCAGAGCCTGTGACTATGTCCGGTGACCTGGCAGCGGGGAATGACAGTGAGGGTGGGATGAAGGCTGCTAATCAGCTGATTTTAAAATAAATTATCCTGGACTTTTCAAGCGGACCCAATGAAATCACAAAGCCCCTTTAAAGTAAGAGAGGAGAGGGCTGGAGGGGTGCCATGTCAAGACTCAACCGGCGAACAGATGGAAGAAGGGGCCCGGGGCCAAGGAGTGCAGGTTGCCTCTGGAAGGTGGAAAAGGCAAGAAAGTGGATTCTCCCCTGGAGCCTCCAGAAGGAACCAGCTCTGCCCACGCTTTGATTTTAGCCCGGTAAGACCCACGTCAGACATGACCTCCAGCGCTCTAAGAGGCCTCTGTGTCATTCTAAGACACCAAGTTTGGGCCAAGCACAGTGGTTCTCACTTGCTGTGGCCTGTAATCCCAGCACTTTGAGAGGCCAAGGTGGGTGGATCACTCGAGGTCAGGATTCGAGACCAGCCTGGGCAACATCGTGAAACCCTGTCTTTACTAAAAAATACAAAATGTAGCTTGGTGTGGTGGCACACACCTGTAATCCCAGCTGCTCAGATGGCTGACGCAGGAGAATCACTTGAACCCAGGAGGTGGAGGTTGCAGCGAGCCGAGATTGTGCCGCTGCCCTCCAGCCTGAGCAACAGAGTGACACTCTGTCTCTAAACAAATAAATATCACGAAGACACCGAGTTTCAGCAATTTGTTGCTGCAGCAGTTGGAAGGTGGCTCGTACGCCTGCTAGGGTTGTGGGTATGAAATGAACGCATGCATACGCAGTGCTCAGCAGCATTTGGCACGTCAGAAGCACCCTGCAGATGGCAGCTACTTTTATCTCCAAGAGAGTGATGTAGGGGGTTGGTGCCAACTCATTGCTTCCCTGATGTCCAGTCCCCAGGCTTCGAGCAGCTGTGGGAGCAGCCGGCCTGGTGCACCTCTCACAATGGCCCTGGTCAGTAAGACTGGGCCTGGGCCAGCGGGCCATCATCAGAACCATTTCTCCCTTGCTCACTGGGCAGAGGGGAAGCCGCATCCCTTTCCCCAGCACCAGGTCTGGAGGAGCAGCTCTCAGCCCAGCCAGCCAGGACCAGTTCCTCCCTAATCTTGGGGCCAGCCCAGGAGTCCATTGTTTTTAGGTTCCCCAGGTGACCCTAATGGACACCCGGGGTCGAAAAGTCCTCTAACCTAGAAAGAACACTGACCAAAGGCTGATGCGCTGACCTTGACCACTAGATAATACGAGTGACAACAGTGACAGTGGTGGCCACCATTTGCTGACAGGGTACTGGCTAAACACTTTACATATGTTATCTACTCAAATCCTTAAACCTGATTTGTAGGTGCTACCTGATTTGTAGTGGCATCCCCACTTCATAGATGAGAAAATTGAGGTTCAGGAATGTGGAGAAACTCACCCACGGTCACTCAGTTATAGAGAGTTGGGGCCTGGATTGGAAATTACAACTATCCAACGTGAACGTCTTCCCCTCAGCCACAAACGTGTGAATCCTCACCCAGTAACACACGGTGTGCAGGGTGGCCACCCTCCCAGGCCCCCTAGCTCCCTGACAGCAGATATGGGGCTGCAATGGAAGGAAGCTCCACTCTGGTTCAGAGAGACATGAGTTCAAGTTTGGACTTGAGGGGCAAGGTGTAAAATACATCTTTCCATCACTCATTCCATACGACTTCCTGGTCTGTGACTCACTTTGAAAAGAGTTACCTGGAATCAAGCCTTATCACAAGGAATATCTTTGCAAAATAAGTTCCACACACTTTCAACAGATGCTTCATTTGTAAAGGAACAGAGGTATATTTTGTTCAGAGAATTATATATTTTTGAGAGTGTCGTGCCCTCCAGCCACGCTCCCCTGGGGGCCTTTGGTTGAAGAGCCAGGTTTCTTCCTCCTTGCAATGAGGGTGGACGCTCCCCATAGGAACTTCGGGGTGAGAGGGTGTTGGGAAGAGCCCCTGTAGGGTTTGGGGTTTGGGTGGGTGGTGGGAAGGGGAAGGTCTAGGGAAGTGGGGCTCAGTAGACCAGAAGCCGAAAGAAAGGGGGCAATTCTCTGAGTGGGTGCCTCAATCACTGTCACCTCTAGAGAGGGGAGACGCGCACCAGCATAAAGCTGAGATTGGTCAAGAAACAGCCATTCTTCATTTTAGTGGGGAAAGGGGGATAATTGGTGTTTGTGGGTGACACCGTGACCTGTCTTTGTCTCACTACTGTGATCTCAGAGTGACCTTCTGTGCAGCTGGTGTTCTGGGAGATGGCTTATGTCAAACAGGAGAATGGCCCAGCCCGGCCAAGGGCTCCAGGACAGTTCCCAGGTGTCAGCGGCTCCTACTTTCCTACTCAAGAGTGATTAGAGGGAACCCTTTTAAAACCATTCTACTATTCCTGCTTTTCACATTGGCCTTCCACACCATGTCTGAAGTTACAGACTCTGGCTGGATATCTGCATTCCACACTCAGGCAGATCACTTGCAGAATTATCCGTGTTTTACAAAGCATTTTCCACATAGCACTAGTTTTGTAAACTTCATGGGAGTAATGGAACAAAAAGGTTCCCTGAACTACTGCATTTGGGAAGCACTGGGTTCTTTGCTGCAGGACTTATCAGAGCCTTTAATATGCTCCTGTGCATTGTGAAACGTCCAGAAAGAAATGGGGTATTTTCAAAGCTTGTTTGGCTACATAACTTTCATTTTTTTGGCTAAGTTGCAAATGGGTCAGTATCCTACGGGACAGAGTTTATAAAATGCTGAAATAAGGGGTCTAAAACAAGGGAGTCTAACTGGTAGGACATGGGTTCCTGAGGGACCCAGGGAGTCCTCACGTGGAGTTCAGATCACAGAGACTCGAACACATCCTAAATAAGAACACATTCTAAATGAGGAGCTGCTGTGATTAGGGAAACATTGTTGGCCAAAGCGTGTTAGAGAAGTCAGCGCAGCATGTAATAACTACGGAGGTTCCCAGTCCACGGAGAGGGAGGAAAGGTCTCGCGTGGGCTGACCGGCGCTGCACACCCCTCGGCCTCTGCATGCTTGTCTTTGGCCCTCCTTCTCCACCCTCCAGCTAAGAACTGGCCTCGTCCTAGCTCCTCCACGGAGCACACTCCTGCCTGCTCAGCAGCTTCCTGTGTGCCGTCCCCTCTGACCAGCCAGTCCTACTTCCTCCCTCACCCACAGACGCCCCTCTGCCAGGAAGCCCACCTCCACTCATCAGGCAAAGTCAAGGCCTCTGCTGTGTTTTCCAGCAGACCCTTCTCAGCTGTGATTTGCTAATTCTTCTCTACAACTGATTATTGCAGGGAGTGGGGCAGGGGGATTCCCTGCCCCAGGTGACTGGCAGGGCCGTGTCTGTTTTGCTCTCTGTTGCAACCACAGCTCCTAGTATTGGACTTGGCATAAAACAGGTGCTCAACAAACATTTGTTGAGTGAATAAATGAATATGAGGTCTTTGCAGAGTATTTTAGTATGGATTTTGTTTTTTAGAAACAGGGTCTCACTCTATCGCCCAGGCTGGAGTGCAGTGGCACAATCATAGCTCACTATACTCTTGAACTCTTGGGCTCAAGGGATCCTGCCACCTCAGCCTCCCAATTAGCTAGAACTACAGATGCTCACCACTATGCCCAGCTAATATTTTTTATGTTTACTTTTTTGCCAAGACAGGGGTCTCACTATGATGCCCAGGCTCGTCCCAAACTCCTGGCTTCAAGCAATCCTCTCACCACAGCCTCCTAAAGTTCTGGGATTTCAGGCATGAGCCACTGTGCCTGGCCTATCTTAATATTTTAAAGGTCCCCTAAGACTCAAATGCTGAAGACCACAGGTCAAGAAGATGCATAAAAGTCTTAACATTTATCGGGCATGGTGGTTCACACCTGTAATCCTAGCACTTTGTGGGGCCAAGGCAGGTGGATCACGAGGTCGGGAGTTCGAGACCAGCCTGACCAACATGGTGAAACCCTGTCTCTACTAAAAATACAAAAATTAGCCAGGCGTGGAGGCGGGCACCTGTAATCCCAGCTACTCAGGAGGCTGAGGCAGGAGAATAGCTTGAACCCAGGAGGTGGAGGTTACTGTGAGCCGAGATTACGCCACTGCACTCCAGCCTGGGCAACAGACTGAGACTCCATCTCAAAGAAAAAGTCTTAACACTTAAAAAAATATTAATAGGTGCAGAGTGACAGCCAAGGGATGTGAGGGGTTTTTTTGTGAGAGGAGAGTGATGAAAACGTTCTAAAATTGACCCTGGTGACAGTTGCACAACTCTGACTATGAAAGGCCATTGAATTGTACAGTTGAGATGGGTCAACTGTATGGCGTGTGAATTCTGTCTCAAAGTTGCCACAGAAAACAGGTGAGTATGGGCAAAACGTTTGGGAGTATTCTTTGTGCGATTCTTATAACTTTCCTGTACATTTCAAATTATTTCCCAATATGGTTTTTTAAGTGGGTGAATCAGATCTCATCTCAAATCAGGGGGATTTTAGAAATCTTCCCTGCCCTCCCTCACCTGGTGAGCGTTTATTCCGGATTTATTCTGCGCAGTGCTTGTCACGATCATGAGCACTGGACAGGCATTCATTCCCTCGGTCCTCAGTGCCCTCCCAGGAGGTAGGTCCTATGGATTTCCCCACTGTACAGGTGAGGAAACTGAGGCCCACTGAGGGGCATGGCCGGCCTCGAATTATAGTAGAGAAAGCAGGACCCGAAGTCGGGATGTCTCCCCGGAGAGACTGGACCCTTCCCTGGGGAGCCAGCCTGATCCAGGGCCAAATCCAGGCTTCCATGTTGGTTATGGGGTGTGGGTCCAGAGATGAGCCCTGAAAAAAAAAGGCAGGATGGTGTTTGTGTGCGTGGTTTTTTTTTCCAAGGGGGTCTAATTCAGTCTCTCGCACATGTCTTGCCCACAGCACCTGGGCCAGCTTCTGGCCGGAGGGGCCTCAGAAACCTCAGCCGCTCATGTTGCAACAGCGTGGCTGCCACACGGCAACGCTGACAGCTGCTCAGGAAGATGCGGCGTCAGGCTGCCCGACACAGGTGGCCAAGAGAGGGACGGACCACCCTAGCCAAGTGCAGTGTGGAGTCCGGCCTCAAGGCCAGGGCGGCGTGACTGCCCCGCTGGGGGACCGTCACCTCCCCGCTCCCAGGTGAGGTGAGATCCTGAAACCGAACCTGCCTTGACCAGTTCCCCCTTCCAACGCCAACGAAACATGGGACTTCCACCAACGATTCCTCTTTGGGAGTCGTCCGTCCCGTAGGGCAGGACGTGGAGAGCTGGATTCAGGAAGTTGCTGGGCGTCTTCAGTTTTCAACTTCACGTTTTCACTTTTCTTATCAGAAAGGTGCATGAGTAATACTGTGAGCGCAGCACCTCGCACAGTGGAACTACCTTGAGGTGTGGAGTCCCCGAAACTTCACTCTTCTCTTATGTGAGTGTAAAGGTAGGGATCTGAGATAAAACGAAAGTCAGAATGAAAAGAGCTGAAATAGAAACGAGAAGAGCCAGGGACGGGAGCCAGGGCAGGCCACAGGTGCAGCGCCTCAGCGCGAGACGGGAATGTTCTACACGCGGAGTGCACTCTCGATGGTCTCACTCGGGGGACAGCACCGTCCCAGAAAGGGTCGCAGTTTCCTGAGCCACCCGGACCTGGCTCCACCCGTGGGCAGCAGCTGCCTGACGCGCAAAATCATTTCTCCTCTGTCAGCCTCAGTTCTCTCATCTGTAAAATGGGGCACCAGTAATGCCCACCTCACCAGGTTGCAGAGGGTAAAGTCAGTATGCCCATCAGTGGGTATTAGTAATTCTCATAATAACTAGGATTTACTGAACACCTGTTTTCTCTATCAATCAAACAAATATTATGCAACACTGAGGTGTTTCCCCACCACGCGCTGGGCGTTTTGCTGAGAATGGGCTGGTCATGTCCTTCTTTGCTAGTCAGAGCCATCCTGCAAGGTGGTCTTCTTACTCTTATTTCACAGATGAGAAGACTGGCATCATCAGGGCCAAGTCCAGCCCAGAGTGGGTCTAGGTTTGTGAGCTTGCTGCTTAAACAACCTAAATAGGGTCCCTCTTCAGGATAAAAACACAAAATGTGCGGCATGTGCCCTGTAAGGGAGCAGGCAAGAAAGGAGACCTGGAGTTCCAGCTTCATTAGCCTGATGATCCATCTGCAGCCCTGCCAGGTTCCCCAAGCCTGGGTGATCCCAGCGCCGTGACCTCAACACAAAGAGCAAAGACCTGATGCGTGCAGAGGAGGAAGCTGTTTTCCTGAGGCAGTCAGCAATATGTCACCCTGGGGTCTTGGAGGGGAGCAGGTGTGGACCAGCACAGGGAGGAGGGAGGAGGCCAGCATGGAGGCAGGCAGTGCAACGGAAGGGGGAGGCAGGAGCAGGGCTGAGAGGGAGCCACGCAGAAGGGAGGCGGGAGGAGGCTGACCTGGTGGGTGAGTGCCCCTACGAATCATGGTGCGCTGAGGCCACTGAGGGTGAGAGGTGGGCACTGGCCCCACAAGAGCCAGGTTCTAGGACATTCCCTGTGGCGCTCATGTGGATAATGGAGCACAGCAGGCAGCCTGGAGACCTGGAGGCCAGCTGGGAAGCTGTCATGACTTCATTTTAATTAATTTAAACTTAAATAGCCACGTGGGGCTAGTGGCCACCATATTGGGGATTAGAGAACATTAAGTTGGGGGCTGTGATGTGATCTCCCCACGTGGCTGCAGATACCTCTGCCAGAGGTGTAGGAAGCAGACAGGAAGGGTGGCCAAATGTTTGCTGGGAAACCAGTTACCCCACTATGGCAATAACCCAGGTGAGAGATGGTGGTGGCCCAGAGGGAGCAGGGCAGCCAGGCAGCATGTGGGTTCCTAACTTCATAGCTGTCCTCACCCGAGATCTAGGAGCCAGGAGGAGGAGGAGCTTTGGGGTGAGGGGAGAGGGTTACAAGGACGAATTTGGGTTAAGATGTTTTGAGAGTGAGGTGCCTGCAGGCTGTCTGGGCAGAGCAGTTCAGAGGGTATTCCTCAGATGGTTCGAGAATCCATTGGACTGGTGCTAAAGACAAGGACTTGGAAGTTGTCAGCCAAGGGTGGCAGCTACATCGTGGGAGTAGATGTGGTCCCATGAGGAGACCCAGGACAGACCTGCACAGCCCAAGTAGATGGCAGAAAGTGACCTGAAACTCCCTCCTGGTGATGCCACCAACACATCTGAGCACGCACAGGCACTCTTGGACTTGGGGGTGCTATCTCTGTTGCTGCTAGCCACCCATCCTCCCCATCCCTATGCACCCCCCACCCACCTGCCCAGTGCCAGCTGGATACCCTGCCTGTTCTCACCTGGCAGCCTTCTCTGGCTACCTGAAACTCCTTTGCTGCATGGGCAGAAGCCAAAAGTACTAAAGAATTCACGGCCTCTGGGAACAGCCGTTGGATGTGTTCCTTTCACCTTCATAACAACCCTGAGACACAGGTACTATCAGTATCATCCTGCTGTACAGATGAATAAGGTGGGGCACAGAGAGATGGGATCACTGGCCCACAGTACCACAGCTTGTGGCTGGCAGAGCCAGGATTCCAGCTAGGCCACCTGTCACCAAGTGACACTCATAGCTGTTCATGCCTCCTCATAGTTGTACCCAGCTATGCCCAGCATGCGTGCTCATGCCATTCACCTGCCCTGACATTGGGCTGCTTCCAGCCATCTCCATGGGCCCCGCGGGAGAGGAGCAGCAGCATGCGTTATGCCGTTGGCGCCGGCCCTGCCCCAGGTGCTCTCCGTGCACTGCGTCCTCGCCAGCCCACGCCAGGGGCGTCTCTCATTCCCGGTCTCCACTGCAGGCCCAGTGCCGGGGCTGCTGCTTCACTGGAGGAAGCTTCTGTCTTCACACTCAAGATTTGGTGTTAAAAAATAAAGAAAAATAAAGCTGGGTTCAAAATTAGCACAAGATTCGCTACAAAGAACACAAGACACAATTTCCTGTATGGTTTTTTTCTTCAGTTTTTTTAAGACTTCCAGAAAAGTTTCCACGGCAACACTGAGACGAAAAGGGTAGAAAATGCAAATGTGAGGATCCAACCTTGAGCCATCATCTGCCCCCAGCACAGGGCAGCCACAGAGAGATCAGGAGAGGGACAGCAAATTCCTAAAGACCAGAGGCTCCAAATGGGAGATGGGTGAGAATCGTGAGGGGTCACCAAGACAGTGGGTTCCTTTGACCTTGTGCCCTGAGCCTGTAGGTGCTTGGCTCCATACATGGACAGAGGATACATGTGGAGGTGGGGAGGTGATGAATGGGTAGATGAGTGGATGGATGGTTGAGTAGGTGGATGGATGGATGATGAATGGGTGGGTAGGTGAATGAATATGAGTGAGTGAGTGAGTGGGTGAACTTTGTTTCTGAAAACCATATCACTTGACAGCTAACAGAACCAGTATGAGAGGAAATGCAGCCAAATGCTTATAATTGCAGTTGTGGGACTCACACAGACTCACAGCCACCTTTGAGTCCTTGCTCTGCCCTTGGTGGCTGGGGACCTTTGGACAGGGCTAACCCACAGGATGGACCTGCTGATCCCAGTAGACCACTCTCACTCTGGCTTGATAAAACCCAGATCGATGACGCTAAGACAGGGGTATAAGATTAAAAATCCCAAATTAATTGACTTAAAAATTTCATTTCATCCCCTCTGAAATGTACTCCTAAATGCCCCCTAAGGGAAGGAAAAATGGAAAAAATTAAAAGACAAGATAATATGAATTCTAATGGTGAGGATTATCCTTCTATAGTGTCCAGGCAACTAATGCCCAAGGCTACCTCATTCACTCATTTTACTCAACAGACATCTACTGAGCTGAACACTTCCTATGTTCCAGATGCTCTAAGACACAGGCTCTAGGGATACAGCAGTAAACACAGACAGACACAGTCTAGTCCTTCTTGAACTTATTGTCTTATAGGGGAAACATGCTAGTTAAAAAGAAAAACTTGTTCAGGCGTGGCTCACACCAGCAATCCTGGCAGTTTGGGAGGCCATGGTGGGAGAATCGCTTGAGGCCAGGAGTTCAAGACCAGCCTGTGCAACATAATGAGATCCCATCTCTACAAACATAACAAACAAAAAAAAAAACAGGCATGGTGGTGCATACCTGTAGTCCCAGCTACTTGGGAGGCTGTGGCAGGAGGATTGCTTGAGGCCAGGAGTTTGAGGCTGCAGTGAGCTGTGATCACCACTGCACTCCAGCCTGAGTGACACAGAAAAACCCAGTCTCTAAAAAAATAAAAAGAAAAGAAAAGCTCCTGCTAGGTGCGGTGGCTCACACTTGTAATCCCAGCACTTTGGGAGGTTGAAGTGGGCGGATCATGAGGTCAGGAGTTTGAGACCAGCCTGGCCAATATGGTGAAACTCCGTCTCTACTAAAAATATAAAAATTAGCCTGGTGTGGTGGCACACGCCTGTAGTCCCAGCTACTCAGAAGACTGAGGCAGAAGAATTGATTGAACCCAGGGGGCAGAGGTTGCAGTGAGCCGAGATTCCACCACTGCACTCCAGCCTGGGTGACAGAGCGAGACTCCATGTCAAAAAAAAAAAACAAAAAGAAAAGCTCCCACACAGGAGCGTATGCATGCTGAGGTGGCGAGCCCTGTGCATATGCAATGGCGGCAGCCCTAATCTGGAGGGTGGTCAGGAAAGGTTTTCCTAAAGTGGTAGACCCTGCTTCAGGTAGACTCTGAAGGAAACAGGAGTTAGCCAGTACAGGAGGAAAGAGAGTGGATTCCAGGCAGAGGAAATGGCACGTGCAAAGCCCCAGGGTGGATGGAAGGGGACATGACATGCTGGAGAAAGTGGAAGAAAGCCAGTGTGCCTGGAGCCAGGACAGCAAGGGGAAACAAGAGAGAGCCACGGCTCAGGGGTTGGGGTGGATGAGCAGGGCCAGCCCACGCAGACCTTTACAGAGCACAAAATCCACGCTCCTTGGCTTTTGAAAAGATGTTCACTTTCTAGCGAACGTCTTGCATAGCTGCTAGATGAAGGGCATCTTGGTTGTGTCAAAACTCCTTGAAGACCAGGGCTTGAAGGGCCACAGAGGCTGCCTCAGCCACTTCTCTCCTGGGTAGACCAGATGGTCCACAGAGCACAGTTTCTCAAAGGAGAGAGGCCAGGGCCTGAGCCACTTACTATTCCCTGGCTCTGTTACCTCAGGAAAGTTCTTTAATGGCTTTAGTGAGTCTGGGCTTTGGTTTTCTTCCAGAGTGCAGTAATGGGAAGGGGGAAGAGAGTAAACTTCCAGTGGAGAACCCAACAGCCAGCCAGGTGGCCAAGGTCAACGTCCACCATGGTAAGTCACACGGACAGCATGGACCATGGATAGGAAGTGATGAGAACAGCACTTTCATCTGAGATCTTCCCCCAAAAGCCGATAACCCCAGTTTAACCATGAGAAAAACATCAGAAAAGCCCAAACTGAGGGATCTTCTGCAAAATATTCTACCTGAGCAATCCTCAAAACCGTCAGCGTCATCACAGACAGGCAAAGTCCCAGAAACTGTCAGCCAAGAGGAGCCCACGGAAACCCAGTGACTGTCACGTGGAATCCTGGATGGGATCCTGGGACAGAAACAGCCACGAGGGGAAATCTGAGGAAATTGGAATTAAGTGTGGATTTCAGTTAATGGTCATGTATCCTTATTGGTTAATTAATTAGAACGAATGCACCATGGTAATGTAAGATGTTAGTAACAGGGGAAGCTGAAGGCAGGTAGATGGGAACCATTTGTATTATTTTCTCAATTTATCTGTAAAACAGTGCTAAAAAACAAAATCTATATGCTTTAAAAAATTCGGATACCCGGCCGGGCGCGCTGACTCACGCCTGTAATTCCAGCACTCTGGGAGGCCGAGGCGGGTGGATCACAAGGTCAGGAGATCGAGACCATCCTGGCTAACACGGTGAAACCCCGTCTCTACTAAAGATACAAAAAAATTAGCCAGGCATGGTGGCAGACGCCTGTAGTCCCAGCTACTCAGGAGGCTGAGGTGGGAGAATAGCGTGAACCGGGGAGGTGGAGCTTGCAGTGAGCTGAGATTGCGCCACAGCACTCCAGCTTGGGCGACAGACCAAGACTCCGTCTCAAAAAAAAAAAAAAAAAAAAAAAAAAAATCAGATACCCAGGCCTCATCTCTAGAGATTCAAATTGCAGCCTGGGTTGGTGCAGGCACTGATCTTTTTTGAAGCTCCCTAATGCGTGGCCAGGGGCAAGTGGCCGAGCTTCACTGTGGACGTGGGTGGTGCTGCCATAGCAGGAAGGGCTGTGGTGCTGCAGTCGCTCTGGGCTGGGTCCACAACCAGCCCGAGTTAAGCTGCACTGGGCACTTAAGGACGCTGAGTGACCATGAGCCAACGGTGCTGTGGCTGGGGTTCCTACTCTAGGTGGGAAAACTGAGCATGATGCTCTGAGGTCACTGTCAACCACAAGATTCCACGGCTCCAGAAGGAAAAAGCTACCAGATTCTGGACACCTGGATTCTAGCTCAAGCTATGTGCCCTTTAGCTTAGCGACCTTCTGGACTCCAGTGTCCAAATCTCCATAGACAGAGGCCGGGACTGGTTGCTGAGAGCTGTCCTCCCGAAACAGAGCAGTGTGTCAGGCTAACCCACAGCTGCCCTTTGGTGGACGGCTGCCGAATCTTGACCAACGTCAAGGTCAGTGTTGTCCTGTAAGAGCAATAAGTTCTGCAGTGAGCGTAGCGTCGAGGAATGATGGTTACGCGCAGGATCCCTGGACTTGGACTATGCTGGTGAGTAGCAAGCTGCTTAACTTCTCTGTGCCTCTGCTTCCTCATCTGTAACATGGGAATGACGATAATGATGACCTCACAGCACTGTTTGCAACTAAAGGAGATGATCCAGGCAGTGTTCCAAAGACGGTCACTGTTACCCAGGAGACAGGGAGCATGGCTGGACAGAAACTCCATGTTTTACTCACTGATGTGGACCCAGGCCTGGCATGTGGGTGGTTAGCAAACATCCATGGAATTGTTAAATAATTAACCAAGTATTATAAGACAAAACACTGAGCTGAACATTCTGTAGTGGAACAAAGCACAGGTAGCTACAAGGCACAGGATGGAAGGAAAGACTCTGTAGGTCCTAGAACTTGGGAAAGGTTTGCCTTGTGGAGTGTGGCAGGCAGAATGATGGTGTCCCATCCTCAAGACCTCCATGTCCTAACCCCGGAACTTATAGACAGGTTAGGTTACTCAGCAGGGGGGAATTAAGGTTGCAGATGGAATCAAGGTTGCTAATCAGCTAACCTTAAAAGAGGGAGTTTATCCTGGATTATCTGGGTGGACCCACTGTCATCACAGCGTCCTTATAAGTGGAGAAGAGGCAGAAGAGAGAGAGGTGGGATGTGGGAGGGACTCACCTGGCATCGCTGGCTTTGAAAGTAGAGGGAGGGCCCACAAGCCAAGGAGTGAAGGTGGCTTGTAGAAGGCGGAAGAAGCAAGGAAACAGATTCTCCCCCAGAGCCTCCAGGAAGAACAAAGCCCCCATGTTCATCTGAGCCCACTAGGACTGACATTGCACTTCTGGCCTCCAGCGGTGAAAGAGACTAAATTTGTATTATTCATAAATCTGTGCTTATTACAGCAGCTATGGGAGGCCAATACAATGAGTGTGCAAGAGCCTACAGCGAGGGCCAGAAACATCTGCTCAGCCAGTGACAGGGACGAAAGGTGACAAGGGCTCTAAGCATTTTTTTGGACATAGGGAGAGACTGTTAAACTGTAGTCATCGCTCAACGCTCTTCTCACTGATTTATTTGCTGTTATTTTCAGGCTTTTAATCTTTCAGACGATTGGCCACAAATTTCAGTGTTTAAAAGCAGGTTACCAAGAGAAAAATGCTGAAAGCCCTTGCTCTCAGTCCCCTTCCAACCCGTACACTCTCAGACACTGGATAGGCCATCAAAACAACTGAACAAAGATATCTGGGGGGTGAATTACGGGCCACTTTCATTTACTCAGTCAGTGTCCATCATTATGCTGTAGTGGCTATTTGTCACTAATGTGGGCACCCCAGCCTCAGAGCCCCTCTGCTGTTTACAGGATTTCCCCTCCCGTGAGAAGGGAGTAGGACATGCCAGACACTCATTCTCCCAGCCTCCTTTGCAGCTAGAGTGCAGCCACGTGACTGAGGTTCCCCAGGTACCTCCACAGCTGGCATCAACTCTGTAACCAGTACCCAAGAAGCAAGGGAGCAGGACCTGTTGTCCACCCACCCAACATCCTTCTATGAGGTCCCATGCACCTTAACCACAGTTGGCATTTGCTGTTTACAACAAACACCTCTAACTGATTCAGGGCTGGGACAATGCATACAAGGCCCTGCAATGCTGTCATCAAAGGAATGTTCTGCAAATGGCCCGCCGGCTGTGGTCATCCCTCTCCCCGGGAGGATTAAGGCTTGGTATTATCATCACCAAATACAATTAACCAGCACAAAAACTATGCAGACCAGTCAAAGGAGAATTAGGAAGACACCCAAGAGCAAACAGCACTGCCCATCCATCAAGGTGCCATTCTCTGTGGGGTGCTGGGTTCTGTGGCAATGCCAGAAATGGCATGATAGGAAAGGTGGCTCACCCTCTCTCACTCTTTCTAGCCCAGTGGCATTCTGAAAGTGCCTTACTTTGCATGTGATACCTCGTTTTCACTCCAGCAACACGGCCAAGTGGACAAGGCAGGAGAGTCCCATTTTACAGCTGAACAAGTGGAGGCCCAGAGGGGTGGGGCCATTTCTGTAAATGATGGGGCCAGGGCAGGAACAGAAGGCTCTAGAGTCCTCAAGCTTTTCTAATTGGCAAGGAAAGGGGTGGGAAAGAGGTGAGGAAGAGAAGTCCGATAATGTCCCTCAGGATGCCTAGGGATGCAAGGAGCAGAGTCAGGTTCCTTGACTCCAACTCAAGGGAAGGTCTGCCTCGCAGAGAGTCCTAAATCAAGGCAGCCTGGAGCTGGCACTTTAGGCTCTGCCACTCCCGTCTCCACGTGTCAGTGCCATCCTTGGCTGGCAGCAAGATGGTGGCCCCATTTCCATCCCATCCTCTGGACACACCACGTGGCAAGGAAGGAGGGACCTTCCTGGAAGCCCCAGCAGGTCTTTTTTCTCTCAGCTCATTGGCCATTAATCAGTCCCATGCCCCTTCCTGAGCCAATCACTGTCAAGAGGGTGAGGGACCTTAGAGAGGGATAAAGATTCATAGCTGGTAGTGTGGATGGGGACCCCTCCCACTGAACCATACAGAGGAGGACTCGATAGCTGAACAAGATTAGGACTCTATGAGCAAGGAGAAAAGGGAGAATGCACGTCGGAGGTGAAGCAACACTGTTCCCATCAGTGGCCAAGTTCTATGAGAATCCTGGACTGCCACCCGAGCCTGGTCCCTGAGTCTCCGTTTCTTTCTATTTTTTTTTTTTTTTTTTTTTTTTTTTGAGACAGGGTCTCCCTCTATCATCCACGCTGGAGTGCAGTGGTGCAATCACAGCTCACTGCAGCCTCAAACTCCAGGTCTCAAGTGATCCTCCTGCCTCAGCCTCCCAAGTAGCTGGAACTACAGGTGCACACCACCACACCTGCCTAATTTTTTTAAAATTTTTTTGTGAAGATGAGGTCTCCCTAGGTTGCCCAGGCTGGTCTTGAACTCCTGGGCTCAAGTGATCTGCCCACCTTGGCCTCCCAAAGTGCTGGGATTACAGGCATTGAGCCACTGTACCTGGCCTCAGTCTCTTTATCTAGACAGTGGGAACGATGCTCTTGCAAGATGTTGGGAGGGTTAGGTGGCATGGTATGTTCACAGGTTCTCAACAACCTTGAGTTGCCGTCCTAATTAGGAAGATGCTCAGTTGTCACTAGAACATTCCTCCTTTCTTCCTTGTTCACAGAACCCTGATTTTGTGCAGATGTCCAGTCCTCCTCTATAGACTTGAGGGGAAGAGTCCCCATCCTCACACCCAGCTATGAATCCCCATCACTCTCTAAGGTCCCCCATCCCCCTTGACAGTGATTGGCTCAAGAAGGGGCATGAGACAGAATAAACACGTTTATCTTCCCTGTACACCAGATCCTCCACAGAGCCTTCTGATTGCTGGCATCATCCATCAGCCAAAGCGTCATTGGTGCCTGTGTCTATTTCTTCAAGACCTGGAGCAGGCCCTGTGTTGGAAACGTGCTGCCGCTCAGGCCTCTTTGGGTCCTGGAACTGGAACTAATTACACTGAAGTGCCTCTTGGTCCCCATTCAGCAAGAGTTACGATCACCAGGAGCTTCTCAAGGTAGTTAGCTCTCGCCTAATGAACGGTTCAAAGTCAGAACACGAGTTAGCATTAGCAGAAGATGGTGATCAGTTACAGAACATTCCGGTCACTTCAGAATGTGTTGCTCACCCACTCACCCATTTGGTTGTTCATTCGACAACCATCACTCGAGTGCCTGCTCTGTGCCCCGGGAGTGGACTGGACACGCGGTCAGCATCCACTCTGTTTGAGTTTCTAGGCACAGGCTCTTCTTATGTGCTTGGCATTTTTAAAGCAATCCCATTTGAAATGCAACCGAAATTGTAAGCCTCGTTTAAACTGATTCTTTTCTTCCCACACAACCTAAGACAACGTGTCTGATGATGTCGTTCAGACTTTCCAACTACAAATAACCTTTCGTTCAAGCCCAAGATCATGATGGACGGGAAGGAAAATTTCTTGTGAAACCTCTGTGCTCACCGTGGTTTGAGAGGAAATGTCTTGGCTGTGACAGCATCATGGTCGATTCTCACACCCAGAGAAAGGAAACACCGACTTTAACCTCAAAACGAGGAAGATCATAATAGTGAAAAGAAAAAAAAGAAAGACAAAAAACGTCTACCCCAGAAATCCCTAACCGCTGCCCAGCCTGGGAACGTGTTGGGAATTTTTCCAAGGAAAGAGACCTCAAGGACAACCTCAGGATGGCTGAGAGCTTGGGATAACAGAGAGAGAACCCATGAGGCAGCCACGGGAGGAAGGCAGATGCCAGGCAAGACGAGGGTGGCAGAAGCGAGTCAGGAGGAAGTGGCTTTGTGAGCCATCGACCTCACAGAGGGGGAGAAGCAGAAACGTAACCAAGCAAGGTGCAGAGCTATTTTCAGCCTTGGGGTTTTCACCCCAGGGTCCCCAAAGTGCTTGGGGCAGAGTACAGCTCCCCTTTGAGAAAGTCGGTGCTCTGGACTGACGAAAAGGACAAAAGAGAAGCCAGGTGAGAACAAGGAGATTCAGGGGATGCGGGGGTGGCACATGTCCTCAGTGGAGCCTTGGGCTCCGGGCACCCATGCTCTGGGCCTCAGTTTTCTCACCTGCTCTCTGAGGTTCTGTGTGAGATTCCTATGGCGGCTGTAACAAATGACCACAAATTTAGTGGCTTGAAACAACACACATTCATTCTTTTACAGTTTTGAGAAGTCAAAGTGTGGGCAGAACGGTTCCTTTCTGGAGGCTTTAGGGGAGAATCTGTTTCCTCGCTTCTCCAGCCTTTAGAGGCCACCTGCAGTCCCTGGCTCACGGCCATCTTCAAAGCCAGCGGTCGCATCGCCCTGACCTCCGCCTCCATCAACCCTCTCCTTGCTGACCCTGACCCTCCTGCCTCCCTCTCACAAGGACTCCTGCGATGACGTGGGGCTGTGAAAGGAAAAATCTCTTGGGTCCCTTCAAGCTGGGAACTGCTCAGGGCAAAATTCCCTCCCATTCTATTCAAACTCATCCCTCTGCTCACTGAGATAGATGCATATTCTGATTGTCTCGCTTATCAGAAACTCAAAAGAATGCAACCGGTTGTCTCTAAACTCAAAAGAATGCAACCAGTTGTCTCACCTACCTGTGACCTGGAAACCCCTTTCCTGCTTGGAGCTGTCCCCATCTTTCTGGATGGAACCAGTGTACTTCTTACATGTATTGATTGATGTCTCATGTCTCCCTAAAATGTATAAAACCAGGCTGTGCCCCGACCACCTTGGGCACATGTCGTCAGGACTTCCCGAGGCTGTGTCACGGATGCGCATCCTTAACTTTGTCGAATAAACCTCCTAAAGTGACGGACACGTGTCATTTTTCTCGATTGACAGGGCCAACCCGGATAATCCAGGCTGCTCTCCCCAACTCAAAGTCACATCTGTAATGTCCTTCGTGCCATGAAAGGTCACATAGTCACAGGTTGTTTCCTTGAACTCTCTAAGAGTCTCTGTAATAGGATGACCCTTCTACAAAACCCACTATCAGTTACAATGGTGGCTAATGTTTATCCAGGGCTTCCTTTCCCCCAGCTGCCGCTCCATGACCCATGTGTTCTACCAGCATCCCCACAAGTTAAATCCTATCCTCATGTTCTGTCCACAGACAGGAAAACGAGGCCTGGGGTGGGCACGCCGAATGACTACTTCACGTTCACATGGCAGCAAAGCGTGAGCTCTCGGCCACATCAATATCCTGCCACCCTGGTGTCAGAGGCAAGAATGGCCTCACCTGGCTGAATCAAAACAGATCCAAGGGTTGAACGTAAAGCTTCTTAGCAACAGGAGCTGTCATCCATTGCTCCTGGATGAGGACGCAAGCCGGCACCGCCACTTTAAAAGACAGCCCGTCAGTTTCTTGCAAAACTAAACACACTCTTCCCATTCGATCAGCAACCGTGCTCCCAAGTGTTTACCCGAATGAGTTGAAAGCGCATGTCCACACTAAAACCTGCACACAGATGTTTACAGCAGCTTTATTCATGATTGCCAAGTGGCGCAGAGCTTCCTGAGGTGCCACCAGTGAGCTTTGCGATGCCACCTGAGTTGCTGAATTAAGACAAAGTCCAGGAAGGAAAGACCAAGCTCGTCACCGTAGTGGCCCGGCCTGTTTCTCACTGCCCTCGTGGCACGGCGTCCTCCACCCCTCACCATTCCCCTCACACCACATGCTCTCTGACCTTGGTCCTTCTCACTCTGTCATGCCCACTCCCTCCCTGTCATCTTAGCTCCTCTCAGTTCTTTGAGTCCTGGATCAAACCCTACCTGCCCTCCATCCAAATCCCTCTGTGGCCCTGAGATTGGATAAGGAGCCCTCCCCTGTTTCCTTTTCCTAGACCATGAGCTGCGGGGGGCAAATGCAGGAGCACCCGCTGTGGGCCCCACGTCCCAGCTCTGAACCTGGGTTCCCTGACCCTTTAGCGGATGGCCTGGACACTCAGCGTTCCCATATGGGTTCCCAGCCCCAGTCTCTCCTTTCTCTTGCCCTTCAGCCACACACCGCCTGGACATCTCCAGAACACAACCCTGGCCCTCTAGCCCCTGCCCTGATGTAGTCATAGGATTTATTGAGAATTAATTGAGAGCCACGTGCGAGTCAGGTGCAGGCACTCACCCAAGAGCCCCCACACAAGCACGTGGAGCCACAGAAACTATCAACATCATCCCTGTTTTGCAAATGAGGAAACTGAGGCTCCGGAAAGCCAGGTGACCCATACATGCTCAGCTCACTAGAAAGTGTCAGAGCCTAAGGTCACCCACGTCAGCCTGGTGCCCTCTCATGTCTTACATCTCTGATGGCGTCCCATTGCCGAAGAATAAACCTAACACACAATCCGGCATTCAAGGCCATTCCCCACTGTGGCTCTTACCCGACCTCACCATCACACCCCTCACCGTGCCTGCACAGCACAGCCACCTCCCAGACACAGCATGCCCCGTGGGCCTCAGAGGTCATGCTTGCCTTCCCCATCTGACACTCTCTTTTTTTTTTTTTTTTTTTACCTCAAGGCCAAGTTTAAACATCATGTTTCTGTGATGCATTCCCTCTGGGAAGAGTACGGCTCTGGGATCAGCACTGCCCAGCCCCCTAAACAAGGCTCCCTCATGTAGGGAGCACAGATGCAGCTAACCGTGACTGCAGCTGGATTAGGAGGGGATGGCAGGAACCTCGGTCCAGGCTGGGCAGGGATGGGCCTATGTGGTGAGGAGCCTGAGGCTGGTGTTAGAAACCGCCAGGAAGACCTGGGGGAGCAGCAGGAATCAGCACCAGGCTGAGTGATGGCCGGACTCCCTCATGGAATCCCTTGACGTCCCATGTGGGACCCGCTGTCATGTCTGAGACTTAGACCTTCTCCTGGTTTCCACCATAGCTTCTATTTACCAAGAGGACGCACACAGAGTAGGCAGGCGGATATTCAAAATACTTAGCTGCAGGCAGCAGCCACTCGAGCAGATGCCAGCTCTGCAGCACGGCGTGGGCTCCCTTTCTGATCCCCGAGAACACCCACGTGTCCACCAGGGAAGGAGGAAATGCAGTGGAGAAGCTGGACAGCCTAACGTGGCACTTCACCAGGAAACAGACAAGGAACCCAACCCCACCGGTCATCGGAAAAGTGCAAATTTAAACCAAAATGAGCACCGCTCTGCCCACCAGGATGGCTAAAACATAAACGACTGAAAGTACTGAGTGTTAGTGAGGATACGGAGCCACGG
The DNA here is from genome assembly GCF_028858775.2 of Pan troglodytes. Lineage (NCBI taxonomy): Eukaryota > Metazoa > Chordata > Mammalia > Primates > Hominidae > Pan > Pan troglodytes. The sequence continues at coordinate 84,103,667 of NC_072416.2, read as the reverse complement.
AAACCCTCGTGCTGCCCATGACCATGTGCACTAGGGCGACCCGTGGGAGACTGGCCCTCTCGATTGACAGGGCCAACCCGGATAATCCAGGCTGCTCTCCCCAACTCAGGATCACATCTGTAATGTCCTTCGTGCCATGAAAGGTCACATAGTCACAGGTTGTTTCCTTAAACTCTCTAAGAGTCTCTGGAAGAGGATGACCCTTCTTCGAAACCCAGGTGGTCAGCAGGTCAGCAGGTCGTCACGCTGAGTGTGCATGCGCCTGTGACTCAGAAAGCCCGCTCTGAAAGAGGTACACCTGTGCACGACCACTCACTGCAGGTCCCACAGTGACAGCCAAAATCTGGAAACCAAGCAGGTGCCCCTCCATGGGAGAGTGGGTCAGTCATAGCACAGTCACACCATAGAATGCAGCAGGGACAGTGAAGGAGCGACTCCAGCTACACGCAGCAGTTGGGGGCTCACCCCGCCTAGGGCTGAGCAAAAGAAATCAGACACATAGGGGCGTGTACTCTCTACGCCTGTTGATATAACACTCAAGATAACAGGCACGTGTTTAGGGACTAGTTGGCAGTAAAAGTGTAGAGAAAAGCAGGGTGCTTACCCTAGAAGTCAAGATTGGGCTGATGTCGGCAGGGTCAGGCTGCCTTCCCACCAGCGTCTCCTCTTGGCGGGGGAGAAGTTGCGCGTGTTAGGCGCCAGCCCGGCCAAGCGGAAGGTGGGGAGGAGGTGATTTCCCCAGGCCCATTCTGCAGCAGCTGAGGCTCTTTAGCAAGAAAACATCACATTGCGTCTTCCCACCCCATTTGCCAGGTGAGGAAACTGAGGCTCAGGGAGCTGAAGGGACTTGCCTGAAACGGCACAGACACAGCAAAGGCGGGCAGAGCCCCACCCCACACATACCCACTGCCTGCCTCCCGCCTTCCGGTGCTGTTGCCCTTCCCGCTCCCGGCTGGGGCAGGGGGCAGCCATCCCAGAGGGCAGTTGCTGTTGACCTCTAGGCCCTACAGGTTTTCCTGCCTTAGAGGAAGAGAAAGGATCTCAGCTGACATCAGAATCAGGAAATGAAAGGAACCCTTGAAGGAACGACCTCAGGTTTCAGAAAGGCCCAAGTCCCCACCTTCACCCGGGCCTTCGGAAGAGCAGGCTCGCCCTAAGCGAAGCTGCTCCTTGGCTGAGTCTCGTGGCCTTGCCCGGGCTGAGCAGGCACAGCTGTCTGGAATCACTGTTTTCCTAGTGGCTGCACAAAAGCCCCCATTAGCATCTGGAGACCTTCAGAGTAGCCCCATCTGCCACCCTGGGGGCACTGAACACCCCCATCTCCCACCTACCCAAAACCAGTCTCCAAGCCCCAGCCCGAGGTGGTCACCAGCATCCTCCTTATCCATCAGGGACGAGCTGACCCCCCCACTCTATGGAGCCCTCGTCCCCATCCTCTGAGCCCCTGAAGCCCGTGTCAGGTCCAGCACAGGTCACTGCCTGCCTTAGAAGTGGGAACCGTGTTGACCAGCTCCGGTGGGCAGCCAGCACACGCCCATGTGTCAAGAACCATTTGTGAAACCCGCACTACGTGTTGGAGATGTGACAGTGAGCGAGACAGACACAGGCCCTCCCTCCACAAAGACAGACGGCCACTCCGGCCTTCCTCTAACCCAGCACTTCTGACATTCGGGGTTGGATCCTTCTAGCTGGGCAGGTGAGGGCCAACCTTTACACTATGGGGTGTCGAGCGGCGTCCCTGGCCTCGACCCGCTAGATGCCAGTAGCACCTGCTTTCCATCATGGCAACCAAAAATGTCTCCAGACATGGCCAGAGGTCCCAAAGGCCAAACCACCCCTGGTTGAGAACCACCCACCGGTGGACACAGCTGCACACTTTCCTTAGTGAGGGCAGTAATTAAATGTATAATTACACCTGCTCAACACTTACCACACCCTGCCTCCTCTGGCCCTGGGAGGAAGGAGCTCCTTTACAGATGAGGGAAGGGCCCGGTAGTGCCCTGGGATCTGCTCGAGGATTTCCCCTTGCTCACGTTATAAGGGGCAGAGTGAGGGTCCCAGCTTCAGCCTGCTGCCCCGCTTCCTGGTGGCGATGCGTGGAGAGGTTTGGAAAAGACAGGAGTGTTGTTGACATGTCCAGGCTTTGGGGACCCTCCTTGCCACAAAAATTGAGAAATTCATGAGAGAAGCTTCCTCTGCAAAGGAGAGGCCGTAAAAATCAGCGCCTCGTGCAGCACAGAAGAGGCGCACAAAGGCCCTTCAGAGACCAGAATAGATGACAGGTCGTGTGTCAATCAAGGGGGACCCGGGCACAGAAGCAAAGTAGGGACACTGATTCGAGTACTGGCCCTGCCGCCACGAGCACCACCCAGGGCGTCCCGGCTGTGGACAGGGGACTTCCTTGGCATGACCGTCCCGAGAGTGAGTAAGAGCAGCTCAGGCCAGGAAGTGCCATGGGGTGCTGGTGGCACCTGCCTTTGACTCTGGAACTGACCTCCCCCTACTGATTGTGTGCCTAATCTCATCAAAGTTATTTAGCCTCCCTGTGCCTCCGCTTTCCCATCTGCAAAATGGAGAGAACGAGAATGTTGCCAGGCTAAGAGGACGTCAGGATAATAGAATGCGTGCCGGGTAGGTCCCAGACAGCCATTGGCACACTCAACACAGGTTAATTCAAGGAAGGGATTTGCAAAGGGACTAATCTCATGGGTGTGGGTGGGTCTCACACAGAGGTCACAGACTTTCTCTGGAAAGCTGGAAAGAGGCAGATAGTGAATATTTTCGGCCTGGGGGGCCGCACGGCCTCTGCTGCAGTCGCTGAATTCTGTCGTTACAGCTCTGTGGCCAGATTCGGTCTGCAAGCCAGATTTGCTGACACCTGGTCTAAGGGAACCAAAGGAGACAGAGCAGGAACGAGGATGAGCTGTCACTAAAGGCAGGGGACCAGGAGAGAGCATGGCTGCTGGAGCCCAGGAGGAGGGCGGTATGGGGGCCGGTGCCTCAGGAGGAACAACGTTGACTCAGGGAGAAAACAGGGGAGTAGGCACTCTGACCTGTCTCCTCCCTCCGTCTGGTCTCCCGCTGGGGCACCTGTTGGGGAAGCTGCTTATGGTCCCTGGAAGAGATCAGTCTCCCTGGGAGAGCAGGTGGATGCTCGGACAATAGGAAGGTGTTCAGCAAAACAAGCTTAGAGCGTGGTCTGCTCAGGTAGGCGCTCCAGCACTGCCGCAAGATACGTTGGTGAAGAGGGCCTTCGAGAAATCTCTTCGCTCCATCTGATCGACTCCCCGCCCACTGGGCAGCCTCCCACATTGCTGCCCATGTCACTGGGCCACAGGGAGAGGCTGACTCAAACACTCAGGTATGCTGGCAGTTGAACGAAGGTGGCGGCGTGGCTTAGGCATCCCTCTGTCACTGAGCTGGGGAGACCATCCTTAGGCAGAGAGCCCCTCCCCGTGGGCCAACCAATCCCGGGGCAGGGGGGACAACCAATAGGGCTGAGGACCAAGGCCAGGGTCCAGAGGGCCAGCTGGCTTTCACCACGTCTGAGTCAGCGTGTACAATTGAATGCCTTGCCACCGAAAGTGCACCTGGGAGCAGCCCTGAGCCAGAAGCGAGGAGCCTCTACAAAGAGGCAGTACAAGCCAACAACCCCCAAACGGCCGCAGTTGTTGAGAACCAACACTCCTCCTGCAGGGCTATGCCGAGTTCTCCCATCATCACGGTCAGGAGAATCTTCCCAACAGCTAACACACACCCAGGGTTTCTAGTGTGTGGGGCTCTTGTCCAAGCATGTCAAATGAAATCATGATTTCATTTAATCCTCACAAACACCCCAGGAGGTCAGGACAATGAATCCCCACAACATCCATGCGATGTGGGAAGAATCCATCATGTATATAGTCAAGGACACTGAAATTCAAAGAGAAGAAGTCATTTTCCAAGGACACAACTCATCAGTAAGGAGTCGGGATCAGAACCCAGACCTAGCTGACTTCTCAGCCTGTGTGCACCCTTTGCATCAACCCACACTGGACCTGGGTAGGAATTCAGGCACATTCCCCAAACTGTCTCCCCCTTCTCCCCCTCCTCTCCAAACACCACCCTCAGCTCCCCCACCCTGTCCTGCCACCCAGCAGTTCCACCCACAGGGGTCCCTGCCTCTGCCCTGCAGCCCTATCGGGCTCAGTGATGCAATAGCCCCAGCCAGCCTTGCAGTTGAAATGTTCTGAAATGTACAGTAGACCGGGCCATCTGCTTCCTCCAAACATCACCTTCTGCCTCTGCTGAGAGCCGGGGCAAACGTGCAAGGACGCAAAAGCAACAGTCACTTTATTTCTGGGCTCAGGATTTCGAACTGGCCTGGATTGCTCAATGTCTCCTTTCAGGCACGGAGAGCAGAGAAGCCAGAAGGAAGGCTCGGCAGATGCTACAGGAAGGGAAATGCTGAATGGGGAGATCACATCTGGAGCTGCTCAAATGCACTGTGATTTTTCTCTCCAGAAGCTGGTCAAGAAAACAGCCAGGGCTCTTCAGGGAAGATGAGCATTAATAAAAACTTAAAAATTAAAAAAAAAAACAGCCAGAGTCTCTTCTGAGAGATTTTTGTTTTCAGGTTTCCTTTTTATTTCTAACTCTCTCTGGCCCTTATTATTTAGAAAAAAGGAGAAGAAGATGCATGTAACTCATGTAAAGCCAGGAGCCATGGGGCTCAGTCTCAGAGGAATGGCCTCTTGAAAAAGCATAGCTGAGCAAACAAATGTAACCTCAGATTAACTCAGACCCTCCATCTGCACGAGTTGAGAACCAGGAGGTGAATGCACACGGAGAAGCCACCACATCTGTAAACAGCCTTTTCCCCTCATCCGCACCTCCTTCGGGCCAGCCTGATACTGCCCGGACGCTCCATGCGAGCACCTTCTCATCTTTCTCACCTTTCTCACCTTTCTCTGCCTCCTTCCCTTTCTTGATCCTAGAGTTCAACTTAGCCTCTCCCCAGCTGGAAGCAACCCCTCCAGGAAGGGAGGAGCAGGCTCACAATCATGTTCTCCTTGGAAGACAGGGGAGGGGAGATTCTCAGTGATTTCCGCTGTAAGACTTTTGTTCGTTCATTTAACCTCACGGAAGCCCCAAGATCTCGCTCTTATGTTTTCAGTTGTTTATCAGGAGAAGAGGATGGGAAGGGAAGTCCCATTTCTGCAGCACCTCTTCCGTGCCAGGCAGCTTTGGGGATGCTGTTTCTGTAGCTCTTCCTGCCCCTCCTGGAGCCCCATGTCATTCACGTCTGTGTGCTCTAGTGGCCCCTCCTGTTCACGGCCACCTTTACCACCACAGCCCGACCCCACCGCATCTACTCACCGCCGCTCGCTCTGCAAGCGTGAACTGAGCGCCACCGAACCCCAGGCACTGGGCCAGGGGCTGGATAGAGCTGGGACTTGGCCATCCTTGCCCTTGCACAAACGCAGAGAGCGAATAAGTCATTCCATTGTAATTATTTAATAACTGCATGATAAATATGTATACCACTATGATAAGTTATCTAATAATTGTATAGTTATACCATCGTACCTTCACTTCCGTAATTCATATAACTATTTGTGAAATTAAATAACTACATGTATAATTAAAGATAGCCAAACAACTCTGGCACTATATAATTCTATAGTTAATTTACTATCAATTATTTTATAATTACTAATTATTAAATAATTACCTATAGTTATTTAATTGTTGACACTATAGTTCGTTGACATAAATTATTGTAATTATTTATACTTAAAACTAATAATAAATAAACAATAAAGAAAGAAAGGGAGGGAGGCATTAATGATATGTGCAAATCCACTTTCTTAGTATGTACTGCGTGCCAGGCACTGTTCTAAGCCCCTCATACTTATTAAGTCATTTAATCCTCCCAATAGGTAACATTATTGCCCCCTTTTTACAGATGAGGAAACTGCGGAACAGAAAGTTTAAGTGACGCACACAGCTAATGATCCCTGAGCTGGAACACAAAGCCTGGGTCATCTGTGGTTCCGGCCACTACACAAATTTTCCTTCAAAGTCCTGACAAACCCTCTCCAAAGCAAACACAACCCCTTACCCGCCCCACCCCACCTGCCCCATTCCAGTTTATGCAGCTGTGACTCCCCCTGCCAGCACCTGCAGCAGTGTCTGAGACTTCAGTCGCCTGAGCCCACCCCTGCACATAAGGCAAGAGGAAAGTGCCAAGTAATTAACAACCCGGGGCTGGCTCTGCAGGGCTTGGGCCTCAGCATTCCTCAGAGATCCCAGGCCTCCAGTAGCACAGGGTCACCATTAAAGCCACAGGTCCCCTTCCCCTCCCAGCGCTTCTGAGATCACCTCCCATACAGGCCGCTTACCTTGAATCCTTTTGTTTCTGTCTCTGCTCCTGGGGGAATCCAAACCCGACTCCACCCACTTTCCAATAACGACAGCTCACAGTGATAAACTGCGAGTCTCTGCCAAGCGCTGTTCTGGGTTGCCTTGATGTGTTAGCACACTCAAGCCTCACAACAAGTGGGGAAACTGAGGCTTGGAGCGTCTGAATAACCCAGCCTCTTTCACTCGGCTACAGGTGGCGGAACTAGAGGTTCAAACTGGGCATTCCTGGCCCCACAAAAACCATAACCCATGGCGGGCTCTTTCGTTATCTTCCTTGCTTTTATGAAGAAACTTTGGCCAAGCCTTAGAGGTGGGGACGAGAAGGCGAGGAAAGGTGACCTGTGTGCCCTGAGGGATGAGGAATGGGCGGAGAAGGGGAAACTTCACACTAGGCTCCAGCCAGAGCACCCCATTCACCGGAACTCAAAAGCACCCTGTGCTGCACGCTGGCCCTGGCAGGGAGGGGTCTTTGTAACCCAGTAACATGTCAGAGCCCTGCTCTGAGAGGTCATCAAAATGGACAAGAAAAAGGCTCCATTATGAAATAGGCAGAGTCCACTGCCATACTCCCAAGACAAAGTGGGGAAAAGGCCCATCTGCCTGGGACTCAAGGAATAGGGTCAGAAAGGAGTCAGGATGCCCAAGGAGAGGTCAGGGGGATAAAAGGCAAGTGGGATTGCAGCAGAGTAGAGGCTTCGGGGCTCCCATGGCAGGTTGAAAGCATGGCTGCAAATTCCTGGACACCTCTTCCTCAAGAGGTGGTGTTTCTGCCAATTCCTCTTGAACCTAGGAGGGCTTGTTTGTCCAGTTGAGTGATGGCTGGGTCACAAACAGCCATTCAGCTTCCCGTGTCCATGGGACTGCCCTGACACTGCCATATTGTGAGGAAGCCCAAGCTCCATAGAGAGGCCACAAGTCAATATTCTCATCGGTATCCCAACTGTGCCCAGCCTCACCTCCTTCCAGCCCAAGCACCAGACATGTGAATGAAAAAGCTTCCAGGTGGTTCTATCTGCGGGACTTCAAGTCACTCTCAGCTGTTCCCAGCTAAGATTCCAGATATTGCAGAGCAGAGAAAAGCCAACACCACTGTACCCCGTCTAAATTTTGACCCACAAAATAAAGCGTTTTTTATACCACTAAGTTTAGGAATGGTTAGTTACATGAAAAGAGGAGACTGAAGCCATCCCCATCCCTGGCAGACTCCATCCAGACTGCAAGGTAGCCCAAAGAAAATAGGAAAGAAATAATGTACACACTCTTCTCAACTCCTAAGATGTTCCAGTCGGATTGTGATAAAAGACTGAACGCTTGTGGGCACCTCTCATCCACAGACACGCTGCAAGGCAAAACATCAAGTCAAATAAGTTTGGGAAATGCTGGTTTAAATGGGCTTCTTACCATGAGCTATGCCTTTTAACAGATAAATAAACGGTGTGCTTGAAGAGAAAGCCTGAGATCAGGTGTGCCCTGGGGCCAGGATATTTGTCATTCTCCTCCTACTTGTAGTAAAAGCAGCCAGATTTTCCACTGAGAAACTGCCACACCCCACTCTCAGCCCACTGGGTTGTTAAAATTACAGTCATTAATTATAGATTATTCTTTAGAATTTCTAAACATTTCCGAGTCATTGGGTTGCAAAACTTTCTATTATGGAGAGTCTGAATCATGCACAGGAGTCATTTCTTCCTGATTCCCACAGCTGCTTCTTTACGGAGAGAAAGTGTCCCTGTGGCAGGCATGGGTGGCTGCCCGGTGAAGCCCTTTCAGGAAGATTTTCCCAGGATTTCTAGGACCCACTGGATCCTGAGGATGCTTGGACCCAGGGGTCATCATCTCCAGCCTTCTGGACATTACGAGGGCAAGCAAAAATGTTGTGTCCCAGATGGATTTTGCACATTTTTTCTGAGACAGAGTCTCACTCTATCACCCAGGCTGGAGTGCAGTGGTGTGATCGCGGCTCGCTGCAACCTCCACCCCACTGGGTTCATGTGATTCTTGTCTCAACCTCCCAAGTAGCTGGGATTACAGGTGCCTGCCACCACACCTGGCTAATTTTTGTGTTTTGTTTTTGTTTTTGTTTTTAGTAGAGACAGAGCTTCATCATGTTGGCCAGGCTGGTTTCAAACTCCAGACCTCAAGTGACCCACCTGTCTTGGCCTCCCAAAGTGGGATTTTGCAAAAGTTAATGAACTAAGTGGCAATCACTCAGAAAGGAATTGTTGAAATACCTTAACTTCTTAAAACGTTTTTAAACTACCAAGAGTGGAGATGGCTTGTTTATCAGGATGTCCCATCAGCCTGTCCCCACCAGCTTCCCTCCAGGGCCCAGAGCTAACTGGCCAGTGTGGGGTCAGCATCTCAAAAGTCAGTTCACATCCAGGGCCCTCACAGCATTCTCTGGAAACCCGAGTTCTTAAAGAAGCATCCTGTTCCCCAATTTCCTCCTCTGCAAATGAAAACACTCCCCTCCCCCGCCTCTCCCCGAGCTTGCTGCAAGAAGTTGAGTAGGAAGGATTTGTCGACCGTCTGCACGAGAGCGTTGAACTCTGGGGAGACAACAGACGATATCAACTTTCCACATTTGGCCTTGAATCCACAGGATGGAGAAGAGCTTGCTTGTAAACAAAATTCCTACTTGCAGCGTGCGGACATTAGTGTGACTCATGGCAAAGATGCCTAAGACAGTGAGCGACGGACCCAGCTGCTGACCTTTTGCGTGGGGTGTTAGCAAGCCCACCAGCTCAAGGATGGCAGCGAGATCTGCTCATGAGGCCTCTCAGGCTAAGCTGTCCTCCTGGGACATAGATGGCTCTCAGTCAGCCACGCATGAGCCTGTGCCTCAGTTTCCTCATCTGTAAGCTAGAAATGAAGAACAGGCCCAGTCTCACTGGGCTCGTATGAGGGCAGAGGAGAGAACAGACATGGCCTTGCGGATGAAGCTTGCTGGGGAACTTCTCTCCACCTGGGTTGGCCAGCCCTGCACCTCCCAGAATTGATGGGTTTTGTTGTGTTGATGGATGGGAATGTCCTACTAGGCTGGAAGTCATCTCTGTGACTGCCAACCTGGGTCCCTCATGTCCTTGCTGTATCCTGAGGGCCTAGCACAGCGAGATGTGCTTAAATAGGACACACGCTCCAGCCACGTGTGGCTGACCCGACCAGGGAGGCCTCATACAAATCACCCCAGCTGCATCCAGGAGGATGAAATCAGCACAAGACCCCACTTCCTCCACACCCTTCCGCACACTCATCCGTCAGCTCACAGAAACCCAAACAGCCCCCTATTCGGAATAAAAACATTCTCCAATGTTTTCATTCCATAGGATCAGTGTAAGTCTCCATATCTTTTTGCTGTTGTTTAAGGGATAGGTTGAAAAAGAAAAATCCTTAAAACAGGAGTTGGGTGAGGTGGCTCACACCTGTAAACCCAGCACTTTGGGAGGCCGGGGGAGAGGTTGGGGCAGAGCACATGAGGCCAAAAGTTCGATACCAGCCTGGGCAACATGGTGAAATCACAACTCTAATTAAAAAAAAAAAAAAATTAGGCAGACGTGGTAGCGTATGCCTGTAATCCCAGCTACTTGGGAGGCTGAAGCACGAGAATCGCTTGAACCTGGGAGGTGGAAGTTGCAGGGAGCCGAGATCGTACTACTGCCCTTCAGCCTGGGTGACAGAGCAAGACTTTGTCTCAAAAAAAAAAAAAAAAAAAAAAAAAATCCTTAAAATCCCAGTGCAATATTGTTTCAGTCCAGTGCACTGAATTAACACTGCACATTGCAGCAGTAACTCCCCCTTTACAGAACCTAGAATCTGGTAAGAATTACATCATATTTGACAGTGACTAAAAAAATACAGTACACAGCAGCTTTAAAAAAGAGCATTTTATTTTAATAAAGAATAAAAGAGATCAATATACTGTTTTAATGGATACAAAAATAAATATTCATTCAGCATATTAAAGATATGTGCTTTGACATTCATTTGAATTGGAGATTCAAGCCTATTGTTATCTTATGAACACTTCAGCAAACAAGTCTGCCATTCTTAAAAATATAATGCTTTGTTGGACAAAAGGGACAAGCCACGTCCCCTGGTCCTCTCCTCTATTCACCTGTGAACTCCATCCACATGTAAAGGACCTCTGGGTCTGACTGTCCCCTCCACAGGCATGGTGCTGGGAAAAGGAAACAGGCATATCTGGCTTTTCAGATTCTAAACCGGAAACTCTCACAGTCACAAATCCACCATGAGACTTGGGAGATTGGATGAGCTGTCTCCCAAACCCTAACACCTTCCACCTTCTCAAAATGAAGGCTGACAGGTGGGGCCCCTTCCTGCCCTTTCACTGGGAGGTTCTGAACGCGGGATGGTGCTGACTCAGGCTGGGCACAAAGGAGAAAGGAGGACATGGAAAATCCGACAATTCAAAGTACAAATATTTCAAACACATGTGAAAACCATCTGGAAAGAAGAAAAGAGGTATCTGGAATGATTTCATGACAGAAATGAAAAAAAAAATTTAGTTCTAATCTTCCTGGCAACAAAGCCCCAGAGGAGAAGGTTTCATTGTCTGAAGATAAAAACACACCCGTTTGCCTGGATATGAACACATATTCCTGCACCGAATTCTAGAAAGAATATACTTTCTTCTAACAAGCCAAGAGTTTTTCTTGTACTCATTAAAGGGGGTTTTAATCTAAATATTTTTAAATCTTATTAAAATGCATAAAAGTAAAAAGATATTTCACATAGAATCAAGCCTATGAAATCATAAATCTATAACTCTAACAAAAGATAAAGACAAAAACAACCTTGTTTTCACAAGTTGATTTTTAAACTCCAAATTCCTTTATCGAAGCAGCTATCTGCTAATATTACTGAATGACAAGTCTTTGGAAATGATAGTTAACCGAAAATGCAGAAAGAATCACAGCAACTAATGATAATGACGGGGAAAGGGTAGAAAATAAAATTTTTAGCCACAGGTTGTGGTTACAGCATCCAGGCCATCACCGACATCTCGGCAGGGCTATGCCGCCACTTCGTATTAAACGTCTACTCCTCCGAGAATGCCCTTACTAAATTAAGTGCAAAGTAAGGCATCCCACCCCAGACAGAGGGATCCACATTCTTTAATCATGATGCGGGCCACTGTAACAGGGAGAAGGATGCAGGACGCAGACGGGGTGGGGCGCCCAAGCGACGCACTTAGACGGTGATCTGTTGGTTTTCTCTGAAAAACGATCTCTGGTGTGAGGCACAAATATCTGGAAACATCCGGAAGACCTGGTCTGGCGGCGGCTCCTCGGGGGCCTGCATCACAGAGCCGGCTCCACAGCTCTTCCCAGCCTCTTCTGCCAGTTGCCGGACATACAGCTGCTCAATCTAGATGGGAGGTGCAGAAAGTCAGAGGCAGAGGCGGAGGCTCCAAAGGGGGTGGGCACTGTCTTTGACCCTAGCCAGGTCCTCTCATGACCCCAGTGCCACGTGAGTCCCAAGTGAATGAGCCAGAATGCCAAGGAAGGGCAAGCAGTACTCCCGCCAAGACTGTTCCACACTCCCCAGTACTGTCCCAGCTGGGACAGCCAGCACCCAGAATCCCACCATTAGAGATTCATTCCTTTGACTACATGAAATAAGGGCTGGCAATGCCCTAATCTGTCACTTAGACCTTCAGGCAACTGAACAGGTAGAATCTTTCTGGAGAAGAGGCTTAGATTTGAAAACCAAAAACGAAAAAAGAAAACACACACACACAGACTGTGCGCGTCCCAGACACCGGAAGATGGCTCGGAGATGGCAAGAATCCGCTTCCCCCGTATTGAAGGTCTTGCCCAGGCCTGCCTCCTACACAGGTGGAAACTTGTCCTTGTGTCCTCTTCTCCAGCCCAAAACTTGATCCTTACATGACAGGGCCAGGAGACCTGGATGCAGGGCTCAAAGCTGCCCAGACTGCCGGGCGCGGTGGCTCACGCCTGTAATCCCAGTACTTTGGGAGACCAAGCCGGGAGGATCACAAGGTCAAGACCATCCTGGCCAACATGGTGAAACCCCATCTCTACTAAAAATACAAAAAATTAGCTGAGCGTGGCGGCACGGGCCTGTAGTCCCAGCAACTCGGGAGGCTGAGGCAGGAGAATCGCTTGAACCCGGGAGGCGGAGGTTGCAGTGAGCCAAGGTCACGCCATTGCACACCAGCCTGGGCAACAGAGCAAGACTCCATCTCAAAAAAAAAAAAAAAAAAAAAAAAAAAAAGCTGCCCATACTTACCTGCACGAGAATGAGTTTGGAGCGCAAGGGGGCCATATCCGGAAACTCTTCCCCAAAGCACAGCACCACCCTGCCGTCAGGAAGCCGGCCCTGGCTGTTATAGAACTGCTGCAGCTCTGGAATGACACAGGCAGAGGGTGTTTGCAAGCAAGGCCGAGATGACCTCCAACTCCCGCAGCAGCAGGGCTGGGGGATCAGGAGGCCCAGGGCTTGCAGCATTTAGGCCAGGGCACCATGGGATCTCAAACTGGTGGCCCTTGGGCCAAATTCCAAGCAAGGAGCTGTTGGTTTGGCCATTCCAGGTTGTTGCCGGGATTTTAATGCCTCGGTTGAATGCCTCTCCATGGGCACAGCTGCCCAGTGCTCCCTCTTATCTCTCAATTCATGCATTGCTCTTACCTGCCTGGCCCCTGGAGGCAACTGAGTTGGCAACCCCGACCTGAGGACACCCAGGGAGGGCTGCAGCCCTCACCCGAATCTCTGACAGCCAACTGAAAGGGTCTCAAAGTGGGCCGGTGGACCAGCAGCAGTCGCCTTCCCTGGGAGCTCATTAGAAATGTAGAATCTTGGGCCCCGCCTCAGACCCATGGAATCAGAGGATGTGAGGCAGGCCCGGGAATGTACATTGCAGGACGCACTTCCGTGCCGCTCTGCCTGCTCAGGGGTGATACCCGCGGCCTCACGCCTCCTCACTAGGGGGATTCCTCAGGGCTCATGCACCTGAGCTCACACATACCCCTGCACCTGCCCTTCCAGGCCCCTCCTCTGGCAGTTCTCAGGCCAGTGGCAGCCGAGACCTGACACTATCTCGGGCTGTGCTGCTACAGGGAGAGGAGCAGAGAGCATGGGGACGTGGAGAAGGGAGATGCCATCCTAGCCCTCCAGGAGACACCCAGGCTGGGATCCTACACATCCTCCCTACAGCGTAACGAAAGCTAACGGGCAGCACTTAGCGTGTGCAGCTGCCATCCTGAGCACTTAGTGTGCGGAAAGTCAGCGTGTCTCAAAACCTGTACACAGATCCCCAGAGACCTTGCTAAGATGCAGGTTTGGATCCTGTGGCTGGAGCAGGGCCTCAGACTCTGCGTCTCTAGCCAGCGCTCAGGGACCATCCTCGGAACATACTCCAAGGTACATGAGGTTAAGTTCCTTTACCCTCCCGACAATCACCTGATGAGGGTACTGATTCTGCACCCCATTGTACACATGGGGAAGTTGAGGCACAGAGAAGCACCCCAGGATCGCTCAGTGGGAGAGGGCAGAGTGCCATTCAAAGGAGCACCTCCTTGCCGCACCATGCCCCTCACTCCCCCTCCACATCCCTCCATGAGACCACAGGGCCACCCTGAGCTGCAAATGGCACACGGATAGGAGGCGTGATCTCTAAGATGTGGGGGCAGCAAGGTGACGACGGTACAGACCTCGAAAGAACTGGCTGGTGTCGAAGACCTGGACCACCTCATCACGCTCCAGCTTGTTGGGCCTGCCTTTGCACACCACGGCGTTGCCGCTGCAGAACACGCGGCCCTGGCACAGCCGCTTGACGAACACACCCTGCCGGCTGCTGTGCAGCAGCACCCCGCGCTCCAGGTGCCCGAACAGCTTCCGCGTCACCTGCCTCTGTCGCTCGCTGGGGATGGCGTCGGCCGGTGGGAAGCGCACCAGCTCCAGGCCTTCGGGCCCATACAGCTTGGTGCCGGGCAGCCCGGGCTGGCTCAGGGACAGGCGGCAGCCCTCGGGGCAGGTGGTGGTGGCCTGGCCCACCAGCTTGCCCCCATAGTAGAAGCTGATCACCATCTGGGAGAACGCTGTGGACAAGAGGGACACGATGATGGTGCTGCGGGGAGACATACAGGGTCCCTCCTGTGCAAGTGCACAGTCTGTCTCACACCTACATGGGTAACTCTTTGTGTGTCTGGAACCACTTTGATATTCTGGGGAAATCCATGTACTGCTTGTAGAAGTAATGTTTTTATATGCATGAATAAATACACAGAATGACTAAGGAAACCAATGACTGAAAATATTAACTACAACAGTGTTCTCTGTACTTCTTCATTGACTCTTTAAATACAAGGTCTAGAGAAGGTCTGGTAACTGTTGTAATTTACACGTCAGGCTGAGGTCAAACGATGTTTCGACAACTCATTTCTTATGACAATACTCCGTCTCATAGGCACTGCTAAGGGCACGGTGGCCTGCTGCCTACATTCATAACAAAAGGAAATGCTCAATTTAAACCTGAAGTTAAAGAAAATAAAGACATAATCTTTTTCTCAACAAATTCACAGCGCCCTTGGTATTTCCTGGATTTCAGATTAAGAATCTCTGCAAAACCCTTCATCCAAATCTGTTCTCAGGAAAGAGTATGAAAAACACTCAAACTAAAGCAGGGGTTCCCCAAAAGTGGCACACACAGAATAATGGGGGAGGGGTGATACATGTAATCACAAGATTATTCCATCTTCAATATTCTCCCAACCTCTGATTACCTCAAAAAGCAAGCCTCAGTTTGGTGCTGATAGCTCTCTAACACCTAACACCTGTCAATCTCCCTTTTGAATAATGGCACTGAACTTAGGACTCCAAATTCAGGGCATTGTCAGAGGTCAAGACAAATTCAATGAAAGACAAATACAATCTTAATCAATTCTAGCCAGACAGTATTACCTACTTATACCAGGTGCCACAGGTCTTCCTTTACAGGCATGATAGTGGGTTCTCATTTAAAATAAACTTAAGTTTTATTTTAAGATTAAGATTTGAGGAGAAACATGATGTTAATAACAGTCCAGGCTGTGAAAACCAATTGTGACACTGGACCTCAAGTGACCAAAGTTTGGAAAACACTAAACTAAGGTAGGAATGCAGATAACATGTAAATGCAGGGAGGTATCTGCATTTTAATCGCCTTAAACCAAAAGAATTACATACGCTAGCAATGAGCTTAGTGAGTTTGCAGCTCCTTCTAAGTACCCCAGACCGGTTCGAGGCTGCCTTGTGGAGCCACACAAGTTGTGAGGTGCCTAACTCCACAGCGCCCCCTAGAGTTGTGCAAGGCTGACCACATCTGGGGAGGCCCTGAGTCCATCTGCATTCCCTGCTGACACTGCTGGGCACTCAGAACTCCTTGGACCCTCCCATTGGGCTCTGCTCCCTGCCTTATTATTTGACAACCCACCGCTCACGGGCTCCATTTCCAGCCATGCTGGAGTTCCGCAGGTTCTAGAATCATGCAGGGTAGGAAGCTAGAGCTGCAGAAGCTCTGGTCCACCTCATTGATTTGACACTTCAGGAAACTGAAGCCTAGATAGGGTCACCCAAAAGGAAATGGCAGCACTGGTCTCGCTCTTCCCTGCTCACCATCTTCCCCGCTGGTCTCGCTCTTCCTCACTCATCATCTTCCCCCCACGCCAAGTCTGCAACTTCTGCACTGCCTGCGGACTCCACACACTCCCCTTCCTTTACCCTGAAGCAACTTTCGAACTTTGTTCCAAATGAATGAAACGCTTCAGGCAACTCCGTCACCCCTTTAGCCCTTTGCCCTGTCATTTCCGGGGCCTTATCTTGGTACCAGCACCTCTCAGTCATGTGAACTGGCAGCTTCACCCGGAACAGCTAAGTGCTTCAGAGACGCCTAAGCAGGAGTGTCTTAGGGACCACACACCCCAGAACGTCTTATGCTGAGAGAAGGTTCCAGCTGTCAGGCTTGTACCTGACAGGTGAGAAGCAACTCACCAAGGGCTGCCAAGGTGAGGCAGGTGAGCCTTCTGCAACAGTAAGGGCCTGCTGCGACCCAGCCCTGCCCTTATAGAGCCACTCACCCACAAGAACAGCCTTGCTGGGGAACAGCCTGACCACAGAGGCAGCAACAAAGACACCCGCAGCACAGACCCTGCAGCCCACCTGCCTGACATGCGGTCCCAGCGCAGCCGCTGCCCAGCTGGATGACCTGGGGCAAGCCGCTTCCCCACTCTGTGCCTCAGCTTTTCATCAGCAAAGTAGAGATAAAAACAGCATCCACCTCACTGGGCTGCTGTGAGGATTATCGGAGCTTGTATTTGTGCTTGGCACAGGTAAGCACCAGTTAAAGAAACTGGGTAACAGGACAAATGCTTATCTACACAGACAAGACTCCTGAAGTTATAAACCACAGACTATGGTCTACACAGCTCATATCAGGTGCTGTGCCCAGGGCTTGAGACCTACCAGCACATTTAACCCTGTAAGGTAGATTATTATTATACCCATTTTCCAGGTAAGGAAACTGAGGCATGGATTTACATAGAGGTGGGGGCAGGGCTGGACAGAGGTACCAAAGCTCACAGCTTCTAGAAGGATGTTCTGTGCATGAGGCAGTGGCTATGACCCTACTGGACTAATTCAAGGACATGCTCTCCCCAAATTGTGCCTCTGCATCTCACCGAGATGGCTCAGTTCTGTGCCTGGCTACTCCACAGCCTCCGGAAAGCACTGGTCAGCAGACTCCCAGACCATAGCCCAGTGGCTGGCGAGCCCGGAGGCTTAGCCTCATGACCCAGGCCTCCCAGAACTGAGATCCTGTGAGCATGGCGGCTGCCGGGCACAAGGAGGCCTCAAGAACAGGCTCCAGCCAGAGGCCTGCGCGACCTGGATGAGATCCTGAACCTCCCAGCCTCAGTCTCCTCATCTGTGAAGCCGGAGTGAAAACAACCCCCCAGCTCAAAGGGCTGCCAGGAAATAGACAAGAGCTTCATGGACAGGGCATTGCCATCTCGATAGTTTTCCTGCCTGGGTGAGCAGCGACCTCTGCTACCCACAAAACTGTCCCATGCAGTCCTCAGCCAGCACGCTTCTATCCCTGCCCCATTTCCTCCCCTGCCCAGAGGCCCAGCCCTAACGTTCTGTGGCCCATCTGATGAGACCAGCTGCTCGCCTCCCACAGAACCAGCCAATGCTGGAAGATGCCCCAGCTTCCTTGTTCAGAAGATGCCGTCACCACGCCTGAGCGTCAGTTCCAGGCGCAGCTGGCAGAAGTGCAGCCAGGGTCCTTAGCCGCTGAGACTACACACAAAGGCCACCTCTGCCCACCGCGGGGAGGCCCCCACTCTGGAGCACACCAGCTACGTGACCAGGGCTCCTGAGCCCGTGAAATAGGAACAGCTGCATCCACCTAGAGGTGGTGGGCAGGGGAGCCTGAGATGAGGCTCTGAGAGACTCCACCACTCCACCTGCAGCCCCAAAAGAGAGGCAGCGCTGGGACAGACGCTGGCCTGTCCCTCACTGTCTCTCCTGCACAGTTACAGCCTCAAAGAGTACTCTGTCTACTTGCTGGTCCAGTCCAAGAAAAGTGGCCTCAAAAGAGGTCACTCGCCAGCTCCTGACCAAATGGTGAGGAGGAGAAATTGGGGCCTCGACTTCCACACCAGGTCCTGCTCATCCTCAGAACCGGGCCTAGACTTCCACACCAGGTCCTGCTCATCCTCAGAACCGGGCCTAGACTTCCACACCAGGTCCTGCTCATCCTCGGAACCGGGCCTAGACTTCCACACCAGGTCCTGCTCATCCTCAGAACCGGGCCTAGACTTCCACACCAGGTCCTGCTCATCCTCGGAACGGGGCCTAGACTTCCACACCAGGTCCTGCTCATCCTCAGAACCAGGCCTAGACTTCCACACCAGGTCCTGCTCATCCTCGAAACGGGGCCTAGACTTCCACACCAGGTCCTGCTCATCCTCAGAACCGGGCCTAGACTTCCACACCAGGTCCTGCTCATCCTCGGAACCGGGCCCAGACTTCCACACCAGGTCCTGCTCATCCTCGGAACGGGGCCTAGACTTCCACACCAGGTCCTGCTCATCCTCGGAACCGGGCCTAGACTTCCACACCAGGTCCTGCTCATCCTCGGAACCCCGCAACCCTGCTTGGGTCATCTGGGCTTTGTCTTCAAACAGTGCCCACGCCCCGCTCAGCCCGGACCACCCCGTACCTGAATGGTGCGCGTCGTAGGTGGTGTACCCCGTCACCAGCGGCACGCCTGCAGGAGAAACAGAAAAGCAAGCTCAGAGCCACCCAGGTGTGGTGTACAGGGAGTAACCCCAATCGCTCCTTCTCCAAAAGTCCCTTAAAAGGCTGCACGTGGCGTGCCAGAGGCTCCAGGGAGCACAGGCTTCTGCTGAATTCAGTGCTTTTCCCCACCAGAGCAGAGAGCCATTGTTTCACAAATGCAGAAAACCAGAGTGGCAAGTCGGGGGGACTTCCTCTATGCTGTGGGATTTCTGACCATGTGTCAATGTGACACTGTGGGGCCACATTTCCTTCCCACCTCAAGCACTTGCCCCCAGAATACCACTGGACTGCATACCCACCACCCAGGGCTTATCTCTGGGGGAGAGCCTGGGGGTGCAAGCTAGCTTTCCGGATAGTGTTCCTGCAGCACAGACAGAGGTGCCTTTCCAGGGGCCTCTTACTCGACACCCACGGCCTGGCAACCTTCAAGGCCTCCGGGGCCAGCTGCCACCTCCCAGACTCCCACAGGGGATGTAGGGCTAGGGGGAAGACGCTGAGGGAGGAAGCAAACACATTCACGGGCTGCAGAAGCCTGGGCCTGGCGGGGGCGGGGGCATTTCAAGCAGCTGGGGGTTCTGAGTGGCTCATCAAAAGAGAATCAAAGGATGAATACCTCACTTAACCCTCGTGACCCCATGGCGCAAGTCCTGGTTTCTCTGTTTTACGGATGAATAAACTGAGGCTCAAGATCTGTAACTTCCCAGCGTGGGATTCAAATCCAGGGCTCTGAACAAACTTCCTGTTCCTGGTCTGAGTTCTCCTCTCCTCCAAATGCCCTGGGCTCTCTTTGGTTCTGAGGGGGTCCTTAATGTCGTAACAGACTGGCCGACCTAACGGAGTACCCAGGGAGGGGGCGCCAGCGTGGCCAAGAGCTGCATCTTCCCTCTGGCCTTACACAAGTTCACTAGACCCTCTTCCCTGGACTTTCCCAGGAGCGTGGGGAGAGCTGGCATGGACATCACCTAGGGAACAAGCAGCTTGTGCCCTCCTGAGAAGCAGCAGAGAGCAGGGCCAAAGGCACAGCTGGGCTCTGCCCTCACGTTGGGAAACCAGGGCCATCGTTCTTCACCTCTCAGGGCTGAGCTACCTTTAATGAGACATGGATCATGATAGCAACAACCACCCCCACTCCATCCCTGGCTGGTGGAATGCCGTAAACCCTTCAGGCCATGCCTGGTGACAATTCTGGGCCACCCACCCTCACCTGTGCTGGGCTGCT
Source organism: Pan troglodytes (assembly GCF_028858775.2). NCBI lineage: Eukaryota > Metazoa > Chordata > Mammalia > Primates > Hominidae > Pan > Pan troglodytes. The sequence goes on along the minus strand of NC_072416.2, from coordinate 84,083,722 downwards.
GCGCCCACCAGTCTGGAAGGAGCTGACTCCGACAGGCCTCCGGCGGGGAAGGGCTCCTTTTGATCATCCCCATGTAATCGTCCACAGAAGGCTGCACAGTCAGGGGAGGGAGAGGAGGGCAGCTCAGTCACTGATCTCCCACCTGGGGCTCCAGTGTTTGTAAAAATGAACAGTTCATGTGTAACTAAAACCATATTGTCACCTTTATCTCAGGAGACAAAAGTCAAGTTTCACTTTGCAACCTGAAAGGCCCTAGGCCTTAAATCTACCAGGCTTAGCACTCAAACCATGTGGCCAAATTACTAGGCTCTTTGGGGGCCACTGATAAGTTTCTTGGCCCTTTCCAGGACCTGCCTGTTGCAGACCCAGTGTTCCAGGTTATCCAATTGCCCTCAACGCCCTGGACACGCAGACAAGCTCTGAGACACCAGTGAACAGTGATGCTGGCCAAAGGCTGCCATGCTTTCAAGAATCTCGCTCAACGAGCCACATGCAGATGTTCAATCTCTGGCCCATTCCTTAAAGGAGGCTGATAAATCCAATTATGAAATGTTTTGAAATTGCTTTTCTTGTGACCCCGGTGTGGCAATCCGATTATCTCACTCTCTCAGCTGAGTCAGCAGAAAAGCCTTCTACAGAAAACAGGACATTGGTGGAGGGCCACGAAGCCGAGAATTCACTCAGTTGGCTGCCAAAGACCACCCAGACACTTGGCAGCTGCCTCTGCAGAAGAGCAAGGCCGTTCGGGTAGGTTACATTCTGTTATCTTCATTCTCTGACAGCCAAGCTACTCTTAAGGATTCCATTATTGCTATGTTATTAAGAAGAAGAATTTATGCAGTACTCACACCACCTTTTGCAAAGGCTGCACGAGGTTTAGTCATGCAAATGTCCACCTTGTAATACCCATGAAAAGCATAGTTAAGAGGCCAAAGACAGAAGGAAAAGGCATCCCAATAGCTGAAATGGGTATACAAAAGCCATGTGTTCTTGCCTAAGGAGGCCCCGATTATGCTCTCCCTTGTAGCCTATTAGGAGTTTATGTGCAATGTGAACATGCTTGGTTATCCAGCTTTCCAATCCGTTAAGGAATAAAACCTGCACATTAAAAAGGAAGCAATCAAATAGCCATGAGAGCTGGTACAACAACCCACGCCATCATGACAAGCGCAGGCAGCAAGGAAAGTTTACATTTTGTTCTCTGTAGCCTGCTAGGAAGGCAAGGGAATTCACGATGCCATTTAAAAGACTGCTGTCCAAAGAGTTCGAACAGTTTGGAGCTGGAAGGAACTTCACTGACACATAACTGGCAGCTCAGGCCCAGCCCTAGGGATGAAGGAGGGATCTGGCGTGAGGGGTTGACCTGTCGGCAGAAGCTGGCCTGGGGAGGGGGCGCCCAGCCAGTCCTTCCGTTCCAGATCTGTACAGGTGGAGATGCCACTTCCTAAGTGAGCCCGAGGCTCTGGCTGCCTTCATACGGCAAGAACGGTGCCCCTCCCTGCCAGAAGACATGAGACTCCTCCTGGCAGGGCCAGACCCCTGAAATGCTGCCTCTGCTTACCTCCTTGATCAGCTCGTCGATTTCAGAGCGACCGCACTCCATCTCTGTAACTTCATTCACGCAGCCAGCAGTTGCCACGCCTAGTTTGCCTACAGAAAACCAGACAAACACCATGACACATGGCACGGAGGCATCGCAGCCTTTGCTGAAGCCATAATCTACTCTGTAAATGCTGAGTTTAAGGAAACGTTAAGTTAGTGAGTGTCTTCATTGGTTTGGGAAAGGCACAGAATTTTTTTCCCATGCTTCAGTCATCTGATCAGCAAAGTCAAAAGAGAGAAGTTGGTGGTGGTGGTGGTGGTGGTGGTGGTGGTGGTGGTTGTTTTTGCTAACACTTTTAAAGGATAAAGACAGCACTTTGGTCTCTTTCTTCTATTTTCTGAGATCCAAAATGAGTCTGTATCAGATACACTTTACAGCAAGCATTTGCTAACTTAAGAAGGCTACATTTATAAGCCAGGGCATTTGAAAACACTCACAGATTTCCTGGCAAAATGTGTTGGCAGGTTGGGGTCTTTTTTGTATTGCCAGTTGGCAGGAAATCTCTTTTTGGCCTTTCCAAATATACACATGTGCATCAGTGCACACAGCCATGCACACACACACACCGCAGCACCCTCACTGATGCCCAGTGGGCACCAGCCATAATCACAAACCGCCTAAAGGTGCACAGTGTCCACAGGAGCACGCTGGGCCAGCCTCTGCTCTTTCCCTTCTCATGCCGCTTCCTCAGTCGACAACTTACCTTATGAAGTTTATCAGTGTGAGACGTATCACAACCAACACTTACAAAAATTCATTATTCCCAGTGACCTACAGAATTTACCCACTGTTTCCTCCTGGCTGAATTTTGATTCCATTTCGATAGATTGAAGAATTCACTGAGAAGCTACTGATGGGGAAGTAGGGAGCAGGTGGGGCGCCCACCATGGAGCCTGCAAACCACTGAGGTTAGAGGCGAGTGGGCCCCTGTAGGCAATTATGCAAATGCTACATTGCTTCACCCCTGAGAACCTCCTGCTGCTTCTTTAACATCACTAGCAGGTGATGCTGGCTGCACCCCATGCTATAAACAAGTTGGGGTCACCTGCCGGTTCAAGCCTGACTGACCTTGGGGGTGGGAGTGGGGGCCAAAAGAAACTTCTCTATTCCTTCAAATCACACTTTACTTTTTGGTGATAAAAAAAATTGTTCAAAACTGGGAAATGAGGCAAAAAGATGACTGCTTAGCCTTTCAGGGCCACCCCAGACTATTATATAGAGGTTTCCTCCTAAAGGGCACCCGATTCTCCAAGGGAAGGTCAGTTTGTTGGCCTTACTATTTAGTATTGATTAGGGTTCACACTCAGTAGAGTTAGGTGCTAATTGCAGACGATTAGGCTACAAACGCCCCAAACGGCAATCGTACTGTCCGGGTCGGGCATCGGCTTTGGCTCAGCTTTCTCATTCATGGGCCACATTCACCAGCACCTCGGATTCTCTGTCCACCATCCTTACCATCATGCTGCCTCCTTCATGACGATTACACAACTCTCTGACACAGATTCACTATATATTTGTTTGAATCACAATTTTAACTTTTTAAAAAATTCTAAGTCAACACCCCCACAGCGGGAAGAGTGCAAACTTCAAACTTCTGCACAGCCCCAAGAAGTTTTGGGGGTTTCTGTTTCTTACAGGCATTCGTGGACTACTCAGAAGCTTAGAAGGAGAAAGCCAGAGTGGGTTATTCTAAAAGCCTCATCAAGTGGCTAAGAAAATCAATGTGTTAAAAGCATGTTCTAAACCAGTGCTGGTAATTAGGTTTTATCTCGTAAATCAGCTACAATTCATGGCAGCGGCACAGCACGGGGCTTTGAGAAGCCTTCTGAGGCCAGATCCCAGCTCAGTACTTTGGGATTTATTTTAGTGATGTAGGACCAGGGTGCGGCATGTTTTTGCTGTCCTGCTTTAATCTGTCACAAATGCTTTCTTGGGACTTGAGAGCTGGAAGAAACCTCAGGAATGATCACATCCCGGAGTTCCCAAATAACTATCAGGATCTAGTAACACATTGAGGCATATCCCATCTCCAACAATGAAGCCCATGGTGCCATCTTTGACAACTTCATCTGAGAGCTTTACTCCCAACCCTCATGATCCAGCCCTTCTGTGGCCACCATATTTTCCCCCGGCCTCCTCTGCAAGCTGCTGGAAAATGAAAGGATTCCTCATCAGAAACTGCTGGAGGATGCTTATTCCTGTCCAGGGAGGCCCTACAAATGTCTGTGGTCAGGCAGCAAGTGGGGCACAGGTTGGGCAGCACCCAATCTCCTCCGCCCTTCCCTCTGAGGTCACTGGAAAGAGATCTCAATTTCTGCTTACACGAAGGAGAGAACTACTTCGTTTAACTGAAACTATGTGCCCCAGACCCTGTGTCTACCCCAGACCCAAGTTCTGTGGTGAAGGCTACAGGCCAGGGCAGCTTCCGGAAGGTTTCATGCCCATAAAGGATAGTTACATTTTTGCTCTTCCTCAGGAACAATTCGGTAAACTTTGTATGGCTCGGAAATGTCCAGTTGGGACCGGTCCGTCACTTCCTCAAAATCTGGGCTCTTATTCAAAGCACAGCGTAACCTCGTCTTCCAAGTGGCTGGTTCAGCTTTGTCCCCTTCTTTAAACTTCCCTTTAAAAACTGCCCAGGCCTGAAGAAAGAAACAGAAGCACATTAAATTCATGGCCGACTCCAATCACAAATATCCGTCACCATGACCAGGACCCCACACATCCTTCCCTTCCCATGAGTCTTTGTTGGCCATCAACTCTCATTCAATTTCAGGACCCAAAGAGACTCCAATCAGATGTCTTGAGTCTTTTCACATCTGGGGACCAGATGTGAAAAGACCCAAGCCAGGGAGGGGGTCCCCCAGGTTCACACAGCTGAGTCAGAAGTCGAACCCAGGCTGAAGGCTCCTCCAACCCTGGAGTGCACCTTTTAGCCAAGCCCTTGCCTGGCTGAAGAGCTGGAGACACCTGAGGTTTACACAGCACAAAGAGGAAGTTGCATATGGTTTCACCAGAGCGTTCAAAACAAAGAACAAGTTGTTGCTTTTTCAGATCAACCCCTAAAATTTAGCATGAAAAGGGAACATTTGCAAAAAGTCAAAATGGTCATCCATCGCCGTGTTACTTTTAATAGAAATTTTGTTTTGCATTTTTGCATTTATTCTAGACTTTTCCCCCCAGGTGCTGTTTAAAATGTAATGAAATATTTTCCCTTTAATGTGTGTGTGTGTTTTTGTAATAGATCTGTTTTCTGACTTTTCCAAACCTTAGGATCTGAACTAGGACCAGAAATTCAAAGCTGAAATCTTAAAGTCATAATGTAGAATGGGGCAGTACAGATTTTAAAAAAATAAGACAGGTGAATGGACAGATTTTAAGCTTGCAAAATTGGAATACAGACACACCAACTAGGAGGTAACCACAGTCAGATGAGAATTATCTTCGGTTTCAGGAAAAATCAGACAGTGTCCTCCAGCCTAAAATGATAGGAGATCTGTAGGGACATCCCGATCCCATTCAGGAAAATGCAATTCCAAGAGGTAAGTAACTTTCGCAAGGTCACCCAGTCTGGGATTAAATGCCAGCTGTACCCACTTCAGGAAAATGCAATTCCAAGAGGTAAGTAACTTTCCCAAGGCCACCCAGTCTGGGATTAAATGCCAGCTGTACCCACTTCCAACCCAACAGTTTCTCCACCACAGCAAGTGTTCTCAGGCTTAATGCATATACCAACCCCTGCCCCTGGGAAGCTTGTGAAAATGCAGATTCCTGGGCCTTGCCCCTCAAGATTCTCACTGGGGAAGGGAGGTTGGGTCTCGGTAGCTGTCTTTTTTTATTTTTTATTTTTATTTATTTTAGTTTTTTTATTTTTTTGAGACGGAGTCTCACTCTGTCACCAGTCTGGAATGCAGTGGCGCAATCTGGCTCACTGCAACCTCCACCTACCAGGTTCAAGCGAATCCTCCTACCTCAGCCTCCCAAGTAGCTGGGACTACAGGTGTGCACCACCATACCCAGCTAATTTTTGTATTTTTAGTACAGACGAGGTTTCACCATGTTGGCCAGGATGGTCTTGATCTCTTGACCTCGTGATCCGCCTGCCTCAGCCTCCCAAAGTGCTGGGCTTACAGGTGTGAGCCACCACACCCAGCCCAGGTAGCTGTCTTTAGCCAGTATCCCGGGGATTTGGATTTAGCTACCCAGGAGACCACACTTCCAGAAACTCCATCATGCCCCCATGAGTCACAGCTCCTTTAAAATAGCCCAGACTGTTTTTCCTCTCAAAAAAGACAAGAATGCTTACTGTTCAAGGCCAACGCTGCCTACTTTGTTGATGCAAAATGTTGCACCTCTACCTGGGGTAAAGAGACTGGAAGAACATTCCCATTAGTGAGCATAAGTGGTAGTTTCCTCATGTGACATTGATGTAAAACTCCCCTCTAAAACTATTTCTTAAAGCACACGGTCTTTAATGCTCTCTTCATTGACTGCATCACTGACCGGGCATTAATTTGGGTTTTGCTGTTGTTTATTTTTAAAGAAATAAACCAGCAAACCATGTACTAAATCAACTGTAGTTTCAAATTTTTATTACTTTAAATCAGGGTTTCCCCACCGTGGCAAGCCTGACATATCAGCTGGGACCCTTCTTTGTGGCGGGGTGGTCCTGTGGATTGTAGAATATTCAGCGGCATCCCTAGCCTTGACCCACCAGATGCCAATAGCACCCCTCCCCTAGCTGTGACAACCAAAAAAGGTCTCCAAACATGGCCAAGTATTCCCTGGAGGGTAAATCATGATACCTCCCCCACCTGAGAACCACTGAGTTAACCCACATCCCAAACGGGCCTTGAAATGCACAGATTTCATGGCAACGTTGTGATCCGCTGGTACACATACGCAACCGCGGTGCCTGCAAGGCACTGCCATATTCACTCGTTCACGCCAAGCTCACACTCACCCCACGAGCAAGTCCAGGCCACATCATCCATCACAGCAGGGCCCACGGCCAGGAAGCATCCAGGGCCACCATCGGGTACCTGGCTTGCCGCCTGCCCTGAACTCTGTGACACAGCAGGCACCTGGCCCTCTCCCAGCCTCTCTGGCCAGCATTAAAAGGTCAACTTGGCTTGATGATCTCTCGAGATCCTTCTTGAGCTAGAGCAAAAACTAGACATGAGAGTGATTTCAGGGCCCCCCCCCCCACCGCAAAAGTCACTATGGCTCATTCGGCCTCCACCATAACTTATTTCTCCTGTTGACGCACAACTCAGGCTGACAGCATTGAACTAAGACCAGGAGGTCTTCCTAATTTAATATGATTGTTTCATGTTGCATTTTTTTAATTAAATGCTATTTTTCCCTTCAAGGCCTGCTGAATGAGAAATATCTGTGCTACTAAGTGAGCTTTAACTCATTCAGGCCTGTTACGATGCCTGGAATAACCATGAATCATAATCCTCACTTAACTAGATTTCCCCCCTTGTCGTCATGTCAAGAAGGTAAAGTACTTTTTAAAAATTAAATGAGTTGCTATCAGGGCCTCATCAGTGTACTCAGGGTAGGTACAAAATGAGCTCAGTGTTTTTTCAATTTCTCTTCTGTGATCTACACCATGAGGCCGGCCTCAGGATGATGCCTGCAGACAATGAGGGATTTTCTGGTATAAGTGGCCTCTTTTACCATCCACTTATTACGGAAGAAACCAAACTCATAAATTTCTTTCTTAACTCCTAAATTGTTGAAAGGTTTTCTTTGAACAGTTGAAAGAAACAAGTGTCTACATAACCAGAAAATCCCTAAGATGGCTCTATCTGACCGAGGTTGACTTCATCCAACAGCCAAAGATCTATCCGGCCAACGTCACAGAGACAGGCCTCTCAGAGGATGGATGGGAACAAGCATAGCTCAGGGAAGCACATGATGGGCTCTTGCTGGCGCCATGTCTCCACCGGCACTGGTGGCCCTCCCGATGGCCTCCCTGCTCCAGTGGGCACCCGCGTCTCCCTCCTGGCCCCATTCCTGCTGAGATTGTAGACTCATTTCAGATTGCCACATCAGGCGACTGCGTAACCAACGGAAACATTGGGAATCTTGCACATTTTTCTCAACACTGTTGAAACGGCCATGAAGAACATTGCATAAGATGTATAAATCTGGGGCTTTATTTCATTACCCCCCGAGCACAAGTTGAAGTAGGGAATGGGGTGAAGGGAGAAGCTTCATCTCCGTCAGCATGCCACATGTCAGGGCTACACAGCCTAGTCCAGCACCCTCTGCCATGTCTTAAAGATGTTTTACTGATGTCCAACCTGCAACTGTGCCCTCAGCACCCAACACCTCTGGTTAAGTCTGTTGATCCTGGCAGTGGCCAGCTCTTATCAGGGTTCTCAATGGGGAGGGAAGACTCTGCCCCACCAGGAGATATTTGGCAATGTCCAAGACATTTTTGATTGTGACAGTAGGGGAGGGGATGCTACTGGCATCTGGTGGGTAGAGGCCAGAGATGCCACTAAACATCCCACAAGGCATAGGGAACCCTTACAACAAAGAATTGCCCAGACCCAGACATCAACAGTGGCGAGGCAGAGAAATTCCAGCTTTGGGGTTATCTATAATGCAGAGTTCCCAACCGACTGGATGGGACTCTGGCACTGTTTAAATTTGCAGTCCTTCCCAAGAGAAGTTCACCATGATGCCAAAGGCAAAAAAAAAAAAAAAAACATCTGCAATCAAACAAGAGAGAAATCCACAATGGCACTAAGGGTGAGGAGGCAGGCAGTGGCATCACAAAACTTCTTGGTGCTGAGGCTCCCTGACCTGGGGTCCTTGATCAGAAAGAATCTGGAACGTGTAGGGGCACCAAGGGATCCCTCGAAGGTGAGTGCAAAGCGTTCCCTTGTCCCCATATTCCTTGGCGTGGTCAGTAATGGGCATCAGATTCTCAAGAAGATCAGCAACCTCAAATTGCAGATTTAACAGAATTACTGAAACGCACAGCCCCACTGCAAACGTCGGTCAGGCAGAGACGAGCAGGACCAAAATGCATCTTAAGCTACCTTTGACCTATTTATGGTCCACTCTGAGGTTAAGGTGTGATCTTTTGTCATTTTTGTTCTCTGGTGTCAGGGGACAGTCATCTGTGGCTGGGAGTCCAGCACTGTCATGGGGTCCTACAGCCTTGACCCCCTCCACACCTTGTTTGTGGTCTCAGGTCTGATTCTGGCCCCCAACAACTCAGCCCCTTTCACCCCTCTCCCACACTCACTCTCCCCTCCCCATCTCTGGCCCCCAAATGCAAGAGAATAAGCATACATGGCAATGGCTTATAACCTGGGCTAGGACTCAGGCTACGTGTAGTGTCCACACTGGCAAACGTGGAAGTCTAGGCTGACCTTGACCTTGGGCTCCGAATCTCCCAGAGGTGAAACCTGGATATCTGGAGCCTTAGAGATGCCCACACAGGACTCTGATGACCCACAAGGGACTCGATAGCCCAGCTGGTCTGCAGAGCTGGGCTGCCCTAATTCCTGGTTCCTCTGTCTGAATCTAGGTGTAATGGCAAGAAATCTCTGTTGATCAGCTATTCTGGAGTTAGGACCAAGGGTTCACAGTTGGGCCATCTTGCATCTGAATGCTGGCTCCATCATACAAGAGCTGTGAGACCTCAACAAGTCACTTCTCCTCTCAGTGCCTCTATAGAATGAGGGTGGGAACAGCATCTACCACACAGGATCGTGTGAGCAGAAAACAAGCCGTGGGCCAGGCCTGGCACAGAACAAACCCTCCATCACGTCTCTCCACGCATGGGGAACCGATTACTCTCAAGGGAGGTGAGACTATTTTTAGACATCTGCTGCAGGTTCACAACCCCCCACACGGCCCAGCCCCCAAAGGAATGACAGATGGCATCTCACCCTCCTGAGCTGGCCCTACAATGCCAGGCAGAAGTATCAGCTTTGAAAGAACAAGGACTGAAACCTTCCCTGGTATATGCATCGCCTCTAATGGAAGCCCGTGGGGAAAGGTCTTAGCGTGAAGGTCTGGAAGTATTTTCTCCCACTTGGCTCATCAGGAAAAGGAAGCAGCAGAAAAGAGAAGAAAAGAGCCTTCGATCTCCTCATCAGAATACAAGCGACCACAAAAGTGACTCCGTAATTCAAGAGATGTGAAATCAGCTCGTGTACATGTTTGAGACACATTCAGCACTCCTGAACCAATGTTTGCTTTTAAAAAACTGGATTAATTTTTAAGTAAATGAGAAAGATGTCACTCAACATCTCCACTAGTCCATGAGGGAAAGGAGACACTGTGCCCACAGTGGGGAAGGGAGCTGGGGTCTTTACCTTAAATATGGAGGCATCCACTTCCTGATTATAATCTTGCTTGCCAGCGTGTTTCCAAGGGATCCGGAACATGCTCTTCTCGTCATTCTCCCAAATCAGTCCTGGATACATGCTACTGTCAATCTGCTCGATCAGCCACTGTCGAAGCCGCCGACCACCATTCCGGTCACACATCCTTGGAAAGACAGAAATACACGCTGTGATATTACGGATATTGTCTCATTCATCACAGCAACCCAAAAACTGCTAACAGGAAACTCAGAGGTTTGCAGCAAAGGTGCTGGCTTGGGGGAAACCCACAGATTCAGGGACTCCGGGACACCTGCCATGAGAAGGCAATGCTGGCCTCCATGACCTCACAGCCCTGAATGCAAACTGAAAGCTCCGTGGGAAACCTGCAGCCACCTGCAGCCACCAGCAGCCCCCTGCAGGTCCCTCCCACTGTGCTGGCTGTGCTCCTTCCAGCTTTCATCTGCCCTTTTCTTTCAGGCAGATACAGCCACAGTGAACAGCTCCAGTTTTAGCGCAAGACTGGAAGGAGAGGGAGAATCACTTTTACAGCACCAGGTTCCTTCACTGAGCAGCCCATTATCCGAAGAACCAACTGCGCTACCAGACGCCCAGCTGGCCCCATATTCCCTGATAGAATACAGCGTCTGTGCCGTCTGGGAAAGAGGAGGCCCTCAGGCCAGCCCATCTAAACAGCTGTTCCTTCACAGTGATAAGAGCAGGAGTTTGAGAATGAGACAGAACCGCGATCTCATTCAAGTCCCGCCACCGTTCAGCCGGGAGACCCTGGATCAGCGTTCAAACTCAGGGCATCAGCTACCCAGCCCCAGATGAAGCTAACAAAACGCTACCTGTACTGCTTGTAGAGAGAATTCAGATGCTACACAGAAAGCAACTGAGACAGGGCCTGGACCTTACACGCCAGATGTCATTATCATTATCCAAACTTCCTTCCTGGGCAACTCCTACGACCAACTGAAAGATAGGGACAAGAGTGAGGGAATAAACTGCAGCTACCGAACAGGGCAAAGTTCACTGGGCTCCTCTTCCAGAAGATGTTCCACTCTAGGGACCTAACCATCCCAGGGCACCCAAAGACATCCTTTGGAAGAACACTCTCACCCAAGCAAACAGCTTCCCCAACAGCACAGAGAAAGAGAGAGAGAACTAGCATGACCTATCGACTTAGAGCCAACATTTCCAAGAACAGTGCTGGAAATCCCCGAGACAGCTGGATAGACGCCCACCCAAAAAAAAAAAAAAAAAAATAGCATTTTTGTTCTTCTGATTAAAATGTGACCTCTTTGGGCAAACGAGTTTGAAACAATCAGCAGTAACAAGACATAACATCCCAAAATATGGTAGAGCCACGCTGGTCCAGAAAGCAAAATATCAATCAGAACCTTCACAAGAAGTACGCATTCTGGAAACTTCAGCCACCCTGCAGGTGGCCGTGAGATGGGAAACAGGGCCAGGTCCCAGGGAGGAGAAGGTGGGATTTCTTAAATTCTCCATCCAACAACCTCAGTTGTGCATTTATGGATTTAAAAGGGGATGAGTTCAATTTTTTTTCTTTAGAGACAGGGTCTTGCTCTGTCACCCAGGCAGGAGTGCAGTGGTGCCATCATAGCTCGCGGCAGCCTGGAACTCCTGGGCTTAAGCGATCTTCCTGCCTCAGCCTCTTGAGTACCTGGAACTACAGACATGTGCCACCACACCCAGATATACATTTTAGAGACAGGGTCTCGATATGTTGCCCAGTCTGGTCTTGAACTCTCGGCCTCAAGTGATCCTCCCACATCAGCCTCCTAACGTGCTGTGATTACAGGTGTGAGCCACTGCGCCCACCCAAATTAGACCTTGGTTTGAAAACTCTGAACTCTGGCAAAGGCTTTTCTCTAACCAGACCTTGTGACGTCACTTGAACCTCTCCATGAGGCTTCCTCACCTGTAAGTTGAGAGGCTGTATCTCAAGAGACCCAGAATTCTAAAGCAGGCCACTGTGTTTATCATAAAGAAGGAACAGACTTGGGAGAGGGTACCTGAGAAGAGAAATGGAACACCAATACCAAAGACCCCCCCCCCCACCCACTCCCCGAAAACAAGTTAGCAGCTCTTTCCTGGGGCAAGGTAGAAAGATTTCTCCTACATTGAGGAATGAGCTGCACAGAGGTGACCAGAACACAACACAGGGGTTGGCTTCTGAGACTTTCAACTAAATGAGATATTTCCCCGGATTTCCTTGCTACAAGTTTCTTAAACTAGAATCCACAGTTCCTGAGGCTCCTGCAACTAAAAGCAAAATTTTGTTAGTACACGCATTTTTCTAGAAAGAGGGTCAACACTTTCTTATCAGGATTCCTAATGGATTCATAACATCTAAACTGTTCAGGACAACTGTCTTGGTGATTTACAGGAAAAAGAAATTTTAAAAGGAAAAAGAGAAGAGTAAGTCATAGCATCTGAAAGCTCGAAAATACTTTAGAAATCATCTAATCCAGCCCCCTCTTTATTTAAGAGAGGAAAAACTGAGGCCCAGAGAGGCACGGCAAATACCGAGGCAGCCAGCGGACTGTGTTGGAACCCAGGCCGGCGCCCCAACGCCAGCGGCAGCTTATTTCACACATGGTGCAGAGAAAAGCCATAGTTACATTACAAGATCTCTGCACATGTGCAGCCACGTCTGAGTGTCCTTCGTGGTCTCCTCCAAGATTCTAAGTAACATCAAAAGCCTGAGATTCTATTACAGTTATGATCCATAATGATTTATTAAACATTAACAAACGAATTCCACCAAATGCCCAGCCAGGAAAAATTAATAAGTCTAATCACATGTTTATAACTTCCTCTTCTTGATTTTGAGGTAATCTATTGGCCAAGCCCTATCTGCAGCCCTAGAAATGTATCCAGCAGTCAGGCTTTCCAGGAGGGACGTGATAAGAGGCTGCCCTGGGCCCACCTAATCCAGATTACAGGTCACACCTGAGCTGGCAGCAGCAGCCCCCACCCTCTCCCCCGCCTCGGAGGGCCCAGGGCACTCGTTCTGGCCTAGCATACCCACATCACTAGACCAGAAAGCACCAAAGCCATTTCTCTCTCTGGCACCAACCTTCCTCAAGTGACTGAATCACTCCCAAATCTTTTCATAGAGGAAGCTGCCGTAACCCAAAAGGACAAGCTTTGAACTGTCATTTTAACTACCAGTTCTTACCTTTGGTTTAAAAAAGAAAGTGGGGGGCCATTGGTTGGGGAGACTTCTTAAAATTCTAGAAAATTCAGTCTCTAGTTTCCATCCGTAAAGCCTTTCACAGCTCTGGGTAAGTAACACATCTCACCTTAGGAAAGTCTGTCCTATGTATTGGGACTCATTTTACAAACAATGTTCTTTCAATAAATTTTTTCAAACAATGCTTTTGTGAGCTGTGGCCCATATACAGACTCTCTGGCCAAGGACGACTGGGCTGTGATGGAAGCAAAGGCCCTCAAGCCAGACTCAGAAATCTTAATTGACTGTCATTAAACAGAATTTTAGAACCAGTCTGTCCCCTCCTTCACAAACTAACCCTCGATAACGACTGGTTATTGGGCAGTTCCACAATTGTGACCCTCCAAGCATTATTCCACGTGGTAGAATTTCAGTGGGATGATACAGCGCGTTTCAAGACAGGGGGTTGCTATTGCCGTTCATTATATGAGCTCTCCTAACGTTTTCCATGTAAACCAGATATAAAGAAAAATGAGATTTTTAAAAAGGCATCTATCTACCAATCTTTGGAAACAGGCAAACGATAATCAACGACTTGGGCATTCAGATTGGACTTAGGTGGCTGGAAAATAGGCAAAAAGCAGAGAGGGACACGGGCGGCCACTGAGCTGCGCCCGGGGACATTACGGTAGGTAGTTCCACCCCCACGCCCCGCCTGGCGTCGGGGACCCCGCGGGACCGGACCGCGCGGGACAAGGGCGCCCTACCCGCCCGCTGTGCCTACCTGCCGCCGTCCTGCCGCCGTCTCGCCGCCCGCGTTCCCACGCTTGCTACCGCGCTCCAGGCGATGCGCCAGCGGGCGCGCGGCCTTAAAAAGGGCCGTGGGGGGACGGGCGGTGCGCAGAGCGACGGCCACACCGACCAATAGCGTCAGCTTGGCTCGCGCGGCCCGCCTTCTTCGAAGTGCTCTGCTTTCCGAGAAATCACTTTCCCGCCCCCGGCAGCCGCGGCAGGGGGTCCGGGCCTCTTCTGGAGCGGCTGGCCGAGCCCCGCTCCTCACACCTGGGGTCCAGGGGCGGCGCTGCAGGGGGGCTTTCCCAGGAATTCCGGAGGCCCCGCGGAGCGACCTGGAGGCGTCCTCTGCCTTCCAGGCCGGCTCGGGCGGACAGCCCCGGGAGTGCGGCGGCTCCCGAGCGAGCCACTAGCAACGAGCCGGACGGTGCACACCGTGCGCCTGCGGCCCATTAATCAGAATCCACAACCAGAAACTAGCTGCCCCGCCAGTCTCCGCCTTCACGAGCGCTGGATATTGGGCAGTGACGCCCGCCGCGCGTTATTCCACGGGGACGGGGACGCGAAGGTCGTTTACAGACCGTCCCGGGTCACCGGTGGCCTGCGCTGCCCGGGAGGGGCAGGAGAATCCCAGCTTCAAAGGAGGCCACTGCCCGCTGAGACCGCGACTGAAACAGGAGCATCGAACGTGCTAGGCTCTAGAAGGTCCCCTTGGGGAAATTTTCATCATAAATCCTTTTCTCCAGAAAGCGTCAGCGTTAAGAAGAGGTCCTCTGTGGGACCAGCCGCTCCCGGGTGGGCGTTAAGATGTCCCCTGTGGGACCACCCGCTCCTGGGTGTGCACTGACATTTATTGTAAAAATGAAGTGGGGGAGAGGGAGAACAACACTGGAAAGGGAAAGAAATCCCTGGAAACGGAAAAAGAAGCGTTTCCGCGTTCCATCCTGGGGAAGCCCTGGAATCGGGGGAAAATGAGGGTCGCGATTGGCTTTTATTGCCCAGTAGAGAATCACACATGGGGGCTGCTTTTTGCGTTGAGCTTTTCAGGGACCTATGAAAATGTTTGAGACTGAAAATTTTATTGACTGCACAATACAAAAAGTATACTGCAAATCTGAGATTAATAAATGTTTAAATGAAGGTCCCCATGTTAACTTCATAATTGCAATGTATTGATGGATAAATGTTTCATTATATTTTGAAACTATAACTTAGACATCACTTGGTATGAATTCCCTAATGCCGTGATTGCCGGGAAGTCATAGTCATTATAAAGTGAGTTCCACAACCTCAAATAATTTCAAATGAAACTATTGTTTTAACACTCACATTATTTAAGAGTATTTAGAGAATATGAGAGTGTTTTAATATATTTGCTACGATGTGGGATGGAGCTTCCAGAAATCAGAGCATCTAGGACCTCAGAAGTTCTTAAAACAGCCTCTGTATATGTTTACTCTCATATATTTTTATCAATGTGGCCCTAAGCCTACACAGATTTACTTACAAGTGCTGTCTGCTGCACAAAGATGTATCCTCAGGTTTCCACCAACCTCCACTTAAAGACAAGGGTAAGTGAATATAGGAAATCAACAGTGGAAGGGCTCCAGCACGTGTCATTGGCAGTAGGTGTCACTATGTACATTACAGGAACTGGCTTGCATTAACACTGCTCCAGAAACCCCATATTTTCCACGTGGTGGTTCCTTGCTGCCTAGGAACAATTTCTAACCAGATGTGTTTAGTTCTGCTCTTATTTAATGGGCATTTATGAGGCAACTACTATGTGCTAGATATAGTGCCAAGAACAGGAGCCCCAAAGAATGAACATAATGTCTCAGTCTTTGAGACAGTCCTGCCCAGGAGTGTCAGAATCCAGAACCCAGCCTGCTCTGCCAGTCTCAGCCTGTCAGCCTGGAGGCTCCACAGAGCCTGCCCCTCGGATATCGGGAGGCAAAAAAAAAAAAAAAAAAAAAATCCTTTAGCGCTTGTGTGTGTTATTACTTGTCATATTACAGTGTGGTTCTATTCTTTATTCCCTGGAATTATATTTCCAATTGAAAGACCATTTTTCTGGCTGGGCACGGTGGCTCATGCCTGTAATCCCAGCATTTTGGGAGGCCGAGGCGGGCAGATCACCTGAGGTCAGGAGTTTGAGACCAGCCTGGCCAACATGGTGAAACCCCTGTCTCTACTAAAAATACAAAGAACTTAGCTGGGCATGGTGGCGCACGCCTGTAGTCCCAGCTACTCAGGAGGCAGGAAGATAGTTTGAACCCAGGAGGCGGAAGTTGCAGTGAGCCGAGATCACGCCACCGCACTCCAGCCTGGGCAACAGAGCAAGACTTCGTCTCAGAGGACGGGAGGGGACGGGAGGGGAGGGGAGGGGAGGGGAGGGGAGGGGAGGGGAGGGGAGGGGAGGGGAGGAAGAAAGACCATTTTTCTGTGTACACAAGATTTCTGCTCACATAATGGAAACACAGTTTTCTTAGGTTTCAAAGGGCTTTCTTTCCATTTTAGTATATGGGATCTAGACCTTTCTAACAGCTGCATATATTTCATTGTATATATTTGCCTTAATTTAGGTCATCAATTTCCTAAATTGATCTGGGTGATCAATTTGATGACCTGAATTGATTATTACCTAATTGAGCATATCTAGTGAGCTCAGATCACCACTCCTGATCTGGAAGGTGTGTAAATAGGTATGCACATATGTAAAAATCACCCTGTCGTTTTTTCTTGTCATATAAATTACAAAAATGACTACACTGAGGACACATGGCAATAAATGGTATCTCATGCAATACCATTTATTGCAGCAAAAAGATGCAGAGCATGGTCCCAGATTCTCTGATCCTTCCTTCCAGCATCTCACGATCCCAGTAAATTTCCTCCTGATCTCGCAGTGGCCTACTTACCCTCCGGCCTCCTCATCCCTTCCCTGTTGATTCTACTTTGCTACCCTGTCTTTCTGTCTTCAGGGGCTTCCCATTGGTAGCCACACAGGTCAACTCCCGGCATCTAAAAGTCATAGTTACCAACCTCATCTCTTACACTTTCCCGCAGGAACCCCTGTTTCCATGGATGGCAGCCTACCACAGCAGGTTTGGGAGTTAGGCCCCAGTTCACATCCAAGCTCCCTGACTCACCAAATGTGTGAGCTTGAGCAAATGACTTAACCTTCCAAAGCCTCAGTCTCCTAATCTGTATAATGGCATTGATGGTAATACTAGGTTAAACTCTGTGACATCACCTACATTTAAATTTTGACCTACAGAAGGGCAGTTCACTATGGCGTAACCCAATTGTTCCTGCCTCTTAGGATTGGTGGGCATTGAGTGAGATAGTATATGTGTGAGAGAGAGAGATCTCTTTCCTCCACCTTGCTCATTAGTGCAAGAGGAAAAGGTCAAATCATCACCAATGAGAGAAGTCTAGAAAAATGGACACAGTGATTCCTAACTCTAAGAATGCCAATTGCAGACCAGCGATAATCTGCCTCCATGAAGAATGGGAAGGGTTCCTCCCGTCTGGTCAGCTCCCTAGCTCCTCTAACACCTTCCTGCCCCCACCAGGTCACAGGTGGGTGCTTCAGACTGGTTCTCACCTCCTCACTTATGTTTCCAGCTTTTAGAGACCCTCTCCTCTTCATGGAGTCCCTTTTTCTTCCTCTTCACCTTCCTTAATTCCTATCTTCCTGATCTCCAGAAACCTTCCTGTCGAGCCTCCGTACCACCTATCTTGCTTGGCCTAAGCTGCCAATCTGTCTGCCCAGTTCTTACAGTGGAGCAGGTGCAGAGGTGATGAAGCAAGGGCACCTTCCACAGCCAGCCTCAGGACCAAATCCCTGGGAGGCCTTCTGACCCGGACAGTGCCTGCTATGGACCAGATGATGTCCCCCCAAATACATATGTTGAGCCCTAACCCCCAATGTGATGGTATTTGGAGATGGCACCTTCGTGGGGTAATGAAGTTTCGATGAGGGACTAGGGACTCTAGAGAGCTTGCTCTCACTCACTCTCTGCCCATGTGAGGACACAGTGAGAAAGCAGCTGTCTGCAAGCCAGGAAGGGAGCCCTCCCTAAACCTGACCATGTTGGCATCCTGATCTCAGACTTCCAGCCTCCAGAACACTGAGAAAATAAATGTCTGCTGTTTAAGCCACACAAGCTATGGGGTTGTATGATGGCAGCCAGCACTGAGGAAGGCAATGCCGCAAGGGACACAGTGAACTTAGCATGACTCTTCGGCTGCACTTTGCTAATGGGATCTGGGTACCTGTTCTCCACTTCTGATGATGTTACAAAAGGCCCTCCTTTATGGCCCTGGCTGTTTTTCCTGTCTTGGGAAAGGGTACTCTTTCTCGAAATGGGAATAGGAGTGGTGGAAATCCATCCAATCTTAGATATAAACTGCTTAGAACGGTGCCTGACACAAAGTAAAGGCTCAATAAATTGCAGTGCAAGAGGGTGTTAGATTCTTTCTGGCCCGGCTTCTACAGGGACCAATTCCATGAAGAGCCAAAGTGTATGAGACTTACATGTGCAGATTTACCCCTTGGCCAGAGGAGAGACATCAAATGGGTTCAGGAGAGAGGCAGGAGGTGAGAGTCTTTCCAGCTGCGGACCCCAGCTCTCCCTTCACACTTTCCAAGCCAAGCTTAGCAAGTGAGTTCAAGAGTGTTCAGAAACATGTTTGCTGAGAGCACAGGTGTCAACTCAGTCTTGAGAAAGCCAGAGTCACCTGCAGATGGGGCTCTGACTCCTGCCCTGGAAATTGACAGGGCACTTGGGTGGTGGCACCAAGAGCCTGCACTGCTCTGGGAATGGTGGCAGCCCCAGCGTGTGCTGGGCAAGGCAAACGCACACGTGTCCCACAGGCCAGAGCTGGGTCACTCAGCAGAGACCCAGTGTGGGGTCCTTCCCTCCAGGGCCTCCTGGAAAGGCAGGGGAACGTCAGGAGAGAGGCTGAAGGTGTGTCTTCAGGCGTTGGGGGCTGAGTCACAAGCAGCACTTGGAAGAAGATGCCTCTGTCGAGGTTAAGTCAGGAGAGAGGCTCCCAGTGGGGAAATTCAGGTAAGCCCCCAAACTGCCCTGAGTGGGGCCGCATTAACCATCTTTCTGCCCATACAGGGATGGCAGCATTACATACTTTCTAGGCCCAGAGGGCACAAAACCACCAGCTGAGTACTAACTCTCCCAGTGCCTCATCTCCCTGGTAGCTGTAGGGCACGGGGGATGCAGGATTCTCACTAGGATCCATAGTCTTGGCATCGTCATTAAATCTCCATCCAGGGACCTGACAAGCTTGTCCATTCCTTTTCACCCTCCTCTTCACCCCCCAAAATACTACAAATCTCAATGCACTTCCTATGGTGGCTGTCACAAATTATCACAAACTTAATGGCTTAAAACAGCACAAGTTTACAATCTTTTTTTTTTCTTTTTTCTTTTTTCTTTTTGAGACAGAGTCTCGCTCTGTCGCCCAGGCTGAAGTGCAGTGGCCCAATCTCGGCTCACTGCAAGCTCCACCTCCCGGGTTCACGCCATTCTTCTGCCTCAGCCTCCCGAGTAGCTGGGACTAGAGGCGCCCGCCACCACGCCCGGCTAATTTTTTGTATTTTTTTAGTAGAGACAGGGTTTCACCGTTTTAGCCAGGATGGTCTCGATCTCCTGACCTCATGAACCACCCGCCTCGGCCTCCCAAAGTGCTGGGATTACAGGCATGAGCCACCGTGCCCGGCCGCAAGTTTATAATCTTATAGCTCTTCGGGTCAGAAGTGCAACACGGTGTCACTGGGCTAAAATGAAGGTGTCGTCAGAGCCGGCTCCTCCTGGAGGCTGCAGCGGAGAATCCACTCCTTGTCTTTCCAGCTTCTCTCCAGCTGCCTGCCTTGGCTCACGGCCTTTTCTTCCATCTTCAAAGCTCGCAATGGCTTTGAATGGCGAGTGAGTCTTTCTCACATCACATCACTCTGCCCTTCTCTCCTGCCCCCCCTTTTTTTTAAGAGACAAGGTCTTGCTTTGTCTCCCAGGCTGGAGTGCAGTGCTGCAATCATGGCTCACTGCAGCCTCGAACTCCTGGGCTCAAACAATCATCCCACCACAGCCTCCTGAGTAGCTGGGACTGCAGGTGCACCACCCTTTTCCACATTTAAGGACCGTGTAATTATATTGAGTCCACGTGGATCATCTCCCTATTGTAAGGTCAGCTGATTAGCAACCTTCATTCCATCTACAACATGAATTTCCCTTTGCCATGTAGCCTAACACAATCCCAGGTTTCATGGGCTGTGACTTGGACCTCTCTGCGGGCCATTAATCTGCCTGCCGCATCATCCTTAAGATCCACCTTAAATCTTGTCCTCCTTCCTACTCCAGCCTTCACTGACCCACATTTTAAAAACACTGGACTCCAGCTATACTGAAATCTTTATAACATAATTTGGTACCTGCTCTATATTATGAATTATTTTGCTGAATTATTCTTGAGGTAAGGGGGAAAATCTTATGCTATTTCAGTGCCCCTACTTATCCCAACACTAAATTAGAAATGCCTTAAATAGACAAGGTATAAGCTCATTGCAAAAAAAAAAATCTCAGGGAGGGCAAAAGCAAAGAAAGCTGGAAGAACATTGCTCATCTCTATGCTCTAGGAGGTGTATTAATTTTTATACCTGTCTGAGTTGAGGCCCCAATAACTCCCCAGGCTCAGTGATTCCGCAGGAGGAGGGCACGCAGGACTTGCCATATAGTTGCGCTCACAGCTACCGTTGATTGCAGCAAAAAGATGCAAAGCGAAATCAGCACAAGGAGAAGATGCACGGGGGTGAGGTCTGGAGGAAACCAGACCCAAGCTTCCAGAGTCCTCTCCAGTGGAATCCCAGACAACGCACGTAATTCCTCCATCAACAAGTTGCAACAATACATTTGAGATGCTGTCAACCAGAGAAGCTCGCTAGAGACTCAGAGCCCTGGGTTTTTATGGGGGGTGCCGGCCACATAGGCATCTTCTGCCTGGCGTGTTCCAAAAACTTCCAGATCCCAGAAGGAAAGCAGGTGTTCAGCATAAACCACACTGTTTGCACAAATAGTTTGGACACAGTGAGGCACTTTTATCCGTTAGGGTGGCAGGAACCCCCCTGAAATCCAAGTTCCCGGACAACAGCTAAGGTTCAACCCCAGAACAGGCCTTCCTGGAGGCAGCACTCCCAGCCTGCCGTGCGAACTCTTCTGCACATGCTCCTCGTTCCGAGGAGGGTCCGGTCTGCCGCACCTGCTGCTGGTCCCAAAGGTGCCTGTGGCTAATTTACCTGCCATTAACTACCTGTGCTTAGCTGCCTCTGACTAAGGTAAGCTGCATTTTCTCGTGCTTCACTTGGTCGGGGGGCTCAAGCTTAAGAACAACGTTGCCACTACACACCAGTGTTTCAGAGGAAGGTTGGAACGAAAACAGGAAGCCCCTCACATCTGCTGCGGCCCCTCAGAGGGATTGCCCTACCTGATGTGGGGGTCTGTAAACAGGTGTGCACATGTGGAAACATAATCCTGCCATCCACTTAAGGCTTATATGATAAAAATAAACACAATGAGGGCACCTGGCCAAGATGTTGGCTCAAGCAAAGACTTTGGTATGCCTTCTCCAGGTCAAAAAAACTAAGACCCAGTCACATGCATGAGCAGCCCTGGGGCTACAGACACTGGAAGGTGCATGACTCACCTGGGAAAACCAAAGAGTATTTGAAAGTTGGCAGTTTACCCTGGCAGATAAGGAAAAGATTCACTTATCAGTCTCCACAACACAGAACAAATGACTACAGTTTATCAGGCAGTTGAATACAAAGGATGTGTGTGCATATGTATAGAGATATATATATATACGTGCACAAGTGGTAAATGTTTTCGTGTAAGAAGCTATCTTACAATAAAAGTGAGATCTCTAAACGGCAGTAAGTTGGGACCGACTCAGGGGACTTGGGAAGAGAAATATTACTGGGTAAAATGTATCTGCCCTAAAGACATGAACTTTGACCCCATTTTGCTTCCAGTCATTTCTCTTTCACTGAGTCAGTTTGCTCTATCTGTTCATGGTGGGTTTGGATGGTGATTTACGAATTGCTAATATTGCCCCAATCTGTTTCTTTACTCTAGAAGGATTACAAATAAAAACCTGAGATTTCTATTTTTTATATCCTAAAACTCATTACTTTTAAATGCATTGGCGTTCATTTACTGGCTGTTTATTAAGCAGCTGTAATGTATTAGGTATTTAATTCATAACCCTCCTCCGAGGAGTGGCAAAGTATGTAAACATTTAATGTAAAGGAAAAAATTTCATTAAGCATTCAATAACGTTTTGCCTTTCAGGTATAAATTTTTATTCACATTTATTACTAACGGAAGAACTTGAAACAGTCCCAGGGGAGGAAAAGAAACTTAAGAGTAAAAGGTTTCTTAAGCATAGATCAAAAATATCCTGAACATTTAGGGCTATTGCCAGGAAATACTGGTTTGTGAAAAATATAAATTCTGGGCCAGGCGTGGTGACTCACGCCTGTAATCCCAGCACTTTGGGAGGCTGAGGCAGTGGATCACTTGAGGTCAGGAGTTCGAGACCAGCCTGGCCAACATGGTGAAACCCTGTCTCTACTAAAAATACAAAAATTAGCTGGGCTTGGTGGTAGGCACCTGTAATCCCAGCTGCTCAGGAGGTTGAGGCATGAGAATTGCTGAAACCTGGGAGGTGGGTTCACCTATGGGACTCCAAGCCTGCTTACAAATGAAGACAATTACAAAGTCAACAATTACAAAATATATACTATTCTGACATGGGACATAGATGAGTGTTTTTAAATTTTAGCATAAATAAGCAACAGTGGGACTTATCAAGATGTAGGTTCCCAGGAGGAGCCTCCAGGGATTCTGACTCAGTGCATCATGAATCTATGTGCTTAGCAAGCAGTGCCAAATAATCCTGAACGCTCACCTATGTTCATCTCCAGCTTACCTTTGCAGATGTGCAGCAGGTGCATCTCTGAGAAACAAATGGCAGAAGCACAATAAAATATCAATACAACAACAATAATTTACCTCTAAGGAGAATCACAAACTTTGAGCGTGGTGACAGATATTTTTAAATGCAATCCTAAAAGTCCATTTTTGCCCTGGCACTTACAGACAAGATGGACGATTTTGTAATTGTCTTCATTTGTAAGCAGGCTTCATTTCGGACTTTGGTGGCATATGGTAGTTGTGTGTCAGTGGGCAGAATTTGCCCCCATGCTTACCTCAGTCCACTTAATAATGGGCTGTGCTTTAACAATCTTTCTACAAGTGGAATGAGGTGCCTGGTGACGTGGGAGCCACCTGTCCCTGGAAGCATGAAGGGAACACATGCTAGACCGCCTGTTAGAGGTGATTGCAGTGTTGCTGTGTGATTTCAGGAGCGTGTACTACTTAATCCATAATCTCCAAGTCCCTTCCAATTTTCAGGTTCTGTGATTTCAGGTCAACTTCATTGCCACCTAATAGGTCTTTAGTAAATATTTTCGGAACTGAAGCAGTCAAATGCACCCCAGGTCGTAATTCCCTTCTCTCTATTTCTTTTGGCTGTTTCTTTCTCTGTAATTGCATGGTTGGCTGGGATGCACCAAATGATTGCCTACAAAGGAAGGATGCAAGGAAGGGTTCCGAGGCAGAGTGGGTTCCCCAAGCCCAGGAGTCAACAGGGACCCTTTGACTCCCAGCACTGAGTTCTAGAACTCAATGCAGGAAACTAGGGAGAAGAATCAATTTGCTAGGCAGCTTTGAGGGGCACTAGGAGTAGCAACTTAAAGTTGCAGCTTGCTTTCTCTTTTACAAAATACTTGCTCTTAAATCATCTCCTTTGCCCTGCCCAGTAGAGCAGGGCAGGCATGGTTATCCTCACTTGACAGATGGGGAAACTGAGGCTTGGGGGGCTGGAGCCTCTTGCCTTCAAACCCAAGACTCTTTCCACTGCTCTGCATTGCTTTGCTCAGGGAGTGGAGGCGCAGTCCAGAGCAGGGGGGTCTAATTCACACCTCTGTTTCCTTTTCTATGAAATGAAATGGTTGCACAAGTGAGGCACTCAGGTTTCATCCAGACCTAAAAGCCTATGATTGTACATAATCTTCCAGGCAGAGTTGTTCTACAAACTGAAAATGAACCTACTGGGAACTTAGTGGGGGAGTTGCTGGGGACAGGACACAAATGGCTGAAATTTCTTGTCGAGTTAGTCATTTCCTTCCTGACAGCCTTCTTCTGGTTCTGATCTCATTTTTTAGCCCCTGTCACCCACTCATGCAAATAAATGCATCATCACTTTCAAGCCAAGCCAGATGAAAGTGCAAACAACATCTGCCTCATGGGCTGCTCATGGAACGTGTATAAAAATTAGGTTCAGGTAGGTCCACGTGAAGCCTCAGGAGGTGCATTAATTCTCTTTCCTGGCTGGGTATGGTGGCCCATGCCTATAATCCCAATACTTTGGGAGGTCGAAGTGGGAGGATCCCCTGAACCCAGGAGATAAAGGCCAGCCTGGGCAACATAGCAAGCTCTCATCTCTGCTAAAAGTTTAAAAATTAGCTGGGTATTGTGGTTCATGCCTATAGTCCCAGCTACTCAGGAGGCTGAGGCAAGAGGATGTCTTGAGCCCAGGAGTTCAAACTGCAGTGAGCTGTGACCACAATCACTACACTCTAGCCTGGGTGACGAAGCAAGACCCTGTTTCCAAAAAAAAAAAAAAACAAATCTGTTTTGTCACTTGGCTCCATTTCTTGGGTTCCTCTTGGAACCTCAAGGAGTTTGGAACTATCCCTTTATGGAATAATTTCCAGGGACTCCTTTTTAGATTTAAGTAAATGGTTACACAGTGGTGATGGAAGCCTGTTTGTTTCATCCCAGTATTTAGTTGTTCTGGAGAGACAGTGAGTGCCAGATATCACTGCTGAAACCCCCCCACATTGACTGGACTAGGCATGGTTATCTTTCTGAACTATGAATGTCAGATTTCTTTTCCCTAAAAATTATTCTCATGCTTTTATTTCCTTATTTGTTGCTTGGATTGGGTTATTTACTGTTTTGACACATAAATTTCCTCAAATGACTGACATGATATGTCAATTTATCACTGAGTACTTATCCATGACAAGACCCTTCTGTCTTTTCCTGCAGTGGCGTGAAAGTAAATTTATCTTCAAGTGTCTTGAATCTGTATTACATAAAGAAGAACGCATGGTCTAACACAGAGAAATGGCTGGTGTTGGGAGGAATTCTCGATAGGAGGGTGTAGGGGTTTGGGACAAGGGGACAAACAGTAACAAGAGTGGAGTTGATTTGTCACAAATCCTGAACTGCTCCGTAGGAGCCACCAGGTTTTTTGATTGGGAGAATAGGAGTATTGTGGGGAGAGTGGGAGGGGATTAAAATATTGGCAGCCAAAAGTCAGGAGATGATGGGCTTGAGTCCCCATAATCCATGAGGGTAGAGGGGACATTGTAGGACCACTATATAGTGCTTAGGATCCCTTCAGTGAAATTTGGATTGGAGAATGGTAGATAGCTATTACAGGGAAGTCAGTGCTTTATATTATGGGGTTTACTTGGCTGAGGAATTTGGGATTTAAGTCTGTTTGATGTTGAGTGTCTGAGGAAGGGTTTTGTTCATGACATCACAATAATAAGGGATGCTTTGATGTAGGGCTGATAAATGAATGATTCCTCCTAGTTTGTGTAGAGTGTCCCTTCCTAATAAAGGAGTGGGACAGTGAGGAATGACCAAGAAAGAGTGAGTGAGGGTAACTCCCTGAAATGAGCAGTATACAGGTGGTGTTTTGTATGGGGTTTCTTGTATGCTCTTCATGCCAACAACAGAAACCGATAATCATTCTAATGGGCCTTTATATTCAGTTAATACCGATAGGCATGCCCCATTATTCAAAAGAAAGAAAATAATTTTACCGGATGCCGTCCCAATTACCCTGGGTTCAGTGGACTCACTAGATGTGGGGCAAAGAATCCCGGGCACCCTCAGTCTTCCTTGGTCAGCGCCAGCAGTGAAGAAATTTCCTCCTGTCATAGTTAGGGGGCTTCATTATGAGCTGCACCTGAACGGGGGAGGTGTCCCCGTAGGGGGCAGTCCATTGTCCAGTGTCCCCAGAGACCACAAGTTGGGCATGGTTTGGTGGGAGGGGCCGAGGTTTAGGACAAGCCTTTGCCCGGTGCCGAAGGTTGCTACATTGGAAAGAGACACCCAGAGAGGTGGAGGAGCTTTCTTTCAGGTTACTGGGAGGCTGACTATTGGGCAAAACACGCCTCAACAATCACCCAATTCCCCAATACCTATTTCCCCTCATACAAGAGACAGAAAGTACATCAGTGATTAGCTAGGGCTAGGGAGTTTGAAAGAAAATGAGGCGTGACTGCAAATGCACATGGGGCTTGTTTTTGGGGTGAGAAGATGTTCTAAGCTCGATGGTGGTGATGGTTACACAGTTTTGTGAGTGTACTAAAAGCCATGGAGTTGGACACTTAAAATGGATGAATTGTGTGGTATGTGAATTATCTCTCAATAAAGCTGTTTTTAAATATTTTATCTAACTGGATAATTCATAGAAGATTAAAAAAAATCCAAAAAGCCAATTAGCACACAGAAAGATGCTCAACTATGATAGTGGTAAGGAAAATGCAACTCAAACAATGACCTAGACTCTCATACTCCTTATATCAGCAAGACTCTCAAAGTCTACCAACACCTAGCAAGGCTGAGAAAGTAGAGAAATTGGGAGCATCGTATTCACTCTGGCACATATCAGTGGGTGAAGCTGACAGAACCACGTGGAAAATTCTGGCATTGTCTCCAACGGTAAAGATGTCATGCTTGGCAGGGCGTAGTGGCTCACACTTATAATCCCAGCACTTTGGGAGGCCAAGGCAGGTGGATCACTTGAGGTCAGGAGTTCAAGGCCAGCCTGACCAACATAGCGAAACCCTATCTCTACTAAAAAATACAAAAATTAGCCGGGTATGGCGGCGCACACCTATAATCCCAGCTACTTGGGAGGCTGAGACAGGAGAATTGCTTGAACCCTGGAGGCAGAGGCTGCAGTGAGGCAAGATTGCGCCACTGCACTCCAGCCTGGGCGACAGAGCAAAACTGTCTAAAAAAAAAAAAAAAAAAAGATGTCATGCTCTATGCGTCAAGTATTCCAATTTGAGGCAAAGACCCTCGATCATACATGTGATCAATAAGACACAGAAAAAAATATGTACGTGGGCAACATCTGTTATGGCACAAAATTTGGAAGCAACGTAGATGCACATCAAGAGGTCGTGGATAACCTGTGGCATTTGAATACAATAGATACAACATCACAGTTCAAATGATAAACCTAGAAAATACAATTTTGAACAAAAAAAACACAAGTTAAAGAATAACTGCATGCAATATCATGGCGTTTATATGAAGCCGGAAATACACACCACAGAGTAATGTGTTTATGAAATGACGTCAGTAGACATAAAATAAAAATGTGTATGAGGATGATAGAGACTAATTTCAAGGTAATTGTTATCTCTGAGGAGGAGGAAGTAAATGACATCCCCATGAGACGTGGCCAACAGAGTCCCAGCCGTGTCTGCTCTGTTGTATATAACAAAAGCAATATGAAGTGAATATCACATAATGTAAAGACTGACAAAACTGGAGGGGAACTTTCACTGTATTATTCTCTTCTATATGCTTCAAAATCTAATGACTTTTGAGAAAAAGCATTGATACCTAGTGCTACCTCGAAATGTTCATGGGAATACACTCGTGATAAACTTGGAGATTGGCAGGTAAACTCTTCAAAGCGGTATCCGGAAAGATCACCCAGCCAGAGCCTGGCTGTACAGGCCCAGGGCCAAAAATGGATGGGGTAGGGGGAGGCTGCTGCAAGGTGGAAGCCAGGAATTCCAAATTCAGACCTGAGGAATGCAGAAGCCCAGAGCCAGGGCACCTTAGCGGGTGAACCCCACGATGAACTTGCAAGAGGAAGCATGTCTGGAGGTGAGAGCCAGAAACCAGAACAGGGTAAACTAATAGCAGAAAGTCAGATGAAGGCTGAATCCAGAGATGGGGGGTGGGTAGGAAAGGAGAGTCCCAGGCAAGAGTCAATACACACAGTGAGAAGAAGCCATTTACATAGCACTCACATCGGGACACAGGGACGAGACACTGCCAAGGGGCAAATCCAGGACGTGGAAGAAGTTCTACTTGGTCCTTGAAGCAGGACTAACCTGTTGACATAGGTGTTCAGAAAATGGCCGGGCAAGGTGGCTCACGCCTGTAATCCCAGCATTTTGGGAGGCCCAGGCGGGTGGATCACCTGAGGTCGTGAGCTCAAGACCAGCCTGGCCGACATAGTGAAACCCTGTCTCTATCAAAAATATAAAAATTACCCGGGCATGGCAAAGTGCACCTGTAATCCCAGCTACTGGGGAGGCTGAGACCTGTAATCTCAGCTACTGGGGAGGCTGAGACAGGACAATCACTTGAACCTGGGAGGCAGAGGTTGCAGTGAGCCAAGATCTCGACACCGCACTCCAGCCTGGGCAACAGAGCAAGACTCCATTTCAGAAAGAAAAAAGAAAACGAGCGTGCACAGGGTGTGCTAAGCGCTCAGGAGCTATGAAGAAGCCAGTGGCCTCCCTGCTGGGGAAATTTTGACAGGTGTACAAATCACTACAATTCAAAGCAAACAATCCATGTGGTTGAGAGGATCCAAACCGGGCAGGCACTATGGGAATTCACAGGGGAAGATAAATCAAATAAAATCCACGAGGCTCTTTCCCCTGGGCTGTTTGCTGGGGCTTCTCCACAGCCTCCTGGGCAGCAGGCTAGCCTCTGCCTGGGGATGCAGATGTGCAGCAACTGGGATGCAGAGAGGTGAAAACAGTCGCCCCAGGACTGAGACGGGGAGCAGGCGAAAACCCAGAGTGCTGGTGTGAAGTGAGTGGGGCTTATCCCACCACATCCAATTCACCCTACACAGGAACAACCAGAAACGGCTTTGTGGGGGAAGCAGCAGGTACAACAGGTTTTCCACAGGTGTGGAGGAACGGACCCAAGCAGGAAAAAACATAGTGCCAGGAACGCCAGAGGAGCAGTGGTCTCCGCGTGTGTTCTTGGACTCTGCAGTGCACACAAGGAGCGGTGTGATCCTGGACCACGAGCATACCCAGGGGACAGCGGGAGGCACAGCCCGCCGCAGCCATCATTAGAGGAGGAAGGAGCACACAGGGTACTGGGAGCCCAGCCCAGAAGGACTCTGTGCTAGAACAGGGACCGTGAGTGGGACAGGCCAGGCACCGCTGGCTGCTGAGCACTGAGAAACACCAAGAAGCGTCCCTCAGGGGCGTCTGGGAGGACACAGGAGGCGTCCCTCAGGAGAATAATGAGGACTTGAGGGGAGGTGTCTATCAGGAGAATAAGGAGGACACAGGGAGGCTCCCTCAGGAGAATAAGGAGAGGACACAGGGGAGGCGTCTCTCAGGAGAAAAAGGAGGGGACACAGAGGCTCCCTCAGGAGAATAAGGAGAGGACATGGGTGACGCGTCCCTCAGCAGCATCATGGACCAGGGAACTTCTTTCGGTGTCTTCCTCCCCGGCTCTCCGTGGAATTCAGGAAAGTTTTCCGTGGCTGTGTCTCATTTTCGCCACTAACCTGGGGGTTTCCACAGGGCAGCCCTCTTCCTAGCTGCTCCTCTCTCCAGCTTGGCAGACACCCATCCAGCTTCTCACCCCTCCGTGTGTCTCTGCACTGCAAGGAACTCTGTGCAGAAAGCATTCGTGTTTTACATTCTCTATTTTTCAAATATGATTTCAACACTGTTTACTAGAGTAAACACTACACATACTCCAAGTAAGGAAAAAAGTAAATCTGTGCCTTGGCAGTTGCCAAGCATTCCACATATGACTTGGGTCAACCTTGTAGATATGCCAACATCCCCTGAATTTTACCCCTTAAGTTGGGCGATTTTAGAGGGTGTGAATTCTACCTCCATCAAAAGAAATGAAGACAAACAAGCATCAGATGTTATCAACAGGTTTAGGAACAAAAGCTGTTTAAACGCAGCATAATGGTCTATTTTTGGCCATTGTGCTATTTCAGAGAAATTGTAATTGAACATTAAAACTAAAATCGCCAAGATTTTGCTCTACATGTTTCCTAAGCTATTGAAACATGGTTATCTCCCAAGGTCTCCCACTTCTCTATTCTGGTTTTGACTTGAGGAAATTTAAAAATTATGTCATCAGAGAGATTGAGGTTCCCTCACTATGCAGACATCAAAAAGAGACAAAGAAGGAAAGAGAAGAGAAAATGCAAGGACCTCAGGGCAGACAGGGTGGTCAGGTGGCTTGGAGGTGACATTTAAGTTGAGACTTGAAGAGCCAGAGAAATTGGCTGTAAGCCGGGGAGAAACAAGCCTCCTGGCCACATTAAGTCACGTGGGTGAAAGTGGTTTCTACACAGCAGAGCTCTCAGTCAGCCCTGACCCCGCAATGGCTTCAAATGTTTCTGGAGAAGTGGCAGGGGCCGGGGGTGGGGGAGTGGGTGTCAGCCTTGAGACTGACCTACAGAAAATAGAGCCCAAAGCTGAGAAGCATTAGCCTAAGCACTGTGGGATTTTCCACCTGCCAGGAAAGCATTATGTAAGTGTCAGGCTGCAGAAGGTCCATGAGAGAGATTGTCAATCATCCCCCATTCCGTGGGTTCCTGATCAGACCATTTTTGAGACTGAAAGATGCACTTGTCAGCCTTCACCACAGTTGAATCCTGTTTAGAAGCTGTTTAAACAGAAAAAAATGCATCATAATTTTCCATTTACAAGGCACACACTTCACCTGGTTATGGAGTCAGAAATAGAAGCAAGTTACAGGAGCAAAATTCTTGAAAATGTGGAGTTTGATAGGAAAGATCAGGAAGGCCCTGGCAAGATCATGGAGCTTCAGAGCCTTTTTTGTGTCACGGACTCTGTAGTGGGTTGAATGGTGACCCCCCGCCCCTGCCTCCAACCAAAAGTTATGTCCACATCCTAAATTCCAGAACCTGCGAATGAGACCTTATTTGGAAAAGAGTCTTGGCAGATGTAATTAAGTTAAGAATCTTGAGATAAGATCATCCTGAATTTAGGGTGGGCCCTAAATCTAATAATGACTGGCGTCCTCCTGAGAGGAGAGGACATGGACAGACAGAGGACACCATACAAAGACAGAGGCAAAGACTGGAGTGATGCCACCCTGAGCCAAGGAACACCTAGGGTTACCAGCACCTTCCAGAAGCTGGGAGACAGACAGGGAATGGATTCTCCTTCAGGTCATGCAGGAGAACTCAGCCCTGCAGATGCTTGATTTGAGCGTTCTGACCTCTAGAACTGGGAGAGAAAGAATGTCTGTGGCTTAAAACCCCACCCCAACCCCTCACCTCTCAGTTTATGGTCATTTTTACAGCAGACAAGGCAACTAATACAGACTCCTTTGGCAAACTGCTGAGGCCTAATGGGCCCTTGTCAAGAATAATGGGAATTTGGGTGGGGGAGGGGGTTCTTTTATGGTTGGTTTTTTTGTTTGTTTGTTTTTTTGTTTTGTTTTTTTTTTTTTTTTTGAGACGGGGTGTCACTCTTTGTTACCCAGGCTGGAGTGCAATGTCGTGATCTCGGCTCACTGCAGACTTCACCTCCTGGGCTCAACTGATCCTCCCACCTCAGCCTCTGGAGTAGCTGGGATTACAGGCATGTGCCACCATGCTGGGCTAATTTTGGTACTTTTTTGTAGAGATGGGGTTTTCACCATGGTGCCCAGGCTGGTCTCGAACTCCTGGATTCACCTGCCTCAAACCGTGTTGAAATACAGTTCTCAGTGGAGCCCTTAGGCCCCCAGTGAAGACCTAGGAGGAACTTCTATGACTCTTAGTGGAGATTCTCTTGGAGTTTTTCTCTGTTTAGTAACAGGGGACACCCCCAAGAGCGCTGCTAATTTATCACTTTCCATGCACTACAATTCCTTACAAATAGCCACTGGCTGAGGAGTGGCCATCTGTCACTCAGTCATTTGTGCATCTGCTCCAGAGACAGCAGTGTCCTAAGGTTTCTTTCTAGAAAGTTCAAACTAGAACACAATTCCCAGCTTCAGTGCCATGTGAATAACAGGGTTTCAATTAATGCGAAACATAAGCCTCAACCAATGATTTTTAATAGGAAGGAATACAAAACATGGCTCTTACGCAACTTCTACTTAAGTTTCTGTAAAAGGAGTAACAACACCACACCATGCTCATTTCAGGGGAGAGGCACAATGGTGCCAGACTCCTCAAGGGGCCTGGGTTGTCCTCTAACACAGGATCTGCTCAAATTCCAGATGGGCCTGGAGGGGGCCTGCACCACCTGCTCCAGGTTGGTGCTCTCCTACCCCTACGGGGTCCCATCCTCATCACCATATATATATACACATAGTGACAACCAGCCTTCTTTCGACAAATAATGCTTTTGCTTCCAAAACATTTAAGATCATCTTGCCACAAAATTGTCACTGCATTCAACCTCAGAAACTCAAAAAGAACCAGAGGTGTTAGCATTGACTCATCGCTTTCTCTGATCTACATACTTAGTGAGTGAACAGATTACCAGCTGGCCTTGGTCAAACCCTCAGAAGAGAAAAAGGAACTACTCCTAAGTGTAGTCACCAGAATCTGCACTAGATCCCACTGAGTTGGGGGATCTGTCTATAGATGCCTCCCCAGACTTCAGCACTTTCCCTTCCCCCACCTCCACAGAGCCATGGCCTCCAACTACCCCATGAACCTCACTGTGGCATCCAGAGTGAGTGGCAGGAGAATCTGATATTGACTGAACTGTGGGCTTCTATCACCCCTGCGTGTAGTAACAAGGTAAAAGGAACCTTTAAATGGCCCCAGCATTTCCCACCTCAATCCCAGGACCAAAAAGGTATTGTGATACCACGTCCATGACGATGATAAGTTACATGGCAAAAGGGATTTTGCACATGGAATTAGGGTTACTAATCAGTTGACTTTGAGTGAATCCAAAGGCAGATTATCAAGGTGAGTCTAATCTAACTGCATAAGCCATTAAAAGCAGAAGGTGGTATTGTTTGTCTCTGTGTCCCCATCCAAAATGTAATCCCCATAATCCCCGTATGTCAAGAAAGGGACCTGGTGGGAGGTGATTGGATCATAGGAGCAGTTTTCCCCCATGCTGTTCTCATGACAGTGAGTGAGTTATCATGAAATCTGATGGTTTTATGAGTCTTTGACAGTTCCTCCTTCACACAGTCTTCATCACCTGCTGCCTTGTAAGACGTGCTTGCTTCCCCTTCACCTTCTGCCATGATTGTAAGTTTCCTGATGCCTCCCCAGCCATGTGGAACAGTGAATCAATTAAACCTCTTTCCTTTATAAATTACCCGGTCTTGGGCATTTCTTTATAGCAGTGTGAGAATGGACTAATATATAAGGTTTTCTCTGGCTGCTGGCAGAGAAGGGAGTCAGAGAGTCAAAGTGTGAGGGTGTCACTTGGGGAGCATGAAAAGGAAGGTGCATGGCCTCTAGGAGCAAAGACTGTCCCCTGGATGACATATCCAGCAGGGAAACAGGAACCCTCAGTCTGATACCCACAAGGAACTGAACTCTGCCATCAACCTGGGTGTGCCTGGGAGCAGATTCTTCCCCACAGCCTCCAGATGGGAGTCAACCCACCCAGTGCCTTGATCTTGGCCTTGTGAGGCCCTTGGCAGAGAACCCAGTGGAGTCTGCATGGGCTTCTGACCTGCAGAACTGTGAGATGATGAGTGGGTGTTGTTCCATGCCACTATGTTCGTGGTAACTTGTTATACAACAATAGGAAACATGTGAGTGACATTCCATCAGGGGTGAGCTGGCTGCTTGGCCAGCTGGAGCGGAGGCATTCACAACAGAGAGGAAGCAAAACGCTCCTGCAGCACCAGTTACCGAGTTCTTCCTTCAGGCAGGCACTGCCTCCTCCTGTCCACCTGGCATGGCAGCCACTGGTCATATGTGTCCGGGAAGAGTCAGGGACATGGCTGTCATTAGTTGAGATGTGCTGTAAGTTCAAAATACACCAGATTTTAGAGGTTTGGTACAAGAAAAAAGAACGCAAAATACCTCAATTATTTTTGTATTGATTATGTTGACTTGATGATATTATGGATCTATTGAGTTAAATGAAATTAAATTAATGAAAATTTAAACTTATGCATATGGCTCACATTGTGTTTAACTGGATAGTGCTGATCAGTGTATTGCCTCACGAACACTCACAGCAACCCCAGTGGGTAGGTGCTACCCTGTGTTTCAGATAAGAAAACTGAGACTTTGCCAGGTGAAATCGATGATTCGACATCATCCGGAGTGAGTGGCAGAGCAGTGTCAGAAGCCGGGTCATAGAGACACTCATTCTCTTAAAGCTTAATGGGTCACCCTACCAAGCAACAACAGTGAAAGTTTGTGTTGTCTTTTTTGTTTGTTTTTTCAGAGACAGAGTCTCACTCTGTCTTCCAGGCTGGAGTACAGTGACGCCATCATAGTTCACTGCAGCCTCAAACTCCTAGGCTCAAGTAATCCTCTTGCCTCAGCCTAGCTGGGACCACAGGTGCAAGCCACCATGCCTTGCTAACTTTTTTTTTTTTTAGATACGGGGTCTTGCTATGTTGCCCAGGCTAGTCTCTAACTCCTGGCCTCAAGCTATCCTGTGGCCTTGGCCTCCCAAAATGCTGGGATTACAGGTATGAGACAGTACCCCCAGCTGAAAGTGTGTGCTTTCTTTCTTTTTTTTTTTTTTTATACTTTAAGTTCTAGGGTACATGTGCACAAAGTGCAGGTTTGTTACATATGTATACATGTGTCATGTTGGTGTGCTGCACCCATTAACTCTTCATTTAACATTAGGTATATCTCCTAATGCTATCCCTCCTCCCTCCCCCCACCCCGCGACAGGCCCCAGTGTGTGATGTTCCCCACCCTTTGTCCAGGTGTTCTCATTTTTCAATTCCTACCTATGAGTGAGTACATGCGGTGTTTGATATTTTGTCCTTGTGATAGTTTGCTGAGAATGATGGTTTCCAGCTTCATCCGTGTCCCTACAAAGGACATGAACTCATCCTTTTTTATGGCTGCATAGTATTCCATGGTGTATATGTGCCACATTTTCTTAATCCAGTCTATCATTGATGGACATTTGGGTTGGTTCCAAGTCTTTCTATTGTGAATAGTGCCACAATAAACATACGTGTGCATGTGTCTTTATAGCAGCATGATTTATAATCCTTTGGGTATATACCCAGTAATGGGATGGCTGGGTCAAATGGTATTTCTAGTTCTAGATCCTTGAGGAATCGCCACACTGTCTTCCACAATGGTTGAACTAGTTTACAGTCCCACCAACAGTGTAAAAGTGTTCCTATTTCTCCACATCCTCTCCAGCACCTGTTGTTTCCTGACTTTTTAATGATTGCCACACTAACTGGTGTGAGATGGTATCTCATTGTGGTTTTGATTTGCATTTCTCTGATGGCCAGTGATCATGAGCCTTTTTTCATGTGTCTGTTGGCTGCATAAATGTCTTCTTGTGAGAAGTGTCTGTTCATATCCTTTGCCCACTTTTTGATGGGGTTGTTTTTTTTTTCTTGTAAATTTGTTTGAGTTCTTTGTAGATTCTGGATATTAGCCCTTTGTCAGATGAGTACATTGCAAAAATCTCTCATTCTGTAGGTTGCCTGTTCACTCTGATGGTAGTTTCTTTTGCTGTGCAGAAGCTCTTTAGTTTCATTAGATCCCATTTGTCAATTTTGGCTTTTGTTGCCATTGCTTTTGGTGTTTTAGACATGAAGTCCTTGCCCATGCCTAAGTCCTGAATGGTATTGCCTAGGTTTTCTCCTAGGGTTTTTGTGGTTTTAGATCTAACATTTAAGTCTTTAATCCATCTTGAATTAATTTTTCTATAAGGTGTAAGGAAGGGATCCAGTTTCATATTTCTACATATGGCTAGCTAGTTTTCCCAGCACCATTTATTAAATAGGGAATCCTTTCCCCATTTCTTGTTTTTGTCAGGTTTGTCAAAGATCAGATGGTTGTAGATGTGTGGTATTATTTCTGAGGGCTCTGTTCTGTTCCATTGGTCTATATCTCTGTTTTGATACAAGTACCATGCTGTTTTGGTTACTGTAGCTGTGTAGTATAGTTTGAAGTCGGGTAGCATGATCATTGCCTCCAGCTTTGTTCTTTTGGCTTAGGATTGTCTTAGCAATGCAGGCTCTTTTTTGGTTCCATATGAACTATAAAGTAGTTTTATCCAATTCTGTGAAGAAAGTCATTGGTAGCTTGCTGGGGATGGCATTGAATCTATAAATTACCTTGGGCAGTATGGCCATTTTCATGATATTGATTCTTCCTATCCAGGAGCATGGAATGTTCTTCCATTTGTTTGTGTCCTCATTTATTTTGTTGAGCAGTGGTTTGTAGTTCTCCTTGAAGCAGAGACACACATAGGCTCAAAATAAAGCTATGGAGGAAGATCTACCAAGCAAATGGAAAACAAAAAAAAAAGGCAGGGTTTGCAATCCTAGTCTCTGATAAAACAGACTTTAAACCAACAAAGATCAAAGGAGACAAGGCCATTATATAATGGTAAAGGGATCAATTCAGCAAGAAGAGCTAACTATCCTAAATATATATGCACCCAATACAGGAGCACCCAGATTCATAAAGCAAGTCCTTAGAGACCTACAAAGAGACTTAGACTCCCACACAATAATAATGGGAGACTTTAACATCCCACTGTCAACATTAGACAGATCAATGAGACAGAAGGTTAAAAAGGATATCCAGGAATTGAACTCAGCTCTGCACCAAGCAGACCTAATAGACATCTACAGAACTCTCAACCCCAAATCGACAGAATATACATTCTTCTCAGCACCACATCTCACTTATTCCAAAATTGACCACATAGTTGGAAGTAAAGCACTCTTCAGCAAATGTAAAAGAACAGAAATTATAACAAACTGTCTCTCAGACCACAGTGCAATCAAACTAGAACTCACGATTAAGAAACTCACTAAAACCGCTCAACTACATGGAAACTGAACAACCTGCTCCTGAATGACTACTGGGTACATAACGAAATGAAGGCAGAAATAAAGATGTCCTTTGAAACCAATGAGAACAAAGACACAACATACCAGAACCTCTGGGACACAGTTAAAGCGTGCATAGAGGGAAATTTATAGCACTAAATGCCCACAAGAGAAAGCAGGAAAGATGTAAAATTGACACCCTAACATCACAATTAAAAGAACTAGAGAAGCAAGAGCAAACACATTCAAAAGCTAGCAGAAGGCAGGAAATAACTAAGATCAGAGCAGAACTGAAGGAGATAGAGACACAAAAAACCCTTCAAAAAATCAATGAATCCAGGAGCTGGTTTTTTGAAAAGATCAACAAAATTGATAGACCGGTAGCAAGACTAATAAAGAAGAAAAGAGAGAAGAATCAAATAGATGCAATAAAAAATGATAAAGGGGATATAACCACCAATCCCACAGAAATACAAACTACTGTCAGAGAATACTATAAACACCTCTACGCAAATAAACTAGAAAATCTAGAAGAAATGGATAAATCCCTGGAAACATACACCCTCCCAAGACTAAACTAGGAAGAAGTTGAATCCCTGAATAGACCAATAACAGGCTCTGAAATTGAGGCAATAATTAATAGCCTACCAACCAAAAAAAGTCCAGGACCAGACGGATTCACAGCCGAATTCTACCAGAGGTACAAGGAGGAGCTGGTACCATTCCTTCTGAAACTATTCCAATCAATAGAAAAAGAGGGAATCCTCCCTAACTCATTTTATGAGGCCAGCATCATCCTGATACCAAAGCCTGGCAGAGACACAACAAAAAAAGAGAATTTTAGACCAATATCCCTGATGAACATTGATTCAAAAATCCTCAATAAAATACTGGCAAACCGAACCCAGCAGCACATCAAAAAGCTTATCCACCATGATCAAGTGGGCTTCATCCCTGGGATGCAAGGCTGGTTCAACATATGCAAATCAATAAGCATAATCCAGCATGTAAACAGAACCAAAGACAAAAACCACATGATTATCTTAATAGATGCAGAAAAGGCCTTTGACAAAATTCAACAGTGCTTCATGCTAAAAACTCTCAATAAATTAGGTTTTGATAGGACATATCTCAAAATAATAAGAGCTATTTATGACAAACCCACAGCCAATGTCATACTGAATGGGCAAACTGGAAGCATTCCCTTTGAAAACTGGCACAAGACAGGGATGCCCTCTGTCTCCACTCCTATTCAACATAGTGTTGGAAGATCTGACCAGGGCAATCAGGCAGGAGAAAGAAATAAAGGGTATTCAATTAGGAAAAGAGGAAGTCAAATTGTCCCTGTTTGCAGATGACATGATTGTATATTTAGAAAACCCCATCGTCTCAGACCAAAATCTCCTTAAGCTGATAAGCAACTTCAGCAAAGTCTCAGGATACAAAATCAATGTGCAAAAATCACAAGCATTCTTATACACCAATAACAGACAAACAGAGAGCCAAATCATAAGTGAACTCCCATTCACAATTGCTTCAAAGAGAATAAAATACCTAGGAATCCAACTTACAAGGGATGTGAAAGTGCGTGCTTTCAGCAGAGGCCTCTACTGTGTTAAACCAAACACATGGCTACAATGGCTAGAGAGGGTTAGACCACAACGCCAATCTATGGGAGGAAGTATTTTGGCAAAGTAGACACTGTTCGTTCTCTGCAAATTCTACTCTAGGTACTCGCTCTGATAATTAGGAAACTAGACCTTTTCAATGAGTGATAAGGCAGTCATTAAATAGGAAAATTGTGGAATTCTTGATCTTCTTCTTGAGATAATAAGAGGCTCTCCCATGATATCTAAGGGAATGTTATAAGAAAATAAAGGTTATGATCCACAAAATGTGATCCATTTTTGCAAATGCCTTTGTTTAAGCCCTAGGCATTTAAATTACTACTAAGGAAGTAAAATATGCTGGTTACTTTTGTCTAAGTTTCACCCAAAATCCTTCCATATGCACAAAATAAAATCTCAGTGACACTTGCCCTTCCAGGGCACAGATTGTGGCTTTATTCCACTAGGAATGCAATCTAGGAACAGAAAGCAAATGCTGTCCCCCTGTCAAAGTACAGAAAAACAGCAGGAGAGGTCGGCATGGTGGTTCACACCTGTAATCCCAGCAGCTCAGGAGGCCAAGGCAGGAGGGTCACTTGAGCCCAGGAGTTCAAGACCAGCCTAGGCAAAAAAGTGAGACCCCGTCTCTACAAAAAATTATCTGGACGTGGTTGAATGCACCTGTGGTCCCAGCTACTCGGGAGACTGAGGCGGGAGGATTCCTTGAGTACATGTGGTCAAGGCTGCAAGTGAGCCGGGATTGTACCATTGCACCCAGCCTGGGCGGCAGAGCGGGACCTTGACTCAAAACAAACAAACAAAACAGGCAGCAGTTGCTCCACCTGTCCTGAAGGACTTGGAGGCCTGGGTAGTCCTCAACAGCAGGAGGTGTTAAGGAGTATTCTCAACTATTCAGGAAGTGGCAATTTAAGGGTGTGGCTCAGTCCCTCGTAATCACTAACAGTTCACCAATCCAGAGACACTCCATCACATTTTACACTCTTAGCAACCCATTTCTGTTTCTGTTTAAGTTGCACTCCTTCTTAGAACAATTTTAATCCGTTTATAATTCAGTGTTTATTTTGTCCAGCGTGCTGGGTTCTACGTTCCTCCCTTAGGAAAGCTGTTATTATAACTGCCATGCCACCCATCCGGTACGGAAAGATCTGCCGAGCACACCACCTCCCAGAAGACATCCTGGGATGGTTCTTAGGGGCAGAGGTCAGGGGAGGTTGAGTAGGATTGGTGGGGAGATCTCCAGGGCCATGTTTTGAAATGCATTCTGTATTTGCTTTGGTAATAACATGTGACACCCTTTGTTACTTCTCAAAAAGTTTTGCTCCAAAGATGCTGACCTTGCTGGCATGGACAGTGGCCCCAGCAGGGAACTAGGCTCCTTCCTGCAAATTCCAGGCTAGGCTGAGCGTGACCGACCCAGGAGAATGTGCTTCCTCTGGGTCACGCGACCAAACAAGGGTGACTATGGGATGGGAATAACATGTTTCATGCAAGTTCCAAAGCTCTCCACAAGCAGGTTATAATTTTTCTTACATTGGAGTTGAACCAATATCCCTGTAAACATAAACACAAAAGTCCTCATCAAAATATGAGCAACTCAAAGCCAGTACAGTAAGGCTAGTACACCATCACCAAATAGCACTTTTTCCTGGACTTCAAATTTGAATCAACACTAAAAAAATCCATCAGTGTAATCCACTATACTAACAGACTAAAGAATAAAAACCACATTATTGTCTCAATCAATGTAGAAAATGTGCTTGCCTAAATCCAACATTCATTCATGATTTAAAAAAAAAAAAACTTTCAGCAAACTAGGAATATAAAGAAACTTCTCTAATCCAATAAAGGACACCTACAAAAACCCTGCAACTAAACTTATACTAAATGTTGAAAAAGGGAATGCTTTCCCTGAAGTCCGAGAATAAGGCGGAGAGATGTACGCCCTCACCCTAGAGAAGTAAAAACTTACGCCTACCCAAAACCCTGTACATAAAACTTACAGCAACTTTATTCATAATCACTAAAAATCAAAAACAACTCAAATGCCCTTTAATAGGAATAGATAAACAAACTGTGGGACATCCATCAAATGGAATACCACCAGCAAACAGAACAAACTATTGACACGGGCAACAATATGGATGAATCTGAAATACCTTAAGCCAAATGAAAGAAGTCAGATACAAAAGATTACATAATGTACGATTCCATGTCTATGACGTTCTTGAAATGGCAAAACTACAGGGAGAGAGATCAGCCCCAGGCTGCCACGCAGTAGGCGTGGAGGGAGGCCTGACTGCAGAGGAGCTGCCCCAGGAGCTTGGGAGGTGGAACTTTTCTGTATCCTGATGCATCTCCACTAAGGCACGCGGCCCTGTGAATGTGTCAAAACTTAAAGAACTGAACACCAAAACACAAGTGAATTTTACTACATGTAAGTTTTGGATAAATTTTATAAAAGCTAGCAAAACACACACAAACATTTCCTGGCCATCCTCCTATGTGTAGTCTTACAGATAAACTTGAGAATAATGTGTTAGGAAGAAAGAAAGAGAAATAAAAAAGAGACAGAGAGAGAGAGAAAGAGAGGAAGAAAGAAAGAGAAATAGAGAGAAAGAGAGGAAGAAAGAAAGAGAAACAGAGAGAAAGAAAGGAAGAAAGAGAAACGAGAGGAGAGGAGGGGAGGGGAGAGGAGGGGAGGGGATGGGAAGGGATAGGAGAGGAGAGGAGAGGACAGGCAGAGGGAGAGGGTGAAAGAGAAAGAGAGAAGAAAAGAAAGAAAAAGAAGAAAGAAAGAAAGAAGGAAGGAAGGAAGGAGGGAGGGAGGGAAAGAGAAAGAAAGAGAAAAAGAAAGTAAGTTAGTTCACTGGTAATGTACTGAAAACGGCATTACATTGATAGATGATTTATGGGGAATTGACATCTTTTCAATGTGACTCTTTCTCCAAAGAACGAGTCATCTTTTGTGCTCCCCAATGGAGTGTCTTCAATTTTTTTCACTTTGG
This sequence comes from Pan troglodytes, assembly GCF_028858775.2. NCBI lineage: Eukaryota > Metazoa > Chordata > Mammalia > Primates > Hominidae > Pan > Pan troglodytes. The sequence goes on along the minus strand of NC_072416.2, from coordinate 84,041,961 downwards.
GTCCAGCACATACTTTTCATGAAATTTTCCCTAGTTGTTTTTGTTGCTATTGTGAATGAACTCTTTTTTCTGTTACAATTTTTGAATTCTCATTACTAGTAAGTACAGATTTCTGAGTTCCTATTTTGTAACTGGCTGCCTCATTGGCCTCCCTTGTTGTAATTAATATCAGTTATTAATTAATATGGTGTTACATAGGCTGACATCATCCACAAATAGCAACTGTATTTTTTCCACTGTTTATATGTCAACTTCTCCTTTCTAATGACGATGACTAACACTTTGAAAACAATGGCAAGTAATCTCACTTTTATTTTCTGAGTTTCACCCACATATAGGAGATAAAACAGCTGTTCAGCTTTTTGTCCTCAATCATCATTTTCTCTGACCTAAAAGATAGTGAGCCCTGTATACAGTTATGTCTCTTGTTTCTCACAACAGTTTTTTATTGATTAAAAATTAGTGGTTCATCAGGATTGAAAATATAAAAGAAAAAAAAAGCAAATCATTCCCAAATCCTACAACTCTAACAAATTAATGGTCTGTGCCCTCCGCTGCTCCCTGTCTGAGCTCATCTTGCACAGCATTTCCTCAGGTTGTGATCACAGCATAGGAAATATCTGTTCAAAGTCTGAAGGCACCCCCTGGATTTTACATACAAACTCCGGGACCGAGGCAGCCACCTGGGCACATTCCTGCCTTGCCATCAGATAGCGGGTTCGGAGAGTTGATAACAGGAAAGAATCAAAGTTATGAGCTCCACTAAAGAGCGACCAAGATGAGAGGAAGGAAAGGGACTGGGCGTGCCAGCTGGCCCTGAATTCCCTCACACTCCCCAAAGACGACAAGGCTAGCAAAGAAAAGAAGAACAAACACAGCCCCGGAACCTGCAACATGGCCAGTCCGGGCGGGTGATCCAGGAGAACGGCTCCAGGTTCTTCCTGTCATCCACCAGCTGCCAGACCTTGATCAACTCCCCTTAGCAGAAAGCACAGGTTGAACACTGAAGAGGCTTCAGTGCTAATTGCACATATCTATTTCTTGGGAAAAACAGGGCAACTGGGATGGGGGTTGGGCCGTCAGAGCAAGAAAACTGAGAAGCAATTCCAGATTATTCAAAATCATGAAATTGCACCATCTTTGTGCTGGGAATGACCATAGGAATGACCTAACATAACTTCCCAATTGTTGCAGGAATCCCCTCTTAACAGCATCTTTGAATTATTCCAGTAATAATAGAAGTGCTATCTCACAAAGCAGTTTGTTTTCGACAGTTTAACATTTAGCAAACCCTCTCTTAAATTGAAATAAAATCGGTTCCAATTCGAAACTTGAAGTAGGGCTATCATCTGTAATGAGACAGAGTACAGCTCCTCATTCTAGCACAGAGCTATCTTTTTCTCTTTTTTTGATATTTGGTGAATTCATTGACATTTATAAAGAATTCCTTTAACATATGGCATATTGTCATATGGATTTACGTAGAGAAAAATGTATAAAAATTCTATTCATAAATGGGAGGCTCATAACTACAGGTTATATCCAAAAAAAATCTATTGCAGATTGTTTTAAATTTAAAAAACAACCTTTAAAATAGTGAATAAACTTCAAGGTAGTCCAAAAGAAAACAAGTAAGTTTCCAATGCAATTTTGTCACCATTCTATTACAAAACAGGAAAAAATGACTAAGGAAGGGAAAATATTATCTTCATTTTCATTTTCTATTGCTGCTATAAAAAATTACCAAAAACTGAGTGGCTTTAAACCACACAAATATATTATCTTACTGGAGGTCAGAATTCCAATATGAAGCTCACTGGGCTAAAATCCAAGTGTGGGCAGGGCTGGTTCCTTCTGGAAGCTGCAGTGGAGAATCTGTTTCCTTGTCTCTTCCGGCTTCCAGAGGCTGCCTGTGTTCCTTGGCTCATGGCCCCTTCCTGTGTCTTCAAAGCCAGCAGTGC